>NC_046203.1:6033547-6339730 GCF_011004875.1 Balearica regulorum gibbericeps
CAGCGTGTGCAGCCGCACATCTTTGCCTGCGCTGTTTCGGGCCAGGCAGCTGTACACCCCCGAGTCGGCAGCTTGGAGCCCCTCAAGGAGCAGGGAGCTGCCGTCTGGGGACATCCTGTGTGGGGAGGATGGGACAGTGACCTGTGTGTCCGTCCCTATCGCATCCATGGGGCAGAGATGCTCTGTGCTTGGTTGCAACCCAGGCTGGAGGTTTTGGGGTGTGCTGCAAGGCCAGTGCAGGAGCTGGGACCCTGCCAGGGTGACAGCAACCGTGCCAGGCTGCAGCACCATCCAGGACACCAGGGCTTAACCCAGGATGATGCTCCTCAGCAAACAGCTGGCAGGAGCATGTCCCAGCCCAAGCAGCAGAGCTCAGCCTGCCTTGTAGTGTTCTTTTGTGCATGGGGAAACTGAGGCACAGATGGAGCGGTCACCCCTGCCCAAGACTCACCGGGTGCGTGAAGGGGGCTGCAGCCCCAGGGGCTGCCCATCCTTCAGCCAGGAGATCTCAGGGGTGGGCTGCCCCTCCGCCCGGCACTCCAGCCTCACCCCTTTGCCCTCCAGCACACTGTACTCGCTGGGGACCCCCACGCTGGCGATCCGGGGTGCCACTGTGCCAAGAAGAGAAGGAGGCTGAGGAAGAGGAGAGGGAGGAAAGCTCCCCTTTCATGAAGAGCGCTCAGGGACCACCACCACCCTGGGGAAGCCCTACCTCGCACCAGCACCACGAAGTCCTTGCGTGTCTCGGCGCCCGGGCCCTGCGCCAGGCAAGTGTATCGGCCCTGATGGAAGGGCTGCAGGGGGCTGAGCTGGAGCTGCCCCCCCGCAGACACCAGGCCCTGCTCCGGGCTGCTCTCTGCGAGGAGATGGGGTGAAGGGGGCTGCAGCACTGCTCCTCCACAGAGCCCTCCCCCAGGCACCTTGTCACACTCCCTCCTTCCCACCCCAGGACCCAGGTTTGGGGACTTGGTTAAAGCAGAGGTCGGGGCTGTGCAGAGCAGGGTGTTTGCACTGTGCATTGCTGAGCTTTGCAGGAGAAAAGATCCACTGTTCCGGGGGCAAAGCCCCGTGCCAGCAGGTATCCCAAGGGCTGGTACCCAGAGAGCTCACCCCCACGTCTCTCCATCACATCCCATGCCCGCGTCCTCAGGAATGAATCTGAGGCCTCTTAGCTGCACGGAAAATGCCAATCCCTTCCTGCTTTGCCTCCTCCCCTCTAAGGCCCTGCAGTTGTCTGGCAGCAGGATTAAAAGTGGGGAAACTGAGGCAGGACAGCTCCAGGCAGGGCAGCGGTGAGGCTCAGGGATGGCAGCGTCCCCCTGTGCCCATACCCAGCAGGCTGCCGTCCTTCAGCCAGGTGACAACGGGCGCAGGCACACCGCCGACTTGGCAGGTCAGGACAAGAGGGCTCCCCACGTCAGCATCCAGCATCTCCTGCTGCGGGTCCTGGGTGCCCGGGGGCTCTGAGGAAGAGGAGCGGGGACGGGGGGCGTGAGCAGGAACACACGGACCAGGGTTTGCCATCAGCTCCTCGGTGTGCGCTCGGGGGGCAGAGCTCCCAGCCAAGCCCTCGCCACTTACCGTGGACAGTGAGGATGAAGCGCTTCTCATCCCGGCTGGCCACATTCAGCGCCACACACGTGTACGTGCCCGAGCTGGAAAGCTGCAGGTGAGGGACCTGCAGCACCCGTGAGCCTGGAAGAAGCGGAAAGCGGGGAGTCAGGGTGGGCTGGCACCGGGACCGAGTCCAGACCATTGTGCCAGCAAGGTGACCTGTCCCCCAGCAGCCAGCCAAGCTCCATGCAAGAGGTGTCCGGCCATCAAAGTCTCTTGCTGAGGTCCGAGGGCTCACTGTGCACAGCAGAGAAGGGTGCTGAGCTCCTGGGGAGCAGCAGCACAGAGTTCGCAGGATGTAGCCTTGGTCCTTTCCAAAACGGATCACTTGGCAGTAAGTTGTTAGTGTGAAAGACTCAGCTCGCGTCCCACTCGCGGCATCCAGAAGAGCGGGTTAAGGGAGTTAGAGCCCACCATCGAGAGCCAGCAGCTGTGCCAGGCCCTGGGGACAGGCTGTCATCATTGCTCCTCCCAACGTACCTGGGGTCACCGTCCCCTCCTCACCAAGCCGCAGGACATGGCCATCCTTGTACCAGGTAATATCTGCAGTGGGGTGGGATTGGACATCACATGCCAGCGAGATGCTGCCGTTGACGATGCCATCAATGCTTTCGGGGTTTGGACCCGTGATCCGGGGTGCTTCTGCTCCGGCACACCCCAAAAGACAGCACCAGAGGGGAACCGTCACTGCAGAGGCTGAGGTCTCCCCTGGGGTCCCCAGGAGGAAACGTGCACCAAGCATCTCGTCTGCTCGGAGCATGCCGACACCTCAACCTCCTTGCACGGGACAAGTGCGACAAGCACAGGAGGACAGAGGCAGCCACGTGCTTCAGGAGCCGTGGGAGACTCCAGCTGGCAGAGGAGGAGGAGGAGGAGGAGGAGGGTAAGTCAGCAACCTGGGAAAGGGTTGCTGGGGATGTCTTACCCTGCACAGCGAGGGCAAAGCGCTTCTCGGCTGACCCGGCTGGGTTCTCAGCCACACACGTGTAGCTGCCAGTGTCACCTGCCTCCACCGCGGCCACCTGCAAAGGGGGAGCAGAGCCCTGCTGAGGGCTGCTCTGAGCTGGGGAGCTGCTGGGGCTCCCACGGGGACCTTGGCACCTGGAAAGTCCAGGGCAGCCTCCTCTTTGGGGAGGGAAGAGTGCCCTGACTCCTCCACCCAGTATCTCCTGTGCCCTCCCCAGCACAGCCACCCTGCCCAGGGACACACCGACCTGCAGGACCGTGCCACCCTCCAGGAGCTGGTGCCGTGGGCCGGCAACAACGGGGACCTCATTCCAGAGCCAGGACACCGTGGGCACTGGGTGTCCGATGGCTTCACACTTGAAGCGGACGGTGCCGTTGACGGTGGCCATCATCTCCTCAGCCAGGTCCTCCGTGCCACCACGGATGGCCGGGGCGGCTGGGAGCAGACGGTTACAGGGCTGCCACGTGCCTCCACCCGCTCCCCACGCTAGCCCCGTACTCACTCAGCACCTCCAGCTCGTAGTGCAGACGGTCCTGTCCTGCCGCGTTGGCCGCCTCACAGGTGTACCTGCCCGCGTCTTCCTCCCGCACCGCGGGCAGCTGCAGCACCCGGCCCTCTGCAGCGCAGGGCAGGGGATGGGGGGGGCTCAGCAAGGGATTGGAGGGTCCCCTCCAACCTCCCCTCCCACCTCGCTGTGCCTGAGCCCCCAGGCAGCCCCCATGACGCGGTCCTGTTCCTGCAGGTCCCCGGGTGCTGCACATGCTGGCAGGAGCAAGGGGACAGGATCCAAACCCCCCCCATGCTATGGATGCTCTCAACCCACAGAGCTGCTGCAGGAACCCCCTCCCAAACCCCACACCGAGGGTCCATGTCCATTACCTAGCAGCATCAGCACCCCTGGACCAGGGGAGAGACGCTCCCCGTCCTTGTACCAGGTGAGCCGGGGAGGTGGGATCGCATTGGTGTCGCAGTAGAGCGCGGTGGGCTGGTTGAGGACAGCCTGTCGGTGCTCCGTCACCTCCCCGTCCTGGTCTTCCTCCCGGTAGAAGGTTGCGAGGGCTTCGTTGGGGCTTGTCTGCTGCTGGAAGAGGGGTGGCACTGTGGGGACAGGCTGCGGTCAGCTGTGAGAAATGGGGACTCACACCCCCAGGTGTAACCAGACCATCCGCCTAGGCCTGGCCAGGACCAAGGAGACGCTTGTTTTCCAGCGGATACAAACCCTCTTCCTGCTCACCCTGCTCTGCTCCCACAAGGGATCCCATCAAGAACCCCTCCTCTTGCTGAGACACCCACTGCTCCAGGCACTGGCTGGCTGCCCAGGGCTCACCTTGGACATGCACAATGAAGTCCCTGTCATCTTCACCCACGGCATTGGTGGCCACACAGGTGTAATGCCCTGAATCAGAGATACTGGCTGGTTTGATCTGAAGGATCTGCCCCTCGCTGAGGATCTGGAGGTGACCAGCGCTTTCCAGGAGCTGCATGGGAACCCCAGCCCCAAGGGAGGGAAGAAACAGAAGGAGAAGAGGAGGATTACACACCCAGCGGTAGAACAGAGCCCAGCCAGCCATATAAAGGCTATCTTCCCCCTCCATCCACCTGGGAGGGTCCCCAAAACCAGCAGCTCCTCCCTGGTCACAGCTAGGACCTCACCTGCTTGTCCTTGTACCACCGGATAGTTGGTTGGGGCACAGCCCAGGTCTCGCACTCCAGTGTCACCGTGCTGTTGACCCTGGTTTTCACCTCTTTCATGGCAAATTCCCCCAAAGGGTCATCTCTGGCAATCCAAGGAGGAACTAGTGGGGAGAGACGACACATCTGAGATGAGAGAAGAGCCCCACTGTGGGGTCACTGCAGGAATTAGGAAGGACATGGAGAGTTCCCGCACCCAGGACCTTCACGGCATAGTTCTTCACAGCCTCCCCTGCTTCGTTGTCCACGATGCAGCTGTACGTGCCTGCATCCTCTTCCTGGGCATTCAGGATCTGCAGCCCGTGGCCACCTGGGCAAAGGGAGTCTCCTGAGAGGGTTGCCGCTCACAGCCACGGCTGTCTATCCCCATGCAGCACAAGAAGGCATCTTAAGGGACCGGCTCATCACCTGCAAGCCTGATTTGAGGGCGTCTAATGCTCTTCTAGAGCCCAGTTTCCAGGCTTATAAAAACCAGCACTGTCTCACTGATGCTGCCAAGGAGGCTCTAGCTATTACCGGATGATGCAGCACATGGAAACATCCACCTGATGGCCTGAGCCCTTAGGGTCCTGCAGGATGATGACTTCTCACCATCCCACTGCCCTGAACCACAGTCAGTCCCAGAAAAGGCCCCACTCCCCCAGGCATGCAGACCCAGTGGACAGCAGCACAGTACCAGGGAGCAGGTAGATGTTTCTAGATGCTTTGAGAGGAACCTCATCCTTGAGCCAGGTGATGTTGGGAGACGAGTAGGCCAGAGCCTCACAGACCAGGGAGATGGGATTGTTGATGATCACTGTGACTTCTTCTGTGGCAGCATCATGCACATCTCCAGCAAAGGTAGGACTGGCTACAGAGATGTTTTTGCATGGCAGATCAGCATTAGCACCCACTTAGGCTTCCCAATGCTTCATTCCCCCACCACAGAGCATGATTCGAGTTCCAGGAGTTGGACTCAACTACAGCATGTGAAATGCACGGCACATACGGCACAAGCCCAGCTTCAGACTCTGCCTTGTGTTGCAGCCCTCCAAAAACACAGGGGACACAGAAGACATGCTCTCCCTTCCCACCAGTCACCATCAGAGATGGATTCTGCACTAGGTGGGCCCTTTATGTTCCTTCAGGAGGTCTCACAAGGGCTTTCTGGCAGGTCCAGGACATCATGCTGTGCTGCTGGCTGTAGCATTAAGGAATCCTCACCACCTACCTGGGGCAGGTAATTAAAAAGCCTTCTAAGTCCATGTTCCCTGCTCACACCTGAGACTTTGCCTCCATCCAAAGGCATCTCATACCTGAAACATCTAGCAGGTAGTGCTTGGTTTGATTCGCCACAGAGTTGAAGGCCACGCAGGAATAGCGGCCAGCGTCAGACAGGGAGGCTCGGGGGATGTGGAGCACGGAGCCATCAGGGGAGATGGAGAACATGTCTTTGATGGGCAGAGGGTGGCCATCTTTCAGCCAGGTGATCTTAGGCTGGGGGTTGCCTGTGTAGGGTGGAAAGCAGGTTTTGGCCTTCGTGCAAAATTTTTCCATGCGTGCGCACAGCCTGACTGGGGTCATAGCGCTGGGGCTTTTCTGGAAAGCAAGGACATGAGCTGAAATCCAAAGTTATCGTGATCTGGATCAGGTTTTTAGAGGCTGCTGGATGAGCCAGCAAGAAGAAAGCAAGCTGTCCTGAGTAGGAGGTGATTAATTATTCCCATCACTAAAGGAGAAACCAGATTAGAGGAATTTTAGCTCCATTTGGGAAAAACTGGAGCTTACGTCGTGGAACAAGCTCCCCGCGTGGGCGCCCCCTCCCCAGCACTTCCCGGACAGCACAACTGCAAAGCCAGGAACTATCCCAAAAAGGCTCTTCAGTGGATTTCAGCTATTTTCATGTCATCAACTGCAGCCATCCATTTGCCCACTCCCCAAAGGGACACTCAGGTCCCTGAGCCCCATCTCCCACCTGCTGATGCCACCTCCACTCCCCATGTGATGCTCACCCGCAGCCAGGCAGGACCAGGTGACAGGGTGACCCTCAGGCACTTTGATGGTCTCTTCTTCATCTGCATTCTCAATGTGGGGAGGAACTAGGAACACAAGCCACCAGGGACCTCAGCAGCTGGCCAGCTTCATCGAGCCTCCAAGCTCACATGCTAAGGCACGAAGGACTCTGGCACTGCAGCTCCCACCATGCCCAGTCTTAACTCATTGCAGACTGTCCCTGCAATGGTAAAGTTCTGAAGTCCTACCAGGAATCCTGCAGCAGACAAAGGACCCCTCCCTCCTTACCTAGGACCTCCACGTGGAAATGCCTCCTGGCCTCCCCAGCTATGTTGCTGGCCAGGCAGGAATAGTGGCCACCATCCTGGGCTCGTGCACGGTTGACCCTCAGCACCCAGCCCCCTGGAAGCACGGAGCAGAGAGGTCTCAGGGCCCTGGTCCAGGCACCAGCCCATCCCAGCAGCGCTCTTGCAGGCCTGGAGCTCTGCCACATTTACATCCATCAGCATTGGGGCACAACGTGTTCCAAAAGCTCCCACCTCTCACAGCATCCATGCCTCATCCCTGACCTGAAAGCACACGCGTGTTCTCACTGGGGGTGACGGAAGATCCATTCCAGTACCAGGTGACTGTGGGTAGGGGAATGCCAGTGGCCTCGCAGGTCAGCGTCAGGGCTCCACGCAGAGACACGCTGACGTTGGTTGTCGATCCTGATCCTTGAATGAACTCAGGAGGAACTGGGGACACAGAAAAAGGATGGACATCCATTTGCAAAGCAGTTGCCAAGACAGCAGAGGATCAAGGCAAACTGAGTAAACCCAGCTTGTACAGTTTGAGGACACAAGCCCAGAAGGACCATGAGCATCATCTGAAGTCATCAACTTTGAAGGCGTTATGGGACAGGTGACTTTCAGTAAGTATGTGCCACCTACCCACACCCCCAAGCCCATGCTTACAGGTGTGATACCAAGCTAGCCACACACCCTGAGCCACCTCAGGCCTTTTCCAGCTCAAGTGCTTGGTACCTTGACCCATGAGGTTTCCCCAAGTCCTTGGAAAGTAGATGACTTCATAAAGTCTGAGATGGTCTGCTCTGATGACCGTGGAAAGAAACTCCTGCCTGATGGAGCCGGTTCTACAGCTATGCCTGGAGCATCCCCCTTCTGACCCAAGATCTTCTCTGTGCTGGGTTGTCCAAGACCTCCACGTTGCCTTGTTGTCTGCACTCATGCTGCGCAACATCACCACCCTCCCAAGCCTGCCTGCATCCATACCACCCCACCACCACCCCTGTCCCACACCCCTACCATGCACTGTAACGTCAAACTCTCTCCGCTCCTGCCCTGCCGCATTTGACACCAGGCAAGCGTAGCGTCCTGCATGGGCCACCTCCGCCTTGGGGATGCGCAGCCGCCTCCCCTGCTCCGTAAGCAGGAGCCCATCCCCACCGGCCACGGGCTGCCCATCCTTCACCCACGTCACCGTGGGCAGCGGCGTCCCCAAGGCCTCGCACTCCAAAACCGTCTCGCCAGCCTTGATGACAGAAACCTTCCTTGGGGCTTTGCTGCTGCCCTGGATCCTCGGCAGCACTGTGGGCAGAGGGACACAGGGTGGAGGCGATGCTGTAGCAACTCCCTTGGCTGCATGCAAGTGGATATACGAACGCCATTGGTCTGGACGGCGGCAGCAGGAGAGCAAAGCAAATCCAAGCGGGTGCAAGTATTGCGTTTGGGCTGCTGGAGTGAAAATTAGCTGCAACCAGCTTGGAGCCAAGAGGAAACCTGGAGGGGCAAAGCTAACCCAGCGAGCAGCATCCTTTCCAAAACACCCAAGGCAGCAAGCAACAGCTGTGAGCTTTTGGGTCCAGCTAGACCTTGCATCAAGAGATATCATGGCAGCTTCAGCCACCCCCACAGCCATCCTCTGTGTCTCTGACACCCCCCCCGGCTCACCATGCACCTCCAGGCGATGCTCCTTGCTGCTGCTGCCAGCAGCATTCCTGCACTCGCATGTGTACGTCCCCTTGTCCACCAGCCGTACCTTCTCGATGTACAGCATGCTCCCTCCCGTGGACACCAGCTTTGGGCTCCCGGGCTGGGCAGAGAGTGGCTTGCCTGCCAGGGAAGGGGACAACAGCCTTTCTCAGATTCCCAGCAGGACCAATTCCCACCCAGAAGCTGGATGCTGCTCAGCATAAAGCACTCCTTGCTCTGAGAACACCAACATCTGTCTGGTGGGTCAACATGTGTGCGGAGGGATGAGGCTGAGGAGCAGGTTCCTACCATCCTTCCGCCAGCTCAGGGAGGGGAACGGGATCCCACGGCACTCACAGGCCATCCTGACAGACTGCCCCTCCAGCACAGACACGGCAGTGGGCTCTGCCGAGGAAAAGGACGGGGGCACTGCAGGGGATGAGAGGAGAGGAGCAGCTTGCTGATGGCACCAGACAAGAAGAGAGCAGCAACTGCCTGCCAGAGCTCTGTCCTGCTGACTACACACCACCCACAGCTCTGCTGGGCTTCACACAAAGAACCAGCAAGACTGCCCTGCACGGGCTCCATGTGGAAATAATAACCTTGACTCTGCAGCTATTGAGCAAGCGATGCTTTTAAATTGCACGTGGCCCACAGCAGAGGATGACTGAGCATCCCGTGCCAGCCACAAAGGCAAGCCAAGCCCAGGTTGGCCAGACACAGCCTTATTAGGTAGCACTGCTCACTGGGAAGGTTACCTAACTCTTTCCATTATCAGATGCTGTTCTCCGTTGCTCATAAATACAGCTGGCTGGAAAATGGTAACTCCTTCCCATGAGGGTATCAGTTTGTAAAAGAAAAAACCCAACACCCAGAAACCACTGAAAAACAAAAACAGCAGAACCCAAACAATCCACCCGAGCCAGGACACCAGACGTGCAAATGTTTCCCTGGGAAGGGGCCGCAGGAACAAGCCTGGATCAGGAGAACTGGATTTTCTCCACTCCCTGGCCACCTGCCTGCAGGACTTCCACCAACTGGCCTAAAGCATCCCTGAGAAAAGCCAGGCCCTGGCTCAGCCCCCAGTGCTGCGGACGTGCTGAATGGGCTGGGAGGCTGCAAGGATGCTTGAATTGACAGGCTCCGGCTGCTTTCGCTCGGTCCTGGCAGCAGCCTGGGAACCACTGCTGGCATCCTCCCGCTTGTGCGGGGGCAGAGCCAGGGGGACGATACCTGCAGCAACTGCCAGGCTAAGTGCAAAGAAAGGACAGAGTAGCCCCGGCAATGGCAAAAAAATCCCTTCACTCTCCTGCCCATATTTTGGAAAGACACCTCTTCTGCATCGTCACTAAAATCCCCCTCCCAAAAGCAATACTCATGCAAAAAGTGGCTTTTTCCCCTCTGACACCTGTTCTGGTGGGGATTCCCTACCACCTCCAGCTGCATCATTTTGCAGAGCTTTAATATTTTAGGCTTTAATATATTGAGGCAGAGGAATGTCACCAGGAGCACCAGGGTGTGAAAGGGACAGGGTGGGTAGGAGACACCCCAGCGTGGACCAGGCAATATTCATCCACCGGGCAGTGGTTTGCTGGGCTGTTATTTGGGATGGACACAGGGGATTGCACGGCTGGAACTGCAAACGGGGCAGAGGACAGGGGCTCTGCTAAAGCCATCTTCCAGGGATGTGCTCCAAGGGCTGGGACAGCCCAGTTGGCCCCACACAAGGACAAGAGGTCCTGGGGGGAGCACCCAGCTCTCAGGCAGCCTCAGTCATTCCCCCGCTCACCGCAGACTCACCATTCACCTGCAGGCTGTACCAGCGCTCGGTGACACCGGCCACGTTGGAGGCCACACAGCGGTAGCTGCCGGCATCGGAGAGCTGGGCATGCCGGATCTCCAGGTGCTTCCCATCCCTGGACAGGGTCCGACCCAGCCCGGCCGAGAGCTGCTCATGCCCCTTGTACCAGGCGATGTCTGGAGGGAAGCAGGGAGCCGAGCTGTAAGGAACAACGCTGCCGCTCCTCTCACTGAGGGGACCCAGGGGTGCGGGAGCAAGAGCCAAGGGAGGGGACCAGCTCACCGGGAGCAGGCAGTCCTGAGGCCAGGCACTCCAGTGACACTGTGCTGTTCTCCAGGACGGCCAGGTCCACCACACTGGGTTCGATGTTTGGAGGCACTGCAACCCAGCACACACAGTCATCGGCTCTGCGCAGCCCAAGCTGGCTTCACCCGCACAGTGCGGTGCCAAGGGGCACGGCTGAGTGCACCAGAGGCTCTTGGCATGCACCAAGTCCTTGGAGAGCAGTGGCTGGAGCCAGGGCTTGCTCCCCTCTCCGGGACAGGACCACATCACTATGAGATGCCACTGCTGCTCTCCGAGTCATCTAGCAGAACATCTGTTGACCCCTGGGAGGAGACATTCATCCTTCCTGGGGCAGGAATCTCTGTTCCCTGCCTGGTTTCTCACCCAGCACCTTCATCATCATATCCCTTGAAGCTGACCACGGAGTGCTCTGGCCAGAGGGTCTGGGGGTAGACCCTCCCCCAGGAGGCACCCATCAAGGGTGGATACTACAGTTTACCATGGTGTCGGTAGCCATCAGCTCTCAACCTCAGGTTGAGGTTGACAAAGGGCAAGACCCCAACATATCAAGCTAGTGACCCAACACCTCTCCAAAAGCAGGGCCAAGAACACCCACCCCTTTGGCCAGCAGCAGCCTCCCTGACACGTGGGATGGAAAGCAGGTCTTGCCACAGATGCTGCACTCACTTTGCACTGAAACCTGCACCTCCGCCTGGGCCACCCCTGCCCAGTTGCTGCCCTGGCAGACATAGACCCCTTCATGGCCAAGTCCCACACGGATGATCAGCAGGGTCCCACCATCCTCGGACACCACCACACCGTCCTGCTCACTCAGCGGGTGCCCATCCTTCAGCCACCTGTGAGGAGAGGGGTGGGCAGCAAGTCCCTGGTCTGTCCCACCACCACCCGGCCCCCATTTCTGCTTTATGGGGTGAACAGCTGGCAGCAAGGACTGTCCCTTTGTCACTCGGAAAGGGGCTGGCAGTGCCCAGACTGCTAGGAAGAGCGGGATCCCAGGGGCAAGGATCAGGACTAATGCCTCTCATCCCAAGGGACACCTCACACTGGGGTCCCCATCACCTATCCCGAGTGCCCACCCCGATCTCTGCTGCAGCTTTGCACACTGGGCTGCAGAGCACCCCCGGGGTGTTACACAGCCCGAGGGAGCTCAGGGGGACGTGGGTAGGACCGACCACTCTGCAGTACTCACTGGATCTGGGGTGTGGGCATGCCCATGGCACGACAGTGAATCCTCAGGGAGTTATTGGCGACGGCCGTCAGATGGCTTTCCCCATCACCGATCAGCAGCTGGGGGGGAACTGGGGGGAGAAGGGACTTCAGACTGGGACCACTCTTGGACCCTGGCACAGGGAAGCCAGAGCAGTTGGGGACTTGGAGGATGCAGGATCGCAGTGGTGCATTAAGACCCACAGGCCATGGGAAGAGCATTTTAACCAGCGGATACGAACCTTGGACATGCAGGCTGTAGCTGAGTGAGGCGTTCCCTGCAGCGTTCATAGCTGTGCAGGTGTAGAGACCAGCGTCCATCACCTGGGGCTTGGCCAGCCGGAGGGACCCAGAAGGGAGGACGCTGTACCTTGGGGAAGAGGAACAAGCTGGACAGGAGGAACAGCCGTGTCCTCTGTCATCTACCTCTGGGCAGGAGCTAAGAACTGAAAGCTCACCATCGCCTTGAGGCAGCCAAGAGAAGGTCCCCAGGACCACCTCCTGCACAAGGAGGGTGGCAGAGCTGTCCCTTTGCTCAGCTCCCGCATGAGCTCAGCACGAGGCAGCAGCGTGAGCCACCCACCTGGGGGGACCAAGAGGGATGGGGTTCCCCACGGAGCACGGCCCCTGCAGCTGGAGCTGGCCGTGCTCTCACTCCCAGTGCTGTCTGTGCTCCACAGACATAACATCATCTCAGCCCACAGCCGCAGATTCCTCCTCATGTGCTTCCATAAATCACCCGGGCACACAAGAACAAGCCAGCTGAGATGTGGAGAGCAGCACAGTTCAACCAGGGGCAGCCATAGGAAACCAAACAAAAACGGTAAGGCCACAGAGTCGCTCAAGAAGAGCAAAACCAAGAGGCCTTCCTGCTTCTCCAAGCCACAGCAATCCTCAGGTGCAGGAGAAGAAAGGATTAACCCCAAGATTGAAGCCCATGATTTTACAGATCCCCTTCCAGCCTTGTGCTAATGTACTGAGAAAACACATCCTGCTTCCAGGACCTTCTCCCTCCAAGGAGAAGAGACCAAAGCACTCGATAAACAGATGTCCAACCAATCTCCAGGTTATCTTCTCTCATCAAATGGCGTTAAACAACTGTCCCATCGCTGCCATCAGCCTCAATACCATCAACAAGTGAATTTGGCCCTCCAGAAGTCACCCACTGGAACAGAACTGGCCTTCAAACCCATGTCCCAGCACAAAGCCACCACCAGGCTCACAACTGTGTTTCTACCAAACCTTGGCCTGGAAGCATTTTGGTGCCTGAAGCCCATGTCACACCCTGACACACGGGCCGCTAGAGGCAGCGGAGGTCACAGCACCCCCAGTGTCCCTGTCTGCCTGTGCTCCTCTCCATGCTGCTCTCCTCCTCCTCCTGATATCAAAACTCCTCCACCAACCTGGTGCCCTGCAGCTGCCTGGGTGTGGAGCAGCATCGAGCCCTGGTCCAACACCTCCCGCAAGTATCAGCCATCCCCAGGCACATCCTTGGCCTCGCCACCTCCAGCGCCGTGATGGCACCAGGCAGGACCATGCATGAAGGCAGATGGGCGAGCGGGGCCAGGGAGCTGCGCTGGGGCCACCTTCCCTTCCTCAGACCAAGAGATCATGGCCCTGGAACCCACCACTCTCCTTACCTTGCGGTGGAAAGAGGCAGCGGCTGGGACTCCTGGGTCCACACCACCAAGGGAGGGGGAGAGCCCTGAACCTCGCAGGGCAGGGTGGTCTCCTGCCCAAGCACGGCCAGGACAGTTACAGGGTCCGATGCCTGCGATCCGTTCACGCTGATCCTGGGCTTTGCTGGGTGGAGAGGGAGCATGGCTGGTGCAGGAACACTTCAAGTACCCCACAGCCCTCATTGCTGCTCTTCCCATCCCACAAACCCATCTGGCACCTGGCTAGGTGGCCCAAGGAAGCTTGGAGAGTCCCCAGGTCATGCTCTGCCACACAGGCACCCTCCAGAGCTGCTCTACTGGGAGCTGGTGCCAGGACCAGTCCCGGGCACTCACTGCTGACGGAGAGCTGCATCTCCCGGCTGGAGAAGCCTGCTGTGTTGGTAGCTGTGCAGAAGTAGGTCCCAGCATCCCCAGGGGAAGGTGAAGGGATCAGGAGGGTCCCATTGGGATTGAGGTGGTACCGTAGGCTCGGTGAGACGGGCTCTGTGCCCTGCAGAAGCAAGAGAAGCAAGGAAGGAATGCAGCAGAGACTCTCCCATGAGCTGAGCATCCCAAGAACAAGAAAAGGGCTCTGGACCCATCAGAGCAGGCTACCTCCCGGTCCCAGCTTCCCAGGGCGGCCACAGCCACACTGGTGGCTACATCCCCTCCGAACACATTATCCTGCACCCAAGGGTGACCCACAGCCTGGCTGGCAGTGGGACAGCAGCCTGCCCGTCCCTGTCACCTACCTTTGTCCAGGTTACAGTAGGGGGGGGCACACCGGTGGCATTGCACCGCAGGGCAACGGCCGCTCCCTCGGTGGCAGTGACAAGGACAGGGCCAAGCTCAATGCTGGGAGGAACTGGGAAGGAAAAGAAGCACCTCAGCCTGCGTGGCCAGGGCTACGTCCACCAGAGAGCGGTGCTTTGCAGCTTATGAAGTGCAGAGGACACCTGCCCCCCATTCACTGCAGAGCGGGGATGCCCAGCACCCTGCCACTCACCGTGGAGGACCAGGGACGTGTCCTGCCTGTGCGAGCCGAAGGCATTGGTCACCTCGCAGGTGTACCTCCCCGCATCCCCCTGCGACGCCT
Organism: Balearica regulorum gibbericeps; assembly: GCF_011004875.1. NCBI lineage: Eukaryota > Metazoa > Chordata > Aves > Gruiformes > Gruidae > Balearica > Balearica regulorum. Next base: position 6,047,853 of record NC_046203.1, read on the forward strand.
GGTCCACATGCAGGCTCCCGTCTGCCCGGACAGAGTAGCGGCCGCTCGGGGCTACCTGGGCACAGAGAGAAGAAAGCAAGACAAATGGGAGTGTGTGTTTGTGCGTGTGAAATATCACTGTGTCTTTGGGCATATCTAGAAAACAATCCTCAAGGAGTAGGAACATCCTGATGCACTGATGAACCCACACTCCCCTCCCAACTCAAATTTTCCCCTGGCATCTTTCACCAGCAGCTTTGGCCCCAGGATGTTGGGGCATCCATCCTGCAGCAAAGCCCCCGCCACAGGGCTGCGCTCGCAGCTGCCCACCCACCGACCCACCATCCCTGTGGATGTGGAAACCTCACCAGCTGCCCGTCCTTCAGCCAGCGACGGGCTGGGAACGGCCTCCCGGCGAGGATCACGCAGGGCAGCGACACGGGCTGACCTGGGAGCGTGTGGACCACAGGGGATGCAAGAGCTATTTCTGGGGCTGCTTGAGAGAGGGGAAAGGGAAAACAATACTAATTAGAGATAAATTGGCCAGGAATGCTCAAGACGAGAGATCTGGATTACCTTTCTTCCAAGGTCCAGACTTTGGCTCAGCACAGGCCAGCTCTGTCATTCAGCTCCCCCAAGAATTCGGGGATATTTGTCTGCAGTTTGGGTTCAAGCCCATATCAGCGCATTAAGCCAAAGAGGCAGAAGGGCGTTATCCAAACCCTGCGCTGGGAGGGGGTTTGCTGAGCATTGACCAAGGCCGGCTCGGGAGCAGACGCGGCTGCACAGGTCTGCCGCTGGCACAACCGGTGCTGGCAGCAGCCGGGATCAATACACCAACAAAAGCACATAAAAGCAAACCGTGTCCAGTGACTGCAAGCTTGACCTCTGCTTGGATTTTCCCAAACTCGTTCTGAGCTTCACAGATGTAGACGGCTTGGTCATCCTGCGAGGCACCTGGAGCACAGTGGGGAGAAGCCTGAGCTTGGCAGTGCCAGAGCATGGTGGGGCTGGAGAGCCCCAAGCAAGCTCCAGGACAAGGTGACACCACCCTTCCCTGCCCTGCCACCACCTCCGATGGAGGAGGGACACTGCAGTGCTGGAGGCTTGTGGGCTGTTACAGCACAGCTAAGCTTGCGTGAGTAAAAAGTGCAAAATTAACCCACTATATCAACGCTTTACACCTGCAGAAAAAGGGTGGGCATGGGGACTAATCCCACCGCCGGGACCCCAGCCTGCAGCAGGTAGGGGGAAAGTACCCGAGGGTGACACTGTGTAAGCACGCAGCAGGGCAGGGTGCCCACGCACACTCTCTGCCACGCCAATGCACGCTTGCACGCTCAGCTCTCTTACTGTCGATGAGGAGCTCGGCAGCCTCCAGCTGGCTGGAAACACCATGCGGCCCATGCCACCCCGTCACGGGCTTCCTGTCCTGCCGGGACCAGGTGACCCGTGGTGGGGGAGAGCCCTCGGCACGGCACAGCAGGCTGATGCTCTCCCCGACCTCGACCGCCACATCCCCCAGGGGCTCGGGAAAGTGAGGGGCAGCTGGAGGAGAGAGCAGCAGAGAAGGGGCTCAGAGAGGTCCGACACCCCCACAGCAGGCTCTGCACACAGCTGAGCCCAGAGAAGAGACAGGGCTGCAAAATCCATGAACCAGGTAACCCTGAAAAGTTATGATATTAACTTCAAGCTTTTGGTGTTTTTCCGAAGCTGTTATAGCCATTGCAGTTTCCACCCCTTCCAGTTACACTCAGCACCCCCCTGGCTCAGCAAAACTTTTTGCACTTTTCCACCTTTAACTGCTTCAAGCCCTACTGCCTCCAACTCCAAACCTCCTCTCCTTCTCCCCAGGCTCTTCCATCCCTTCTGACTCTGGTGGGAAGCCCTGAGTGTGGGTTGGGGTATCTGGATTTTCAGACACACAGGAGCCAGCCCCCACCTCCACCTAATCCCACTAATTGCAGTTTGCACCCCCCAGCCTTGCCCCAAGACATCATGTCCCATGCAATAGCATCTGCACCAGTCTTCTGCCACTTCTTGAGCCTCTTGCCTCCTCCTCACCCTCTTCCCTCCTCCTGACCCTTGCAAATCCCACCAGGCTTCAGCCTGCTTGTACTGAGCACCAGCACCCCCGTGTTGGGAAACCCAGGAGTTGGGGGCAAGAGGAGCAGCAAGTGGGAGCTGAGCTGGGAGGGAGAGCAGTGGAGATAGGTTTGAGTGCTCGGTGGCACCCAAAAGGAGAGGCAGAGACTTACACCCCACATCCAGCACGGTGCTGTCAAAGGTGACGTCGGCATCGCTGAGAGCCTTGCAGACATACCGCCCCGCATCCTCCTCCCGCACTGCCTGCAGCCGCAGGATGGCACGCTGGGTGCCGGGTGGGAACGCCGCCACCACCTGCTCACCTGCCCCGAGACCCCCTCGCATCAGTACCCTGAGTTCCTCCGGGGGTCCCTCCCATCGTCCGTCCAGGGAACCCCACAATGTGATGCCCCTGCAGGGCAGCAGAGAGCCCCCGGTGCACGGAGGGGGTTTGCTCCCCAGGTCCATCGCAGTCTCACCTTTGTACCACACAATGCGGGGTGGGGGCACCCCCGAAACCCAGCACTCCAGGGTCACGTCTTCTCCCACCAGCGCCTTCAGGCTGGGCGTCACTGCCAGGATGGCGGGAGGCTCTGCGCCGCAGGGAGAGACATGGATTCGGTGACTCCCGGCAGTGCTGGGTGTGGTGCCCTTCACCCCGAGGGGACCCCGGAGCCCCCCTCCAAACACCCTCCATCATGGACAGCCCCATCCCATAGTTTGCATGCTGCAAGGTCCCAGCTGGCAGCCAAGGGACAGCAAAGAGGGATAATGAATCCCTCCTGTAGCAGCTCTAAGCCCAGGCCCTTCCCGGGATGCTGCCGGCTGGCCGGGAGCGGGTACCGGTGAACTCCAGGGTGACGGCTTGCTCGTCCCAGCCCAGCACACTGCTGGCGTGGCAGCTGTAATTCCCCGCATCCTCTGGGGCGGCAGCCCTGATGTGCAGGGTGCCCTGAGCATCCGTGAAAACCCTGCAGCATACAGGGAGAGAGGGAGAAACAAATCCTGTGAAAATGGAGCCAGTGAAAAAATGTGTTGAAACAAGTGAGTGGGCTTAAAGCCATCCCGGTAAAGCATGCAGAAGCGCTAGACCTTTGATAGATGTCGGTTACCACTTAAAAACCAGCTGCTCCAGGGAAGAACATTGCTTTGAACCAGGGAAAAGCATTGAGAATTGGGCTTTTTCATCTCAAAAAAAAGAAAAAAAATCTTCCCCAAAGTCCACACCAGCACTCACAGCCTGACACAGGCAGGGTGGTGGAAGCCAAAAGTAGAAGAAATTAAGGGGAAGCACAAGGAATATTTTGAGACTTGAGTGCACACCAGGTGTGCGAAGCACTTCAAGTCCCCCTTGGTGGGAACAGTGACCTGGATAAGGCAGGATGGCTTAAAAATAAATATATTAAAATAGACCTAGCAGCACGCCAGCCATCTCGGGTGCACGGGTTGGGGATATTGCAACGCTTTCCTCTCTCCAGAGCGACAGGCAACTCTCTCCCTGAGTCCATGCACCCCTGCAAAGGGAGCACCATCCCCAGCGGGACAGGGAGGATGAAGGCATGCAGGTCCCTGCGGGTTACCTCTTGTCCTGCTCCAGCGCCCAGCCCCAGCGCTTCCAGGTGACGTGGGGCAGGGGGTGGCCCCCGACCGTGCAGTTCAGCCGCAGTTCCTGGCCCCTGCTGAAACGCTGGGGGCTGGTGTCGACCTTCACCCACGGCGCCTCTGCACGGGGTCGGAGAAGGGCTCAGCCCCCAGATGCCATCCGCTGCCCTCCCTCCCACGGGACAAGGCATCACCCAGGCCAGGGTCCTGCGTGGGGCAGAGCCTACCCTGGATAAAGAGCCACAGGGAGGCAGCGGCGGTGCCGTGGGCGCTGCGTGCCACACACTCGTAGAGACCCTCGTCCCCCAGCTGCACGCGGCTGATCTCCAGCGAGCGGTTCTGCAGCAGCCTGGTCCGGCTGTTCGCTGGCCATGCCACCTTCCCATCCCAGCTCCACGTCAGGTTGTAGTGCACATCGCTCAGAACCGGGCAGGACATGACCACGTCCTGGCCCAGTGAAGCCGTGATGTTGCCTGGGGCTATGAGACGCGGCGGTGGCTCTGCAAACATGGCACGGCAAGGTGAAACAAACCTGTGCCCAGCCACGGACCCGGACACCTGTGGGCACCAAGGCTGGGCACGAGCAGTCCTCACCTGAGACAGAGACGTAGGTGCGAGCCCGTGTCACCCCAACCTTGCTCGTGGCTGTGCACTCATAAAACCCCTCATCATTCTTGGACACCGCAGGGATCAACCAGCTGATGTTCCCCCAGTGCCTACAAAAAGGGAGATTACAGGGTCACCCCCACCCCAGGGCACTGGAGCTGGGGCCACCATGCCACCACCCTGCTCTAAATCCCTAGGACTCTCTTCCATCCAAGTCAGGCAAATGGATGCACCCCCACCCCCCACAGCATCCCACAGACACATCCCTCAGGATTTTCCTCTGCTGCCTTGGGATGCTCAGGGCTGGCAGACGCCCAGCCAGCACAGCATCCCCCCGGACGGCACAATTCAGGGGGCTATTGCTGCCCGCGCGGATTCATGATGGACCCCACTGGGCCAAACTGGAGGCTCACCTGAAGAGCTGCTCTTCCCCAAGCTTCATCCTACCCCGGCTGAGCTGCAGGCGGAAAGGGACCTCGCTCTGTGCGGAGCAGGAGATCAGCTGCGGCTCACGGTTGTAAGCCTGGATCTTGCTGGAGATGTTCATTTTGGGTAGACCTAGAAACAGTTGGGGACACGCACACATATAACACTCTTCGGGAGCTCACCAAGAGTCGTGTTGGGAAGCGGGATAAAAGAATACCAAACCAGAAACCAAAGCAGAGGCGGTGCTGGAAGGGGCCTCTGGTCCCTTCTCAGCACCCTTGGGAGCATGGGGACCACTCACCAGGGACTATGCTGGTGTAGGTGACCCCGGAGAGGCGGTGCAGGGGGTGGCCCTGGGCATCTTTGCCCTTCACCTTCAGCAGAAAGTCGCCCGGGGGGACGCGGAGTGGTGAGCTCACCCAGAGGTGCTCCGAGGAGGTGTTGGAGAGGGGCCGTGCAGGGAGCGAGAGGATGGCACGGCCGGAGGTGTTGAAGAGCTCGATCTCCTGCAAGTGTCCAGGCGGCTTCAGACCGGTGCAGTTCACCACTATGGAGATGGGCAGACCTGGAGGGAGGGAAGGGAAAAAACAACCCAGCCACTTTCCCGGCCGAAAGACACTCGGATGCAGCATCCGCGTGCCCCGGGCAGCACCAGCCTCACCCTGCACTGGCCGCTCCCCATGCTGGCTGGCATCAAAGTCCGGCTGAGTGGAGAAGCTGGCTTGAAAATTAATGTTGCTGATGCCCGTGATCCTCAGCGAGTGGCGGCCGCTGCTCTGGGTCTGGAAGTGGAGCATGTGCCAAGGGCAGGGGAAGGGGGAGACGATGGGGAAGTGAGGCGGCAGCAACCGGCCCCTTCCAGCCCGCTCATGCATCCTCTGCCCAGCTGGAGGTGGATGGGGGAAAGCCCACAGCCTGGCAAAGCCTGGCCAGCTAAATACCCACCAGGGGGGTAGGGGACAACATGTGGGGTCTGCCACCAGCCTACCGTGACCGACCACGTTCCTGGCTTGTGGGGCTCCACAGCCACCACCATGGCTGAGTTGGGGATGCTGAGCAGTTCCTTCAGACCTTGGCCTTTCTCAAGGACCTTTCCTGCAACAGCAAGTCAACCTCTGGGATGGGCAACCCAGGTCCATCACCCAATCCCTGCAGCCAGCTGGGATCTCCCTTCCTCGGGGCTCACCGCGGTGCAGAGCCCCTCACATAGCTCTCACAGCCTGGGCAGCAGAGAATGCCCTCCTAAAGCCAGAGGCAAAGCCAATCGGAGGGGAGCAGAGGAGATGCGCTTGGTGCTTAATGAGAGCTTTGCAGCTCATTGCTTTTTTATTTGTTTTCAGTGCGAGGTTTGGCAATTCCCATGCCTGCAGCCTCCCGCTTGTCCTGACCTGCGGGGATCCTCTGAGGGCTCTCCAGGAGGTAAAGCATCACCCCTGCCCGCTCCCCTCCCTTGGGCTCCTACCTGCTGGATCCCGGACCTCGATCCCCGGGGCAGGGCCGCTCAGGGAGATGGTGACCTCCTTCAGGCTTGGGTCGAACGGGACGGGCCACGTGTGCTCCCCACCGTCCTCGTGGTCCGTGGACAGTAAGTGGACTTTGGAGGCCTGGATGGCCTCCTCCACCCACTTCAGCACCTGGGGGAGGATTAGCCCGGATCCCCCATCACCATCAGGCTTGGCCATTGCATCAGGAGCAGGGCTGTATCGCACCAAGTCAAAATCTCAGGCACGGCCTCAAAACAGTGCCCAGGCAAGAGGCCAGCCCCAGCTGGGTCTGGTGGGTACCAGCATGAGGGTGGCATGGGGACAGGCGGCAGTGGCCCCTGCTGAGCCCCCCTTGGTACGAGCAGGTGTTAAAGGAATTGAGTAATTTGGTGTAATTGTTATTGCCAAGTGGCTTCTGCTCAGAGCAGGTGCCTTATTACCCGCAGCTCACTCGTGGGAATAGAAACCATTAAAACACACAACTGCCGGAGGCTGGGCAGGGGCTGTTGCTGGGATCTGCTGAGAGATGCTGCCCAGCTATGAGCAGAAAAGCACTTTGATCTTCCTCAGGTCTCCAAGATTTCGTGCTGATCAAGAGCTTCAAGGGCAGGGACAGGCAGAGAGGCTCCTGTCCCCATGGCCAGGCCACCTGCCCGATTGCCGGGGTGCTGACAGCGACAGGAGCATCCCAGCTTCAGCCTCAGCCCCAAGCAGACGCCTCCCCTCCATGAGTCAGCTCATCCCAAGGATCACACAAACAGCCCAGCAGCAAGCTCGAGAGCAACCAGCTTTCTCAAGCCCTTGCTTTGGTTTCAGGCTAAAGGAGGGCTCCCCGAGCAATCTGGAGGTGCCTTGGACACGAGGATTAACCTCAGGAGAATATAAAAGCAGCCGAGCCGGACTGGATCACACACACCTTGGGCACACCATCCTTCCTCCTGTGTGTCTCCCTGCTCACCTCTGTCACCTGCTGCTTGTCCAGGTGGAAGATCTGCCCAGAGCTGGTGGCCGCAATGCGCTCGTACACACGGTACCCGGGGTGGCTCCTGTCTCCGCAGTCCCCCGTCAGCACGAACACCACCTGCCACAGCAACAGTCCCTGTGGCATCACGCACAGCCACAGGGGGTCTGTCCATCCCAGGGAGGGGACACGTCCAGCATCCACCAGCCCTTGATACATCGAGCCAGCCCAGGGGATGCAAAAATGACTCCACTAACAGGCAGCATAGGGGAGTTTATTGCTGTAACTCACTGCCAGGAGCTGCCATCGTGCTGTGCAGCATCCACCCAAGCCGGCTCTCACAGGAGGCCGGTGGGCAGCACCGCTCACCTGCGTCTGCTTCTGCTGCAACAGCCGCAGCAGCTCCTCCTGCTCCTCGTAGTCCTTGGCCCGAGCATCCGAGAAGACGTAGACAAAGGAGCTGGGGTGCGAGACCTCCACAGCCAGCCTGATGGCTCCCACGCTCATCTCGGGGCAGTCCCCTCCGCCCTGCGGCATGCAGTGAGGGATGTGGCACAGCACCGAGCCACCCAGTACTCAGCCCTTCCCTCCTGGGCTCCCAGCAGGATCCCACCCAGGGTCTGCTCGTGGGGAGGAATTGCACCAGTTTGCTGGATTCAGCCCAAGCGCAGCCGGAGCAGCGTGATGGTACCACGGGGACATGCAGGATCACAAGGACCCGTTGCTGTCTCACTGCTAACGATAATTAAATGACCCATTTAGCGATCCAGACTCACAGAAGCCACTGGCTTCCCACGAACACCTTTAGCGGGCACGTTTGTGCCCACCCCAGCCCATCACCCCCCACATGGCAGCAGAACCGGTCACCCCAGGCAAGCGCAGTGGCACAGCGAGGACCAGCCCCCACTTCCACGGGGCTTTGCACTCTGAAGGGCTGTGAAACGATTTGCAGCCGCCGCTTTACACCTCCTGCCAAAACACAGCTGCATCTGAAGGGAAACGCCACGGGGATTTAGCAATGCAGGGGAGGCAGGACAGGCGCTGGGATGGATAAAGCATGATTAAACTCTCAGAGAGTGTTTCAGCTGGCAGACTGCAGCTGAAATTGTTTAAAAAAAATAATAAAAAACCTCAAACAATTTTCAAATAGCACTTCTAGTAAAAGAGATTTTTGGCTTCATGGAGCGTGTGTGTAAACTCTCCCAGGGAAAGCATTCCCGCTTTGGGACAAGAGCTGTGAATTGCAAGGGTTCTGCCCCGTTGCAGGAGCCTGGGGCACAGTGCCGGTGTTACCCACCCTCTCTGCTCCCAGGCTGGTGTGGTCAGCCCCCAGGAAGCCCAGCCCAGCCCCGAGCCCCCACCATGTTCCCAGGGGACACCAAGCCCGGAGGGGAGCAGGGATTGCTCCCGGGACCCACCAGTGTGCAGGGACGCAGGGCACAGCTTCCCACCACGCACCGTGGGCCACGCACCAAGCCAGCCACGGACACCTTACCTGGACACGGAGCTCCTGCAGGCGCCGCTGGAAGAGCCGGGGGTCCGCAGTGAGGGTGGCGGGTCCCACCTCTGCAACCACACCGGCACCACCGCTTCAGCCTCCCCGATCACGGGCACCAGCCTCCTCCGGTGCTCCCAAGCACCCACCCCAGCTTAAACCTGCGAGGCTTGGGGTTAAGCATCTACCCTGGCTTGGCAGCAAGTGGGACATGGATTTGGGCAGACCGTCCCCACGCCCAGGGGCACAGCCACCCCGGGAAAGCTCTCCCTGACACACCGGGTGGTCCCAGCCAGGGTGAGCTGCAAACCCAGCACCCTTTTCTGCTGAGGGAGTCTCCCAGCAAAGCGATGCAGAAACCCGTTTACTGCCTCTGCCTCCTTCCCTGTCCAGCTCCAGCAATTTTCATTCAAACTCAGTGATTCTACTGAAAATAAAGCCTCAGTCCCACTCTCCTTGTAGGGGGTCAGGGCTCTTTTGGAGAACAGCTGCTATTTATGGATGTGCACAAAAATCCCAAGGCAAAGACTGGGACAGAAAGAAATTATTCTGGTATTGCAGTACATCACCAAAACCTCTTAGCTAGCGGTGCTTTTATTGAGGCGACCTGGAAGCACATTGTGGGCTTGTACAGAAATGCTCCCCTGTGATTAGATCAGGGAGATCAGAAAAGGCTGGAAATAGAAGAGCCACCCAGAAGTGGGTGCCGGCATCACTGGGATTAATCCAGTGAGAAACACCTTGCCCTGTGCCTGCAGGGTGGCTTGGGGATGGGAGCCCCTGCCCAGCACTACACCCTCAAGCTGCAGCTCATCCTGTGCTGCCATCCCCACCCCAGCGGTCACCAGGGCATTAAAAACAGGGAGAAAGGATGGTGCAGGCACTCGGGGAGCGCACGCTTCAGCCCCAAACCCAGCCAGAACTGCAGCCCAGCTCCCCGCAGCCCTGGGTCGCGGGACGCGTGCCCTCACCCTGTCCCCGCCGTACCTGGGTCGTGGAAGGGGACCAGCGCGTAGTTGCTGATGGGCTTCATGCTCCTGCTGAGCGTCCGCTCCAGGATGCGTGAGGCCCCGTCCATCACCTGCACGAGGTCGTCATACATGGAGCCAGTGATGTCGAAGACAAAGGCGAGGGTGGCCCCCCCTGTGCTGGGGGGGGGCTCGGCGAGACTGGGGGCCAGCAGCAGCCAGAGACCCACAAGCACCCCTCCGTGGGGTGGCATTGTGGAGGAGACCCTCAGATGCTGGGGACGCCCCTTCTGTCTTCACTCTGCTCCTTCCCCTGGACCCCCTGGGCACCGTCCCTGTCCCGGGGAGGGTCACGGGGTGGAAGGGGCCACACGCCGTGGGGCCAGAGCAGGGACCCTGGCCGGGGGACGCCCAGCCACCCGCAGCTGTGGACCTGCTCCTCCAGCGTTCAACTTCTGGGAGGGAGGGAGGGAAAACAGGACTTTTGGAGCCAGCGGCGCGGCAGGGCGGTGGGTGGGAGCTGGAGAGAGTTGGGATGGGGATGCGGGGATTGGGAAGCAGGTCCTGCAGCCCACAGGATTGTCAGGCCCCCTCCCTGGCCCTGACTCCCCCCGGCCCAGAGAGCCCCCTTGCTGTGCCGGGGGGGGAGCCGGGGGTTAGGGGAGGACACGGGGGCTCGCAGCTGAGCGCCTGCGGGGAAATCCTGCCAAAGCCACGGCGGGGGGGGGGGACCCAGCTGCGAGAGGGACCCCGAGGAAGCACACACCCCCCCCCGCAAGGCAAAGGGCCCCCCCTGGAATAGGGGTCCGCAATGAGGCTGGGGGGAGACACAAGGGGCTCTGGGGGGATGTGGGGGGGACTCCCCAGCGCAGCCGCCCCGGGAACGGGGGAGCAAAGAGCCGTGCAAAGCGCAGGCAAAGCCGGAGCCAGGGCAAGGGCTGGGAAAGGCAGCTCCTTGGCCGGGAAAGGCAGCTCCTTGGCCGGGGGCTGTCCCGGGGGTGGCGGAGCTTTTCCTGGCTCCCCTCGCAGCGGAGCGCTGAGCTCACGGCCGCTCCGGGGGGGGGGGGGGACGGGACACACACGCTCCGCTCTTGCTCAACACCCCCCCAACACCCCCCCAGCGGGACCGGGGAGCGGCCGCAGCCAAGGGCCAGCTCCAGGTGAAGCTGCGCACCGAGGGCCGAATCCTGGCCGGGGCTGAGCACCTCCTCCGGCCCCCAGCGCCTCTCTGGCATCAGCCCCGCTCCTGTCCTCCTGGACACAGGGGCTGGGGGAGATTGGGGACCACTCATCCCGCACCCTCACACATGGGACAGTGGGACCCTACTCATCCCTGCAAGCAGCACAGCCCCAGGGTGGGCAAGGACCCCCCCGGAAGAGGGTGAAGCCAGATGGCACCTCTGCCCCACGTGCCAGTGGCCTGCGTCTCGTTTGTCCGTCCCCCCCACCCCGATCCCGTCACCCAGGCGAGGCCGTAGGCTCACACACAGCCACTCACCTGCAGCCCCAGCCCCACGCTCACTGCAAGCTCAGGGGGGGTCCCCCACCCCACAGTGCCACCCAACCTACTATAAAACACCCCCAGCCACTAACCCAGCACCCCAACTCCATCCCACACCTCGGCAAAGAGCACCTCTCTCCAACACTGCTGGCACCAAAAACCCTCAACAGCTTCTCCCCATCACCAAATTAATCCCAGCTAACCCTTCCCACACCCACCAGTGCTCCCAGTCCCAGGAGCACCTGCACTAGCTGGGCTTTAACCCCTTCCTTGCCGGGGTTTAAAACACAGCAAAGCAAGGCACAGCCTCCGAGTAACCACCCTGGTTTGGAGCGTGTGCCCGTCCTCGCCCGCTCCCCAGCACGGGCGATAAATCCCTGGGTGCTCCCACTGCGTTCTGGCACAAGGCACCTCCGAACAAAACCCCCTGTGCAAACACAGCCTCCTTGTTTAGACTGTTAGGGCATCTCCTCTGGCCTCCGGAAAATAATTAGTCAGCCTTATTAGGAGAGCAAACAAACGAAGATGGGCTGGCAGGGAGGCCTTGCAGCACTCGTTTCCGGAAGACTTGGCAGGGCAGAATGGCAAACGCGATCCCGCAGCACGTGAAAAGCCTAATCCAGGCTGCGAGCCCCCCTGCTCACCCAGCCAGCCGTGGCGGGGCTGCCGAGGGGCACCTCCGTTACAGGCTGTGAGGCACAATTACGGGATATTAATATCAAGCTTCCTCCGCAGCCGTTGTGTGCCAAAAGCAACCCGATGGCTCCCAGCCTGCTGCATCGCCAAGGGGAGACAGGGACGGCGCAGGCAGACACGGCAGGGCTGCAGTTGTCTTTGCTGCAAGAGAGAAATAGAAGACAAGATGCAGGCGCTGAGGGTATAGAACCTGGCAGAAGAAAAGCTGTGTCTGAGTAAAGGGAGGTGGAAGGAATCCTGTTACGGGGCTGAATGGTCCCTGATGTGCCCCTGGCCTGGAGCTGAGACCTGACAGCTCATCACAGTGTGTAGACACGGTGCCCCACCGTCTGCCTGCCAACACGGCTCAGTGCATCCCTGTTTGCAGCCACGCTGGCGCAGCCCGGGCACCGCTCGCTGCTGGTGCCACTGCAGCCCCGCGCTCGGGGCCCACGGCACCGAACACTCGCACCCCCCAGCCCAGCTCCCGGCCCCCCCCCCGAGTGCAGGGGCAGCTCTGGGGGCTGCAGGAGGCACGAGCCTGATCCGCGCTCCTCCCCGAGCCTGCCTGCCCCCCACTCACCCCGCAGCACATCACAGACCACGGGTGCTTCTTTACTGTCATTAAGCTTTTATTTCCACTGTCACAAAGTTCCTGGGTTCTGTTTTGTTTTCTTTTGTATTTAAACTGTTTTGTTTGCTTGGTTTGCTCTTGAATTCATCTCAAGACAAGGCAGCAGGGCATGCAAGCCGAGACACCGGCACGGACGCACAAACAGGCTTCATCTTTACAAACAAGGCTCTTTGCTGGAGCTGCTGTTTCTCAGCCCGGGGCTCGGCTGCCCCCCGGGGTAGGGGTCCCACAGGACGCAGCACCCGGACCCAGGGCTGGCGCCCGCAGGAGCAGAGAGAGGAGGGAAGGATGGCTTTCCTGCAGCGCCGCTGGAACAGGGTCAGGGCTGGCAGATGTGACCAAGACCCCAAAATTGCTCTGCAAGGAGACCCCCAACTGTGCACTGAGACCGCGGCATCGGCTCCCTCCTTTGCCCCCAGCCCTCGCCCCAGCCGGACCCCTCCGGTGCCCCCGTGAAGGACCCCTCTCAAAACGCCCCAGATCTCCCCCTTTACCCTGGGGCTGGGGAGGGTGAAACAACGAGCTGGCTGCGGGTCACCCACCCACGCCACCCAACCCCCCTGACCCTAAATATACAGGAGAGGGCAGCTCTGCCCGTGATTTCGGCTGCCCCCATGCCACGCCTGGCCCTGCATCGAAACCAGCCCTGCTCCAAGGGGGGCTCAGGCCCAGACCCCGAGCCCCTTCCACCCCCCGGGTTAGCGCAGCCCCACGGCAGCCAGTGGCAGACGCTCGTTTGCACCCCCGCACGCTCAGGGGGAGCAGTGGCTCTGGGATGGGGGTCCCACAGCCTCAGCCTCCCCCATCCAACGGGGATGCGGCGTCCTGACGGCATGGGAGGCACCGACAGGCACCCGCTTCTGCGCGGTTGGGCGAGATGCAGCTGGTACCCGGCACAAACGGGGTCTGGGGTCCCCCATAAGCAAACACCCCCCCCTCCACGAACACGGCGGGGAACGCTCCCGGGGTCTGCCACATCTGGTTACAAATCACGGCAATGAAAGGGCTGCTCCAGAGGAAAAACCCGCTTCGCTTCTCTCTCTTGGGTCCTCGTTTGTGCCACAATGAGAGGGTGGGGGGGAATCTGCCCCCAGAACCTTCTCCCACGTCCTTCCTCGGGGCGGGGGGAAACAGCTCAGCCCAGCCCAGCCCCAGAGCTCAAGGGGAGACGGTTACAAAGCAGCAACAGTCAGCGCACAAACAGAAAAATGGAAAGAAAGGAAAATACAGACATGGCATTTTAATGGGGCAACACCAACGGGGACAAATGGGGGGGACACGGACACACACGCCGCAGTTGCCGGGGCTGGACCCTCGCCTCTGCCTGGCTGCGCTTCGGGTGCCCTTCCCATGGCCAGGGCTGCAGCTGGCTTTATTTCAGACAGGCATCAGGAACCGGGTATAAACAGAAAGAAATCAGGTCTTGTCAGCTGTTCGATTTTAATAACGACCAGGTGTAAAAAGAAGGCCAAAATTAATTACTCGGTGATGTAAACTCTGACCCAGCGGTTCATGCCCTGCTCCCAGCACTCCGCACGTGCCCGAGGTTCGGTGGGTCCTGCCAAACCCGTGCGGTCGCAGCCGCGAGCCGTATCCAGCACCCTGGGCACAGGCATCGATTCGCTCTCTGGAGGGGGGATGGCTCACCCAGGCCGTTTCACTGATGGGAAACTGAGGCACGAGGAGGTTAAGGCCAACATTTCCAAGCGTGAGATGCTTCAAGCCTTATTTTCAGCGGTACTGAGAAGCTGCAGATCCTGGTGACGTTCAGGAGTTGGGGGCCCTCAGGGCCATAGAAGCATCCAAGCCAGGGTCCCAAATCCACAGATAGGGGGGGGAATACTGGGCCCAAAATGATTTGCTCGGGGACACTCAGCATGCCAAGAGTGGGGCAGGACAGACCCCACGCTGGGACCCAGGACAAGAGCCAGCCCCGACCCCGCAGGAGGGGGCTCTGCCCGGGAAAACCCACCATTGCCACCACACCGGCAGGGTCCTCGTCAGCCAGCACAGAGCTTTTCAATACAAGCAAAAACCTTTTTTCCTTTTTGTTCTTTTTTTATTTTTTCTAACGTGCAAATATTTAACAAGGGGCAAGGGAGGATGAGACATCGGGCTCCATCCCTGAGCCCGCCAGCAGCAGCGGCAGCAGGAGGTTGCTGGCAGCAATGGCAGCTCTGGCCTGGTGGACAACGAATTTTGGTATTTCTGGGATCTGAAGCTCTCCCAAGCTGATGCCGGTCCCTCACCCCACCCGTGATGGGGGCTACACACCCCTCTGCCCTTGCACAGCTGCCTCCCTGGTGAGACGTCGAAGAGCAGTGATGGAGCTTGAAGCACAGCAGGTCCTCCAAGAATTCAAAGCCTTTCAGGGGAAAGTGTCAGAGCAAATGAGGTTTGCCTTTGCCTGGGAATGATGTCAAACGTCGTGGGGTCCATTATTTATCAGCAGAGGCGATTACGGCAGCATCACATTCATTGGGAACATTGATTGGCACTGGGAAGGGACCAGTCTGGTAGACAAGCGTTAGAGAAGTTGGAGGCACTGCAAAGATCTACCCAAGAAAATTGCGTTTTGGCCACAAAGCATCAAGGAAAAGGAGTTTCCATGGGAGGGAGGGAGGCTACACCCTCCAGGCGTCCCCCGCAACAAAACATGGGCACCCTCAGGGGCAGGAACTGCAGAAGAGGCAGAAGTATTGCACGTGGACGTGAGGTCAGTCTCCTTGGGGATAGGGAAGGGTGGTTTTTTGTGGGTGTCAGAAAGTGCCACCAGCACACGGCCCCGAAACCGGGTGAGCCAGGCTGCACGGCAACACACCAGCACCGCTTGGCCGGAGAGCCTGTCCCTGCCCTGCGGGGAGGATTCAGACCCCGCTGGGCACCACCTTGTCTCCTACATCGTGGGACACCTGTGAGAACATCCTCCACATCCAGACATCACCTCCCGCTGCCCTGGGGACGGTCCCCATGGCCGAGGGCTGTGGGAACTGGCTGGGCTCAGCCACAGGAGCCGCAGGCATCCTGGCGGAGAAGGGCGGAAAGGTGACGCCACGTCAGCCGCAGCGGGGGTGGAGGGGTGAGCCCCCCGGGGCGGTGGGAGAGCAGCGTCGGTGTTACTGGGCCAGGAACAAACCACACCGGAGCAGGAGGGGTTTGCAACCCGGCTGGCATCTGGCGTCCCACGGGCATCTTGCGCTCTGCTCCCGAGGAGATGCAAATCGCTCCTTCCCCAGGGCAGGGGCCAGGGCGGATGGAAATGGAGCTGCAGCAGCATCCACGTAACGCTCATCCTCCAGTGGAGATGCCAACCGGTGTCCCACGGTGTGTGTCCCGGTGGGGCCGAGCCCTGCTTGGGCACATCCCGGCGTGGTGGTGGGTGATGGAGAGGCCACACAGGCACCGCTCGTGGCCGGGGGGGCCGTTTCCAAGCCCCACGCTCAGGTGTCTCCAGGCGCGTTTCCCCAGCCCTCTGCCTCCCGGGAGGCAGGAGCATGAGGAGGAGCGGGCACAAGCGGCTCCGCTTCGGGGCCGTGCCCTCGGTGTACAGCAAAACCTCCCACATCCTAAACACGGAGCAAGGGGATAAAGAGGCATCCCGAGCTGCGCGTCCCCCAGCCCGGCACCCCCGAGGCAGGAGCTGCCGCATCGTCCCAGCCAGGATGGGGGGGGTCAGAGAGCGGCATCCCCACGGGCATCCCCTCTGCTTCCCCAGCCCCGCTGGCACACGGGCTAATTCACAGCCACCTCCCTGGGGTGCAAACAGACCTTCCCACCATGTGGAAAAAACAAAATAGTAAAGGAATCCGCTTGAAAGCAAAACCCAACTCTTGGCTCCATTAATACTTTTTCATGCAGTGAGGGAAAAAAAAAAAAAAAAAAGAATGGAAATGAGGACGTTCTGGTGCCTGGTGGTTTCCTCGCCCTGCCCAGCTGAGGGATGGAGCGGGCTCGGACTGCTCGGAGCCTGGGCTGAGCGAGCCCTAGCTGAGCTTGCAGAGGGAAGGGGGAACAGAAAAATGCAGGAAACGGGTAAATGGGAAGAGGAAACGAAGCTACAGCATCCCCTTAAAACAGCAGCCAGCCCACGGAGCTTGGGATACGGCGGGTGGGAGGAGAGGGGGGAAGGCAGATTTTTGGCTTCATTGTTATTGCAGGCTCCCAGTGCCCCGCAATAGTGTACGAGCATGTAAACCTTACATATCATAACCTAGGTGGTCGGACACACACACAAGAGACTAAACACGGCAGCAACATTTACAACAAATAAATAAAGATATCGATCGTCGAGACAGGCATATAAAAAAAAGCCTCACTTTTTTCCACTGAAGGAAAAAAAGAAGGAAAAAAAAAAAAAAAGCACAATACTGTCTCACCAAAAAAAAAAATTAAAAATAATATAATAATATATATCCCTAGTGAGCCGGGCCGGGCTGCCAGCGACATTGCAGGTGACGCCAGAACTCCGTTCCCAATCGCTGTTGCTGCCTTGGCTCCCCGGCCGCCCCGCGCAGGCAGCACCCCGGGGTGCGCGGCCCCCCAGTACCTTTGGGCTCCATCTCCAGCCGGCCGGTTCCTGGGAGAGGATCACGCCGGCACCGGCGCATCCGCAGTCCCATCCGAAAACGTAGGAAAGGGGGAGCAAAGGGGGCGAGGAGGCCGGGGGGGGAGCTCTGCCTTCGGCGACGCTCAACCTGTTGCCCCGGCCCTGAAGTCTCGGGCGTTCGCTGCCGCTCAGACCAGGGTCTGTCGCGGGGTTTTTTTTTTTTTTTGGAAAAAGCAGAAGTTGGCAAATGGCAGCGGCTGGTTCAGAGTGCAGAGAGGGGGAGTGAGCTCGCGCTTCGAGGGCATCCTTTGCTTGCAGAACAGAAAGGAAGGCCGAGAGGGACAGGCAAGCTTCGCGCGGTGGTGGTCGGATGGCACGGAGAGCGTCTTCCCCCAGGCATCTGCAGGAGAGGGTGGGGAGAAGGAAAATCCGGTGAGAAGGATGGGCAGAAACTCTGCGGCCATCTCACGCGACACCAGCGCAGCTGGAAGGGCAAAGCTGGAAACACAACAAAGATTTTTAAAAGCTCAAAACTCCAGCATGTTAAAAAACCCCAAAACCCTACCACCCATGGTCAGACATTGCCCGGACTGTGACGACCAAAATCATCCCAAGAGACATCTCTGCACAATCCTGTGGGGCACGGTGAGGACCGCGGGGTGCTCAGCCCAACACCCCCGGGATGCTGCGAACCACAGTGCCCCTGACACCGCCATGCCAGCTCCAGGGTGTAATACAATAAGATGTAATATAAATAAAACATTTAATATAATATCTCTCCGGAGCATCCCTATGCCCCCTGCACACCAGCTGCCTCCCTGCCTCATCTGCAGGTGAGAGCGTGAGCTGCGCCGCAGGCAAACGCCTGCCAACGGGGTGGCTCGTACTGCGTCCTCGTGGGCTGCGGTCCTGGGGTGCTCTGTGGGACTGGGGGTCACTGGGAGAACCCCATCAGTATGGGGGTAACGTGCCCCCCAGCCAGATTTCGGGGGGATGCCCGTGCTTTGATGCGTCAGCAGAGGAGAATCAGCCACCCACCCCCAGGGAAGGTGGGAATGGCATCAGGCGGGTGGGAGATGGGGGACCCCCGGAACCCCCCCGTGCCGCACTCACCGCCGCTCAGCCCCGGGACTATACGAGCCCGTCGTAGAGGGAGAGCGCCTGCACGATGGAGGGGTCGGCCTTGGAGCCCTCCTGAAACTCCTGCAGCGTCAGCTTCCCGTCCGCGTTCTGCAAAACACTCCCGTTGCAGCACCGCTTCATCCCAGCGAGGGAGACAGCCAGCCCCCCCTGGGACCAGGCACCCCAGGGCCCCAGCAGCACCCATGCCATCCCGCACAGCCACTCGGGTTCCCCCCCCCGCCACCGCAGCCTCAGTTTCCCCATCAAGCCGCCCATGCCTGCAGCTGGGGAGGAGTGCCACGGAGGGTGCGATGCCACCCCGGGGACCCTGAAATGGATACGGGGATCCCAGACGGATGTGGGGGTCTGCAGCGAGCCCAGCGGCAGCTGAGACCTCATATTCGCGGGGGAAGGAGACACCTGCAAGAGCCAAGACGTGGCAAGGGGGCCCACGACCGCCTCCTAAATCCCTCGGCCCCGGGGAAAAAAAACAGTTGAGCATCCTCACCTTGTCCATCATGGCGAAAATCCGATCCACCCTCTTCTCTGGTGTGTTCTCCTCCTCGGGAAGCTCCACCGTGTTTCCCTGCGGTGGCAGGATGGGACCCGGTCACGCACCGTTTGTGCCCTGCCTGGACGGTGTCCCCGGGCAAGGACGCACGTTTTGCCCCTGCACCTCCCTGAGTCAGGACAGGGCGCAGCGTGCCGGCACCCATGCCAGAGCCGTCCTCAGCAGCCAGACCTGGGCCCTGCCCCGGCCACGATAGCCACAACCCCCCCACACACCCCGAAAAAGCCCAGGGAGAGAATCAGGGTCATTTCAGCATCCTCCCCGCAGCCCCCCTGCCCGCAGAGCCAGGCTCCAGCCCAGTGGGGACCCCCAGGGGCTGCTCACCCCGCACACCCCCCCACCACCTACCACCATCTGATAAATCGCGTCCACAATGTCCAGCATCTCGTTCCTCGTGATGTACCCGTCGTTGTCCAAGTCGTACAGCTTAAACGCCCCTGCAAACCAGAGCAACGCCGAGGTGCTTGGGACCACGGCCCCCCCACCGGACACGCACCCCATCGCCGCCCCCGTGCCACCCCCCCCAGCCCCCTCGCCGTGCCGGGGGCTGCGGGGCTGAGCCCACCATGCGGGGAGCACTTACACCTCAGCTTCTCGTCCAGCGTCCCCCGGGAGGTGACCGACAGCGCCTGGATGAACTCCGAAAACTCGATCCTCCCGTCCTGGGGGAGGGAAGGGGGCGGTGAGGGTGCCGCTGCCACCCCCGCCCCACAAAGTCCTCCCTGCCCGTGCGCGCGTGGCATCGGGTGCTCTCAGAGGGCGCATCCGAAGAGGCGATGGGGAGGGAGGAGTGATGCACGATTATCTCCAGCAGCACGATCTGGCCACCGTGCCCAGCCTGCCGGCCAGCATCCCGGCGGGAGCGACTCCGGAGCGCAGGGGGCATCGCGCAGGCGGGCTTTTGTCAGCAGCACCGAAACATCACATTTCTCCTCTCTTGCTTGCCACTTCATCGCCTTTTCCCACGTGACTCTCATCGACTAAAATAAGCGTGGGGGCTCGCTTGCTACAGCTGTGCCGCTTTGATTTCACACCCCAGGAAGCGCTGGAATATTTTGCTCCTCCGGCGCCGCGCAGCCGCGTTACTGAACCCGTCCCACCATCACCACGGGCCCGGCCCCGGACCATGCCCCCGGCTCACAGACTTACTTTGTTCTCATCGAAGACATTGAAAACAAAGGTGGCAAATTTGGTTGGGTCGCCGAAGGGGAAGAACTGCTTATAGATCTTCTGAAAGCCAGCGGCATCGAGCTGCCCGCTGGGGCAGTCCTTGATAAAGCCCTTGTACCTGCGGAGGAAGGGCAGAGGATGGGCACCGGGCAGGTCTCCCCGCTGAACGCAGCCCCCCAAGCCCTGGGGAGCCGGGATGGGGCTCTCCCCCGGCACCGCGGTGGGCTGGAGCCGGGAAGGTCCCTGGGTGCTCCCTGTGTCGCTCCCATCGCCCACCCGCAACCTGCCAGCGCCGCGGGACGAGGTCCCTGCGGGCACCGCAGCGAGGGCGGCAGCGGGGAGAGCCCGGAGAAGTAGCGAGCAGCAGCAGCGACACCGAGCAGCGCCCACCGCCCTGCTCCAAGCCCAGCGCCAGCCCAGAAGTGGTGACCGAGCCACAACCGGGCTCATGCTGAACGCTGTCCAGGACACGGCAGGGGACGGGGATGCCCTGCCCACCCAGGAGCACCCGGGACAGTCTTTCACACCTTTAAAATAAAAACCCCTCTGCGCAGAGTCACGTCCCGCCAGCACGGCCAGGCTGCAGGCGGAGGTGCTGGGGCAGGTGAAGTCACGGGGCCCGCAGGAGAGCGGTTGTACCCCTTGCTCAGACCTCCCCGGAGCCAGGGCTCCCCTTCCCCTCCACCGCGGCGGCACGGCCCCGCTACGTCAGGTGCATCCGACTGGCTCTTTGGCACGGAGGCGGCCGGGAAAGCTCCGGGAAAGCTCCCCCCCACCCCGAGCCGCTGCACCACCGCGGGGGAGGGAATCACGATCGGTAGCAACCCTACGGGCAATTTGCAACCCACCGCTCGGCACACACGTGCTGCAGCCGTGCCCTGGTAAAAACCAACAGCGCAGTGGCCTGAAGCACCCGAAACGCAGCCCCGGCACCACGGGCCGGGACATCTCCTCCGCACCCGGGGAAGCCAAGGCTCCACAACGGCGTTTTCTGCACGACTCCAAGTGAAAGCTGCTCAGAGGAGCCGGGGGGCACAGCGGGGTTACTGGTTACACCCCCAAAGCCCTCGGTCCTGGCTCTGGGCTTTACCTGGGTGCTGCAAAGTGCCGCCCCGGAGGGTGCAGGGGAAGGGGCCTGATGGCTCCATGGGTGCAGGGACCACGTGGGTGCAGGGACGACGTGGGGACCAGGGTGCGTGAGCATTATGCAACGCGTCGCCCAGATCTGTCAGGCGCCCGCTGCGGCGGGCCGAGGGCTGGAGGAGGAGGGGAAGGGGGTGGCGAGGTGGGAAACCGAAGTGCCGGTGACATCTTTTTCACGCTGCTGCAGCTATGACTCATCGGGGGGGGGGGAGAAGGATGAGAGAAAGAGATAAAGAAAGCAAACCTTGACTGGTGGGATAGGAAGATGAAAGGGAAGCGGTGGCTTTTCTAGGGCGTCGCGTTCAGCAGGGCAGAGGGGATGGGGCGAGAGCGTGCTGCTGGCAGCCTCTGCGGGCCCTGCTGCAAATGGGGACACGCTGGGACAGCACCGGCCTCCCGCAGCCAGGGCCACGGCCACCAGCC
This sequence comes from Balearica regulorum gibbericeps, assembly GCF_011004875.1. Lineage (NCBI taxonomy): Eukaryota > Metazoa > Chordata > Aves > Gruiformes > Gruidae > Balearica > Balearica regulorum. Next base: position 6,069,244 of record NC_046203.1, read on the forward strand.
GGACAGTCCCCACGTCCCCGCTCCCCTCAGCCACCCATATGGGGAGGGAAGGGGCGAGAGGCAGCACGCACCGTCCCACACGGGCGGCCGAGAGCAGCCAGAGCCAAGCCTCGCCGTGCACCGTGCAAGACGTGTGCAGGAAAAACGCCTCTGTTTTCTGGCGTCCCCTCTACGAGGTAACACCTGCGCCCCAAAACAGGCGCACCCTCCTGCAGCCCTTGCTTTGCACGGCCGCCGGCTCCTGCCCCCTCGCCCACCAGCCCCACGCCTCGGCACCTCACCGCCACGCCGCCGCACCGGACACTCACCACTGCTGCACCTCCTTCTCCGTAACTGCAAGAGAAAACAAAAGAAAAGAGAAAAAGAAAAGAGAAAGGAATTTAGCGCTCTCCCAGTGACGGCTGGTGTTCTGCACTTCACATAAGTGACTTCCCTGGAGGGGATGCCCCAGGGCTTGCTCGCTCCGCGCCCTGCCTGTGTTACCCACACACAAGCGGCTGCCTTCAAGGCACAGCCTGGGAGTCCTCCCCCAGCCCGGGGGGGCCGACACAGGCACCGGGGTCCCTCCAGCCCCAAAACCGGGGAACCCACCAAGACGTTTTGCCAGGGGAGTGCAGCACTGTCGCTGCAAGATGTTATGGACCACGCAGAGGCCGGGCGGGTTCATGCCTGGGGAGGATTCGTCCTTGCTCTCCCACCTCTCCAGAGCCAAAACATCCCTGGAAACATCTGCCAAAACATCTGCCTGGAGGTGGCTCGGGGAAGGCACCCGCCCAGCCCTGACACTGACACGATGAACGTGGGCACGGGCACAGCCCCGCGGCCGGCATCCCCCCAGGCACCAGCTGCCTCTGAACCACACGGAGAAACATCATCCAACCCGCCCCAGGGCCCTGGGAAGCTTTAGCGGGCTCCAGAGAAACACCAAAAACATGACAAGCTAGAAAATGGTGAGCATTGGCAACTCCCAGTGTCCCCAGCCTGGGGACAGCTGCTGAGATCGCAAATATCCTCAGCGGAGGAAAAGCTCCGACGGGATGTGAGATGCCGGGGAGCCCAACGGGGTGGGGGGGCCGGTGCCTCTCCCTGTGCGTCCCGCTGCAGGAGGGGGGCCCGGCCGGCACGGCAGTGGGGAACCCGGTGCCAGCAGGCGGGCGTGGGGGGGGACGGCCTCATTAGTCTTTTTCTTTGCACCGCGCTGCTAAATAATAACAATAAAAAAAGCAATAGGTCTGAAACGCGCTGGGATAATGAGGCAGAGTGGAGATGTGTCAATGTGCGAACGGCTGATAAAAATAGAGACCCAAGACACATCAACAGATGCCAATTACCTTGGATGGCAAATAAAAGAAAGCAATTTTCCATCAGAAAGATTTATAACGTGCCTGGCAGAAGGCGCAGCCCGCAGAAGGCGAGGGCTGGCAGGCGGCAGCAGTGGGGCGGCCGGGAGGGCACACACTGGCCCCCAGCTCGCAGCCGGCCGGGTGCTGGCTCCCGCATCCCCCTGGGCGGGAATCGCTGTGTCCGAGGCCGTTCCCACGCATAGAGGGGGTCCCTCCATCCCAGCTTGGGGACCGCCGGGGGGACAGAGCCTGCAAACCCCCCGGGAAGGGCTTGGCATGGGGCAGAGCCCCCGTGCCTCCCCAGGGAGCTGGCAAACGGCTGCGGCGGCCAAGGTGGGAGCAGCCGTGCCGGGAGGGCGGCAGTGCCCACCGTACCGCCACGGGATGTCTATAGACGGCAGCACCCGGGGATGGAGCGGGGAGGCAGGTACAGGGATGCTCGGCTCCGGGGCTAAAGGACGCCGAGGGCTTCAGCTGCGCCGCAGGAGGGATTCGGAGGGTTGTTTTGGCAGGGCTGTCTGGCAGGAGGAGAGTAGACAGGAGAAAGGACAGAGGTCTCCTGGCAGGAGGGAGCCAGGAGGGACACGCTGTCTCCAGCGGCGGATCTGGGGCGGGCAAAAACAACAGTCGTGCTGGTCCCGAAGGATTTCCCATCCCAAAAAAAAAGCCTTGCACAGAAGCATCCTTCCAAAAGAGAGGTGCTAAGTGACGTCTCTAACAGAAACAGGCTTCCCTGCGCACATTCCCCACAAGCATCGAGACACCAGCCAGGACCAGCCCCCCCAGGATGCTCAAAGGATGCCCCTGGTACCAGCTCTGCCCCCCGGATCGCCTGCAAGTGCCCATGAAGGCGGGCGGGAGGAGGAGGAGGAGGAGGAAGATGAGCTGCAGCGCTTCAGGCAGCCCTTAGGGCAGCGAAAGGGGACATGGCAGCAGCCCAGAGCTGCGGTCAGGGCTCGGCTCGGCCCCTCTGGGCGAATCACCTTCTCCTCTCTCATTTGGCTGTGTTTCCCCCAACGTGCTATTTCAGGCCTGGGAGCTGCCTTTCAACTCCAGCAGGAAACAATTAAGAAATTTGTGCTTTTTTTAGCACAGGAGAAACGCTGGTAATGACACACTCGGGCTGGGGCGGGAGGGGAGGGATGGAGCCGGCTCCCCACGTGCCTGCAGGAGGGACGCGTGATGCTCCCAGGAGAGGCTTTTCCGACAGAGGGGACTGTTCAGGAGCCAGCCTGAAAACCGGCACAGGGCTCCCAAGGTGGGATTTGTTAACGTGCATCCCTGGAATGGGGCCATGCAAAGCCCCATCCCTCCTCCAGTGCGCTGGCAGCGATGCCCTTCCTCCTGCCGAGGGGAAGCTGCGGGGTCTGCCCTGGGTTGGGAACCCGGCCCCATCTCCCTTGGAAAACCACCCACCTCTGGATGCATCCCTCTGCTGCCACCAAATCTTCCCTCTCCCCGGGGCAGAGTGTTCCCAGCGCAGGAGAACACCACGGCCTCGAGCCCAGCATCGCTGCAGGCGGGCAAGCTGGGGCTGAGCCGGTACCTGCCTCCCGTAGCTGCAGTTACGGATCCGAGACAGACGACAACTTTGCGGCTGCCGCTTCCCAGCCGCTCCGACCCTGCTGGGTGTGGAGGCTCCAAGCAGCACTGAGCAGCGATGCTAATGCCTGTCCCCACAGCAGGGACTCACAGCCAGGGAAGCCTTGGGGACACGCCACTCTCCTGGCCGGGCTGAGCCACCCGTCCTGGGGCTGGGGACAGGGGACAGACGCAGGGGCAGGGCTCTCCCCGACCCATCCTCTGCACCTCCGCAGCATGCAGAGCCCAGCCGAGCTCACAGAAAGTACCTGTGCGGCGGCGGCGGCGGCTGCTGCATTTCCCTCCCCCGGCATCGATTACGGCGCGATGCTGAGCTGATGCAAATCAATTTGCAGCGATATAAACCCCAGCCAGGTTTGACCCCACGCGCTCAAGGACAAGGGGATGACCCGCAGCAGCCCCATTGCAGCACCCCTGCGCCATGGTCCCCAGGGACCGCTGTTCCCGCAGCCGCCGTGGGGATGGCTATAAATAGGGCATGTAGCAGCTTGCTAGAGGATGCAGCCCGCCCTGGGATCCTTGGGGATGAAAGGCACTAAATAAAGGCAGGGTATTAGCATTTGTTATGAACCGCAACGCTGTAAGAGGCATCACCGAGCTGGGAGCCCCGGCTACGTGCCGCAGACACCCTCCCGTACGCACAACGCCACACGGCAGCTCGTGCCGACAGCATCTTTGTTTCTGCTGCTCTCAGCAAAACGCGGGGAAATGCCGAGCCCAGGGCTCGCACCGTGGGCAGGAGCAGGCAGCAGGTGCAGGCAGCACGGCCAGTCGCCCCAGAGCGGCACGGGAGCTGCCCCACGTGGCCAAGCCACGGCCACGGGCCCTCGCTGCCCTCCGCAGTGCTAGTGGGTCCATCCCCGCTCCCGTCTCAGCTGGGAGGAGGGTCGCGACCGCACGTCTCGTGCAGCACAGAGGGGCAGAGATTGCCTGATGGGGCTGCACTGCAAGCAGCCCCCAGCCCCCTCCTCCCAGCTACCGGTACCCAAAAACCCCCCAACCCTCTGCCCCCACCTTTCCATCAATCCCCAACGGCACAGGCGAGGACTGACAGCTCCGTCACCACCCGCCCTTCGCGTGCCCCCTCTCTTCCCACCACCCAGCTGCCACTGCGGCAAGAAACGGCTCTGGTTAATCAGTGCTCAAGCCTGTTAATTTGTGTTTGCCAGGCAGCGAGGAGAGGAGGGACCCGGGACTGCGAATCCCCGTCCATCGCCCTGCCCGCGGGGGAGCTTGCTGCTCGCTGGACCACAGCGGGGACAGGGCGGCAGTAAGGAGCGCAGAAGACGTGGCCGGGTTCGGAACACTTTGGGGAGCCCTGGCCGTGGTGGGATGCACGAGGCGACGTGATGTTCCAGCCCTACAGGGCTTTTTTTGTGCTGCCGTCCCATCCCGCAGCCGACCCCTCCCCTGTCTGTGGAAGGGCAGGGGTTTAGCCACAGCCGCAGGGCCGGATCCTGAGTGGGAGGATGCCACGGCCATGGCACAGGTCTGTCCTCGTGTGGACTTGGGCTCCCGAAGGCTCAGCGAGCACCGTCCCCACACAGCAGCCAGTGGGGAAGTCTTCCACCGAGCCCCCGCACGTCCCCCCTCGCTCCAGCCGCTACGACAGCGCCTTGATCCCGCGGGGCCACGGGCACCGCCACCTTATCAGGGAAACCAGGGTTAATTATTTCCAAGCACAGAGCGGCTCCCCGCCACTGCAGGGCATTCCCGCTCCGCCAGGATGTTGGTTCCACTGCTAACCCACGGGCGACCGCTCCGGCATCACCCACCGAGATGTGGCGGTGACAGTCCTGCGGCATCTGTTTCCCCCAGGGACTCACTGCGGCTCCTTCCTGGGGTCCCCGCAGGTCCCCGCACATCCCGGTCCAGGGGACCCGGCACGTCACCCTTTGCTGGGGTTCCCCTCCGCGTTTGGGGCTGCCTCAACCTGCTGCGGACGCTCAGCACAGCGCCCAGACGAGGGAGAATTGGGCACTCGTGCGTGTGCAGAGTGGGTGCACCCACGTGAGCAAAGTGGGTGCACGGGCGCGAATTAATGGGGCACTCATGCATGCGCTAACTGGGCACCCATGCCTGAGCTAGACGGCCACTCATGCAAAAACAAATCGGGTGATCACGTGTGGACTAACTGGGCACTTGTTCATAAATTATTTGGGTGCTTCTAGGTGAACTAATTGGGTGCTCATGCATGATTTCATCAGGTGCTCATGCATGAGCTTCCGGGGTGCTCAGGGGTGAATGAAAGGGGTGCTCATGCACGAACCAGCTGGGTGCTCATGCATAAATTTTTTTGGGCACTCATGAATTTATCGGGCGCTCATGCATGGACTAATTGAGCACTCAAGCGTAAATTCACTGGGTACTCCTGCATGAACTAATTGGGCACTCGTGTAAATTAGTGTAATTAGTAGATAACACGCTTGTGCATGTGCTAATCGCACACTCAGGTGTGAACAGATCAGGCTCATGCATAAACTGATTGGACAGTCATGCATGAACCGATTGGGGACATATGCACCAATTAATTAGGCACCCATGCATCAACTAACAGGGTGCTCATGCACAGACCAGTGTGCAATCCAGAGCAAACTAACTGGGCACCCATGCATAAATCAACCGGGTGCTCATATGTAAATTAATTGTGCACTCGTGTGTGTATTAATTGGGTGCTCATGCGTGAACTTATCGGGTGCTGATGCGGAAATGACTGGGGTGCTCATGCATGAGCTGATCAGTCCCTCATGCGTAAAATACCACGGTGCTCCGGGGTGAACCCCGCACACCCTGCAATTTATGCCCAACACACTCCACCCCTCACCTCTGCGAAACACATATTTAAGAATTGTCAGAACATAAATCTGTTACAAACCCCACTTTCAACATCATCACAACGTTAATATTCACCAATTACGAGCTCCCCCCTCCCTCCCCGCCGAGCGGGCGACGGGGCTCAGCACCGTGTGCGTGCGCTCGCGCGGATTTCACTCCTCGCCCCTGGGACCCACATTTGGGGGTCAGCATCACAGCTCGAACAACCCCCCACCCCAGAACGAGCCCTTGGTCCCCGCAGAGCGACCGCAGGGCTCAGCAGAGCAGTCTGAACGGATCCTCGGTGCAGACCCTCACACCTTGCTCCTGCAAACACGGACCCCGGGAGGTCCCAGCAGTTGGCACAGATGGACCCGACCCCAGCGCCAGCCCCCGGCCCTGCAGAGTGGGTTAACCGGGGTAACCGCATCCCACCCTGAGCAGTCATTACCCGTTTCAGGCCTCGTCCCTACAAAACACGTAGCCAAGAGCGTGGCGGCAGCTCAAGCTGTTGGAGGTACCGATGAGTGCAGCAGCTGTGGGGCTTCATCCAGCGGGCGCTGGGCAGCATCTGCTTGGTGCAGAATGGGCATCTCCCCGCAGGGACAGGAAGGGTGTTCTGCAGGCAGGACCTGCTGCGTGCCGGGGCTGTCCGGGATGATCTCCGGCAGCCTGGGCTGCTGGGTGGCTTTGTGCAGGGCAGGGGGTGGGGGGCAGAACCCGCTGGTCCCCAGGGCCGGCTGGAGCGTGGGCACGACACTCCTCCAGCTACGCACTCCCCCGGCTCCAGCACCAAACCCTCGGCACGGAGCCCAGCGCCTGCGGAAGCTGCACTGTTGGAGGGGGGGGGGAAGGGGTGTAAGCACCCCCCCAGGCTGCCGTGGGCTCAGTCCTCCCCCAGGACCGTCCGTCACCCCGTCTTGGGAAGCCTCGGAGCTCACCCGGGTGCCCATTCAACAACGGTGACTTTTAAGACATGCTGCACATCAGCACTTTGGAAATTTGGGTTGTTTGGCCCTGACGACTCAGCCTCATTAAAATTCAGGTTTCAGTACATAACCAACGTCCTGGTTAAACGTTACGGAGCACACTGTCCTCCTGCCCTCCGTCAGGGCTCAGCCCCAGCTCCAAGGCTACCAGACCGCCCCGGGGCTGGGGTTTGCTCCTGCCCCCAGACCGGCGCAGGGCTAGCTTTGGGAAACAGCACTAAACACGACCCCGGCAAACCCCGGCTGCAGCACCACAGTCCTCCCCCTTGGAAATAACCGCGGCAAGAGCCTGCCCGACGACACTTCCTTTTGCTCCCGGAGATGACCCGCAAGCAGCTTGCCCGAACCTCACGTACCCCCATCTCAGCCCCACGTACCCCGCTGGTGCCCAGTCTCCGCTCCCAGTTGCGTCGCCCATGCACCAGGGTTGTCCCCATGCCAGAGTCATCCCTGCGCGGGTACCCACCCCCGCAGCATCCCATCGCAAAGGAATGTCGGAGCGGCCTCACCGCACAAGCACCAGCACAGCCGGAGCTGCCTACCTATCGGAGCAGGACGTCCCCATCCCAGCTTGCCCATCGCCCCGCGCACTTGCCCAATTTGGCTTCTCTCCCCATCAGACACAGACATCGCCAAGATCGCGGCAGGTCCGCCAGCCTCCGAGACGTTCAGAGCACAAGCCCGACGCTGTTATTGGTGTCATTTGTTACTGCTGAGATACGAAGCAATATGTGGAGAGAACTGCATGTGCGTTCGGCACTCTTCTCGCCAGCGGTTGCCATTAGCGGTCTGTCTTGCTCCCCGACTGGATAAACAGGTCCGTGAGCAGCTCTGTTCTCGTCTCCCCCGGGGCTGGTACCAACAGGAAAGCCAAGATGCAGTTAAAATCCTTTTTAGACTTTATTAAATATTTAAGGGCCCGACATTAGGCTTTGGAAATTGGGTTCGGGGAAAAGCAGCAGCCGCTCTTTGCAGCAAAGGCAGCAGAGGAAGGGCAAAGGACAGTGCCTTCGTTTGGAAATTAATGAGTTAGACTGAAACACACCCAACAGCAGGAGCTGGTGGCTGCGGCAGGTCTATCCCGGGCTGGATTTAATCCCGGCTTCCCCATGAGCCGACGCGGCGACGTCCCACGGCGGGGCAGAACATCCCCAGTGCTGCCGGGAGCAGGGATGGAGCAGCCCCACCGCCCCGGCCATGCAGGGGGCAGCTGTGTCCTGCCCCCCTGCTCAATCCTCCCCTCGGCTACGGGGATTTCGGCAAGGCCTGGCACTCCAAGGTGCTGTCCCCAACCCGTGGAGGGCTCCTTGCCCTGAGCAGAGGAGAAAACTCCCCTCGGGACCCAGCGGGCAGGGCAGGGCAGGGAAGTCTCTGACTCGGCCATCGCTCCCTGGAGGCAAGGGAAGGTGAGGAGGACGCTGCAGGGCAAAGCCTGGCTGGGGTGGCAGCGGGGCCACCTCTGCCCCCTCCCATCTCACCCGCAAGGATGGGACCGCGCCAAGGGCTGCCGAAGCGGAGGGCACTGAACACCCGCTCCTCCGTGGGGGTTAGCACGGACACCCAGGACATCTCCACCGGGTCCAGCCATCGGTCAGGAGACGCTGGAGAAACATGGGCGATGGGGCTCAGCTCCTTCCATGTAGAAACCAAAAACGTGTCTTGAAGGGAGAACAACGTGCAGGAGGTGTGGGGAGCGAGCCCCGTGCCAGCACCGCCGGGCTGGGGAACCTGCAGCAGCGGCCACCGAGGAACCACAGCAGTGGTCACCGTGCCCTGGGCTGAGCACCCCCAGCCCACCCCTGCCCTTGGGCAGGCAGGGGTGCAGGACATGGACCCTTGCTCCCTTTCCCATCCAGCTCCCTAGAAGACCCGGGAGGCTGAGGAGGAGAGGGAGGAACAAAGCGACCCCACAAATGTCACCCCGATAACAGAGCGAGCATGTCCGCGGGCTCCTCCCTGAAGCAGCCGCTTCCTTTGATGCCTTCAGACCTTCTTGTTTCACAACCTTAATTATAGCGGCAGCAGCAAAGGTCAGGAGAGTGGTTAAGCAGATCCATTAACATGTCAGGGGATAAATGAAATGTGATTCTTCTGATGCCGGAGCAGCAGCAGGCAGCGGCGCAAGCGTGCCCGGCAGGGACGGCTGCTCCACTCTGCCGCAGAGGGAGCCCGAGGGGCCCTTGGTCATGTCTTCCCATTCCTGGCATTGCAAGCACCTTCCAGGGACCACAGGGACACCCCAAAACTTGCTTCTGATACCTCAAAACTTGCTTTATGTGCATCTACCCACAGAGCACCAGGTCCACGCGCACACGGGATACCCAGACATGAGATTCGCTGGGAGCGGGTTGGGGTCTCCCCGGGGAAGAGGCTGGAGGTGCCTCCAGACCACCACAGCTCTCCCGAGGCGGCACGTCAGGTCCCCACTGAGCTCACAATGAACCTGCACCACCTTTGCGGCTCTGGGTTACGTGTGGCCGCAGTAAAAACAGTCCCCAGACAAAAGCCAGCCCCTGGGCATCCCTCCGGCGCATCCTGCCCACCGCCCTCCCCGGGGGCACCTTGGCTGGCAGGGGCTGGGGCAGACCCGCTCTGCTCCCCTCTCCCCAGAGCATCTCCAGGGTGCTTGGGCAGGTGCTCTCCTCCTCCTCCTCCTCCTCCTCCTCCCCCAAAACTTCCCTTTATGGGCTCCTGCAAATCCTATTACACGCTGAGAGCGCTCGGAGCGGGCAGGCACGCTCGCCACGTCAACCAGCCGGCAGCAGCCCAGCTTTACGCACCGGGTGGGCACCCGCCTCGGCACCCCGGTGCCCCTCTCCCAGGAGCGGGTCCCACGGCGCTCCCAGCCAGGGTGGGATGCTGCCCACCGGCTCTCTGCCCACGGCAGTGCCGGCAGCCCCAAAGCGGGTGCTTGTAGGGCCGAGCGGAGCCAAGGGGCACGGGGCTGGTGCTGCAGCGGTGAGCGCAGGCAGCTGCCAGACACAGGCAGGGAGCCGCATTTCGGGACTCCGCGCTTTAGGTATTTCACCCATCATTTGCTGCCGAGGGATAACGGGTGCGTAACCACCTGGCCAGCTTGCCCCGCTTTCTGCCGGATCAGCAACAGGGGGGATTTCACCACGAACTAACCTGGCAGAGAAACCCAGTGCCCAGGGCCAAACATTTTGGAGACTAAAACTAAACCCGCAGCGGGGAGCCGCCAAGGTTCCTCCTCTGCTCCGCCTGTCTCTCCGCCCCAGCCCACCGCCCCGGCCGGCATATCTCCCCGGCACCGGGGCAGCACGACCGAGCAAAGCCCCAACCCGGGGCCCCCAAGGAGGAACCAACCCCTTTTCCTGGCTGAAAACTGCTGCACTTGCAGAATTTTCTTTCTTTTCCCACAGAATTCAACCCGCCACCACAGACCCCCGTAACTACAAATCGATATGTTTGTAGTTTGCTCTTAAACTAATGCCCATTAATTCAATGCATTACTGTCGAGCAACAGAGCCAATTTTGCAGCTTATTGTAAAAGAGCAGAAAATGATGATGCCAGAGTGAGTTTAAAATCCACAAAATAGATCACAGTGGGTGGGACGCGGTTCTTGGGAAAAGAGCATCTTTCTCTCCCTGCACCCACTCCGCAGCCCGGGCCTCCCAGCGCCGCGGGCGTTGTTTTGGCACCCTTGCCACGGCTCCCACGCCTTCCCTGGAGCCTTGCCGCGGCCTCCAGAGCAGCGGGACCGTCATCCCGACCCTGTGCCCGGTCCTGGCAGCAACGCCGCTGCACCTACACGGCTCCGAGCGCGCCGGTTTGCACGGCTGTCGCAGCCGGCATTGAAAAAAAAAAACAAAACCCAAAACTGTGTTAGTAATTCTGGACCTGGCAAATGGCTTGGAAAAGTGAACCCTGAAATCCAATCCACCCCAAAATGACTAAAAATACCCAGCTCTTTGGAAACAACCTCAAATGTTTAAGCCAGTTTCATGATTTCAAGGGTTGCCAATGCTGTGGCTGGGCTGGCCTGGGAGCGCTGCTGCAAACAGGGATGCTCAGCACCGCGTTGCTCTACCAGTTTCTCGACCAGGAGTCCACGTCAAACTATTTCCACCCATGACACGTATTCTTCACCCACAACTGCGCGCGTGCACTTTACACAATGCAGGCTGCAGGGAGCAACGATACCCCGGGACCTTCGTAAATCTCCAGCTTAGCAGGACCCTTTGACCGTGGCCCTGCAAGGCTCTTAAAGCACAATCCCAAATCCCACCGTGGCCCTGAGCCGCAAGCACCTGGCCCAAGTTAAGCCCAGGCTTAAATCCCCACCGAAGAAGGGCTGGCAGACGCGATCCAGGAAGGATGGTGGTTCCTTCGAGCCTCGGGCGTTATCACCTCCTGGGACAAAAGACACAGAGGCCAAAACCCCGTCTCTGAGCTACCTCAACGAGGCATTGGGAAGATTAATAAATTAGTGATTATAAAGCACTTTAAGAGCTTTTGGATGAAAGGCTCTATGGAAGTACAAAGAATTACATAATTTATTATTCATTATTATTATCACTCAGCGTTGGCTTCTCCCGCACGCTCCTATACGGCACCAGCCCGGCCTCTGGGGAAGGTTAAACCCTTGCCCCGCAGCCGGGCTCTCCCCACCAACGCCTGGCAGACGGGCGAGATTGGCACTGCCAGATATTCCTGGGCACTCAGGTGCCCCAAAGATGCCGAAAGGCATGTGGTGATGGGGCCAAATCAGCAGGACTTGGGCAGCCAGCACTTCGAAGAAGCCCTCGGGTGTCCTTCTGAGCCTTTAGGCGTCCAAGTCCCATTAAAATCTGGCCCCTGGTACCGTAAGGCAGGAGCGGAGTGGGGAGGGGAGCCAAGAGACGAGGTTTCCAGGCTCCTGTCCTTCCGTGTCCGGTTACCAGCAGGACCCAGCACAACCTGCTCTGAAATAATTCTCACCTATCATGGAAGCCCCTGATGGCAACCCTGCAGCATCCCCAGCACGACTGCCGTGCCCGTGACTGCCCTGGCACGTGAGCGGTCCCACGCTCCTCTCCCGGCTGCTCCCACTGCCTGCTTGCCCAAAGACTGCTGCTACCACGGCATGGCCAGAGAAATGCCAAAAATAGGAGATGGAGAGGCCAGAGGGGACAGGGCACAGTGGCTGGGGGATGCAAGAAGGCAGCAGGGGAAATGGCACGGGTTGTGGGTCCTCTGCAGTCCCGCAGATGTGATAAATCTGCAGAGAAGCTGCGTGGGGCTGGGAGAGGGGAAGTCTCCCTGTCCCACCGATCCTGCAGAACCAAGAAGGGGCTTTTTGTTATTTGGTTCATTTTGTTTGGAAATTGCACAAACAGAAAATGATGCGATGGAAGGAAATCCCATCGCAGGAGAAACCCTTCACGTACTGCAGCCACAGCTCACGCTGCCACAGGAACGTCCCCTGGACAAAAGCAGGTCCCTTCGTTAGCTGCCAGTTACGGGATCCCAGAGACATCTGCCCAGATGTGTTGTAACAGCAGCAGAAACAGCACCACACACGAGGCAGGGCCAGCGCCCGCTCGGTGATGTGGCAGCCAGGACGCAGGAAGGGCAACCACGCACCGGGGATGCTCTTCGAAGGATGGTCACTGCCGGCCCACCAGAAAGATGCCAAAATACCACAGTGCTGTGGAGTAAAACCTCCCTCAAGCAGACTCCCAGAAATTGTTGAGTATGCCATGGATTTGTGGCTACGACTATCCCCTGCTCAAGCCGGTCCACTAGCCACGGCACAGGGGTCTGGATCCGTCCCTCCCGCTGTACTCAGTGCAGCCCTCCACTCCTACCTGCATCCCCTCTGCCTGGATTCCCCGAAATGCAGAAGGAAATTAATATCTTTCCAATCTCCCAGGGTCTGAAGATAAATCAGAGGCTCTCAGACGTGCCTGGGAGGGCCCTGTGAAGTGCTTCGCCAGACAAGGGAACGCACGCTCGCCTTGACAGCTGCAGAAAAGGGGCAGAAACACTCAGCACAAGTAATTAATCCCAGAGATGAGAGGTGGAACGAGCAGAGATCAACAAACAGAGCGTGGTATTAGCGACGGCTCTCCCTGACAGACATCGCACCACTGGCCGCGCTGCCGGGGCACGTTGGGATGCTGCACCGGGCTCCGGCCACACGAAGGGCCACGTGCTGCCCCATGGCACGGCTTCCCCGGGCGCTGCTGCCTCATCTGTGCGGGCACACAGGTCTGGAGCACCTTGAAAAAGAGGTGGTGAGAGGCCCGGAGCAGGCAGGTGAAACCCCAGACAGGCCGGGAGCTCACCGTGGGAGCAATGATAGGACGGGAGTCTTTTTTGGACAGGGTGTGGTGGAAAGGGAAGGGCACCCAAGAGAGAGGAGCAGAAAGTTGGGAATAAAGCGATTCAAAAGGCAATGACCCTCTGCTGGCCTCATCCAGCAGAAGAGACATCCCTGTGCCCACAGACGACGGTTTCACCAGCGCTGCGTTTGTTTGGCATCGGCTGCCAGTAAGACACGGGACAGTGCTGCTCGTGTGCCTTGCCATCAGCCCCGCTGGCACCGGTACCTTCCCCGCGCAGAGAGGAGCCACCCCGGGGTGCAGAAAACCCAGCAGGCAGAAGAGCACCAGCAGATGAGGCTGCGCCAGGGCTGGCTCTTCCCAGATCCCTCTCCGTCGGAGATCGGATCGTCACAGCGGCTGCAAACCGAGCGGGTGACTGCAGCACGGCAATAGCCGTACCTGGCCCAGCGCGGCCGCACCCACCGTGGGTCACAGCTGCAGTGAGGACACCAAAACCCAGGACTCAGCCCCAGCCGGGGTCTGTGCCCAGCCAGCACTGCCACGTTCTCGCTATTTCTTCTCCCCGAGCCACTTCGAGGAAGCCCAGCCGGGGTACCCCAACCTCTCCTACCATCGCTCACGGTTTGGCTATGCAGACATACCCCCTGCAACCTGCCCTCCTCCTGCCTGCTCCCGGCTGTGCCACGGCGAGAGAGCAACCCCGCGTGTAGGGTTGTGCAATGCACCAGTATTGCCTCTTCTCCATATGGGAGAACTTGCTGCATCCTAATCTATTGCCTTTTTGGGTAAGCGCTGCCGTGGGACTGCAGCAATGACAGCGGGGAGAGCTCACAGGTCTGCTACACGTTAGCAGTTCTCTGGCGAAGCAGAGGGGGAATATCTCCAACCTGCGAGCGGAGAGGCAAACTTGAACCACCAAAGCCTTTGTTTCCTTTGTGCATCCTTCAGAAAAAAAACCCCTGATTTTGCTAAAACTGGATGGCTGAGGCTCTAGCCACATTAATAAGATTACAGCAGAGGTTCAGACAGGAAAGCCACTCACTTCGAAAAATCAGGTTATTAAACTGATACTGAGATACTCATAGAAAAATACCGAACTGTCTAGTGTTGGGCTCTTCACTTCAGAGCATAAAGAAAACCCCTCCAACTAACGCACCCGAACTTTGAAAGCCACCCAGACGCTTTGACTCCCCGTTTAGGGAGAAGCCGCCTGGCTCCGGGGGAGCAGCGAGGGGAGGACAACCCCCACCGCCCATCCCTGGGTACCCGCTGGCAGCGCAACCCCGGGGCCAGGCAGCCCCGGGAGAAAGGATGCTCCGAGCAGGGGGTCAGGGAAAGGAGGGTGCATCGCTCCGGGTGGCCACAGCGGGCGGGCAGGATGCGGCCCTTGTCCCACAGTTACTGAAGGCTTAGAAATAGGCCGCGGAGAAATGCTTTTGTAAGAAACCGGAGTGTTTCTCCGGCTCCCTATCCCTCTCCTCGTCTCTGCTGCCTAGTGGGGTTTTTTTATCCTCCCAGGCTAATCTCTGAATTCTCGCAACAAAGCCCGGCGGAGCCTGCGCCCTCCCCTGGGGAACGGCCCCGGCCGCGCCGATGCCCGGGGAAATCGGGGCTCCCCGCGGCAAGCGCAGGGACGAGCCGGGGGAGGAGGCCGGGGCCGGCACCGCGTCTCAGGGGTGGCCGCGGACCCCGGCAACCCCAAAACGGCCCCATCCGCCTCCCCCGGCACCCGGGGCCGCCCCGGCAGCATCCCCGCGGCGCAGCCCCCCCCCCCCCCGGCCCTGCCCTCCCCCCGCAGGCAGGCCCGCTTACTCACAGTACGTTTTCCTGGTCAGCTCCTCCACAACTTCAGGCTTCAACTTGCTGTTGGATTTCCCCATGGTGGCCGGCAGCGCCGTCAGCCCCGGCAGAGCGCACAGCGCCGGCTCCCGGCCTCACTGCGGGGACATGGAGGGACGGGGGACGGGGGGGGCCGCGGTGCCTCGGTGGCAGCTCCCGGCCGGGCTACATCCCGCGGAGGGGACGGGCAGCGCCGCGCAGCAAAGCCGGGAAGGGATGGGGGGGGGGGGGGGGTGAAGGGGGGGGGGTGTCTTTGTTGCCGGGGCTTGGCCGCAAAGGCGAGCGGCGCGGCGCTGCAGGGCCGCCCTGCGTGTGCGTGCGTGTGCGTGTGTGTGCGTGTGTGTGTGTGTGCGTGTCCCTGGTTACACGCACCCTCCCCGCCCTCCGCCGCCAGACGCGGAACGGCCGCGCTGTGGGGGCTCGGGGCGCTGCGGAGGGGCGGCGCGTCCCGCCCCGCGCTGCGGGATTTGGGGGGCGGGGGGGGGGGGGAAACTCCGGCACGGCCCCGCCGCCCCAAACCGCGGGGACCCCGGGTGGAAGGGGGATCCCAGCCCGGCCTCCGCCACCGGGATGCCTCCCCACGCACACCCCCGGCCGGAGCCGCTCCGCAGGGATCAGCGGGGAATACCGGGGAGGCGGAAAGTGGGGGGCGATGCTCGGCTGGGGGCCTGCCAAGCCCCCCACCCCCCGCTGGAGGTCGGGGTCCTGCCTGGAGGGCTGAGGGGCAGCAGGAAGATGGGGAGAGAGGGGGGCTCACAGGGGGAACACGCAGCCTGGAGCAAGGCTGAGCTCAGGGCCTGGGGGACGGCGGTGACCTTGATGGGACACCAACACCTTCAGCTGCAGAAGCATCTTCCAACTCCTGGCTGCCCCCAGGTCTCTGCGTCTCACCCCAGGATCCTCAGGGCTCTTGTGAGCCTTCGTTCACTCTCTGCAACATGCATGTAGACACCAAGCTCAATCCCTTCAAAAACCCCACGGATTCAACCTACGGCAGGTTTGCGGCACAGCCAGGAAACCGTACCAGTGCTAAAAGCCGTGGCGCTCAGCTCTTTTCCACCTCAAAACCATGCAGGGCTTTATGCCTCTACAAAAGCTCTCTGTGTATGTGCGCGCACATTCATTAGCTGTACCGATGCACACGATAAATACAGTTTTCTTCCCGCCTATGTTGCAACGAAGGCCCCGCTGGAGCTGCCCAGACATGCCTGGGCTTCTGTGGCAGCAGCCAAGGAGGGAAAAAATCTGCGCTTGGATACAGTAAAACCTGTCTGCGAGGCTGCAGAGAGCACAACACAAAACACGGGGTATTTGCAAAGGCAGCGACGAGCACAGTGATATGACGCTCATCTCTGCACACTTTTTTTGAACCAGCGAAGGGTTGCCTGACACTTCTCCAGGGATATATTCCCACGGTAGGTGGTTCTAAAATGCCTAGTCCTCTATTACCCAGCCTTCCACAAACGAGCTCATTAAGGCAGAAGAGTATAAAAACATCATCACCACATCCCAGCGCGGGCACCCAGCAGTGGCACACCCCGGGGACGAAGAAGAGTAACGGCACTGAGCCACAGATTCGCAGCACACGGCTGCGAGAGCTTGGCGAGGCTCGTGTCTTCCCTCCAGCATCCCTCCCAGTCACTACCAGTATTTGTACAGCTTTTAGGGACAACAGCCTGCCTGCGACTCAGGCGTAGGCCCCACTGGATTTCAGTTTGGTCCCCAAATCTGCTACAAAATGGCCTGTGCAGCCCCTTCCTTTGCTGCCCATCAGCAAAACACCAATTTTTGCATTATTTCCCTTCATCTGTGGTCGCCGGGCTGTAACCGCGTTGCAGCAGGGCTGTCCTGCTGCGTGCAGAGCACGACCTGTCCTGCGCCCAGCTGGGGTGAGAGGCAAGGCTTATATCCCAAACCTTCCCCGCGCAGCGCAGGCATTTCAGTACGAGCTCTGCTGATGCAAAACTGATGTTAAAGGGATTTAATTCTATTTAAAACTCTACCCTGCCTCCACCACGGGGAATGCTGAAGAGAGAGCTCAGATCACACAGACGAGAGGAGAAAAGTAATCGGAAACTGTGCGAGCCAGTCACTTTCTCTTCCTAATTGTTAGCTTTAACCCCGTTATTCCTTAAATAACGCCACTAGTGGCATTTTCTGGGAGGCAGTGACTCTTCTACAGCCAGAGGAACACAGTCCCAGCCTGGAAAGACTCCTGGGGCTGGCAGGATTGAAATCTGAACAGCGACTGGGGCACAAAACAATCCTGTCCAGCTGAATGTGGTCAGTGCGCCAGGGAAGGAGCTGGGTTGTTTGCTCAGAGAGGAAAATCCAATGCAGGGCCAGCCCTTGAGAGCAGTTTTGCTTTGCAAATCCCCCTACGTTTCTCTTCCAAGGCAGACCTCGGCAGCTCAGGCAGCACTCGCATCTCCCCACCGCCAGCGACTGCAGCACGAGCTTGCAGCCTGCCGAACCCTGGCCCCGGCTGGCTTTTTCATTAAGCGACTGCGTGTGCTGCTCGCGGTGCATCCGCTGTCTGTTCACCATATTGCAACGTGCTGCCATGGAAATGATCATTCCCTGGGCGATATTTGCTGTCGCCGCCACGGTCGGAGCAGGGTCTTGCTTAGAGGGAAGCCGCTGCCTCTGCTGCCACGCCAGCGCCGGAGGTTGGGATGGGATCTGAGGACACTCCACGCTCTGACTGCAAAAGCTGGGAGCTGCGTGGGCTGCGCAGCCGAATCTGTCTGCAGAAAGCTCTTCCTTCCTTCAGTATTTACTTAAAAGTGTTTAATAAAACCACTGAGCTCTTTTTCCCCAGGACACAGCAAGTCCGTCAGGCTCAGCCACATAGCCTTTTGTTCCCCGTGAGCTCGCCACGCTGCGTGCATTTAATAAGCATGCTCAGACACCATCACGGGGGTTTTCCCCAACGTGTCCTTGTTGATTTAATTGTCGGGATTACAGTCACCTCCTGGCAATAGCGCTGCAGGCAAGCAGCAAGGTTCGGTCCCCCCACTCTAGCCCACTCATTCACCGTCCTTCATCGCAAAAGGTCTCTTCTTTCCCCCTACCTCCCCCTTGCTGATGTGCTCAAACCTGTGCTGAGCCCATCCCCTGCCTCTCTCCTCCCCTTCCCAGGGCTGGATGAGGCCCTACACAGGGTCCACTCATACCTCAGGCTTCACCAACCCCCTTTTCCCTAGTGCATTGCTAAACCCACGCATCCATCGATCTGTCACTGCCGTCTTTGTGGCCAGTGTTACCCCCAGACCTGTCGGCTTGTGAATATCCCCCTTCCACATCCACCCATGCAAAAGCAGATGGGGAAGATGCTCCAAAAACGACCGACCCCGTGAATGAGGCATCTGGAGATGGCAGCAGCAAAGGCAAACAGCCTTTGCCCGGCAGTGAACTCACCGAGCAGAGCGCACACAGCTCATACTTTGTGCTTTTTCATGAAAAAGCCAAGTTTTGCTAAGAGTTTTCTTGTGCCAAAGCAAGGAGGCAGTCAGCAGGGGGGTGGTGAAACCTCAAAGCTTAGGATGAGCAAGGAACATACACATGAGATTAATTATATTAGCTACAAAAATAGTGGCTATTTTAAGGTTAATGCTTAAGTGATCTGACTCAGTCAGAAAAAGAGCCAAAGAAATTATTGGCATCAGCGCTGGCTGCTCCACCAGACAAGCCATGGTCACCGCTGGCACAGAGAGCCACCAAAATAGTTGTTTTTCGAGGTGTTTTGTAAAAAAAAAAAAAAAAGCCAGTAAAGCAAGTTCCATGTCATGGTGCAACAGCCACAAAAGGAGCAGAGGCCAGAATGCATCAGCTAGTCCGGGGGACATCCTCACCCCTGCCTCGGCTTCCCAGGCATCACCTCAATCTCAGACTACAACAGTTTTACATAGGAATATGATTTCAAGACTGTAGGCAGCTTTAAATGGGACTTCACAACTTTGAGGTCATTGACCAGTGGGTTCCTGACGATCTTTTAAGTGTGACAAGATGCGAGTGGTGCTGCTCTTGCCTCGCCCCCGGTTTCACCACGGACCACAGCACCAAGCACTGGCAATTACTGTTGTACCCGTTTTGGTAGCTGAGCCATATATAACTAAATAAGAAAGCCCTCAGAAATCACGATTTATAACCCAGAACGCTTTGAGACTTGAACTCTAGCAACTCTACTACCTATCACTTGTCAGAAATTAATTTCAGATAGCACAGCATTTTATTGCCAGCACACAGCACAGCTTTCGAGAAAACGCAACAGAAACCAAACATATCAGGTTTTCAGGTAAATGGCAGTGGGAATGATGCCCTGCAGGCTCTTTCCCAAGGAAGCAGAATTGCAGATATTGAAACGATGGCTAAACACAGAGGAAGGTCTGGAAATCAGCACAACTGTGCCAAGGCTGCACATACAGCTGTCTTTCAAGATCGACATGCAGCCGACGCGCTGAGTGTTAAAATTTGCTATGCTATTAATTTCTCTGTTAAATTCTAGTATTTTTTTTTTTAAAGATTGTATTCTCTTTACAGCCTCTGGGGCTGTAATTGTTATGCTAATGTGGGAACCTGGAAAGGGTGGCTGTGGTGAACTCATCAGCTGTTCTCCCTTGCCTGCCGGTGCAGTGAGCAGTTGGCTGAGACAAAGCCAAGCAGGAGGAGGTGTTGCCATCTTCCTTCGTGTGGCACATCACAAATCACAGCTGGCAACTGGAGAAACCACCTTCTTTTTCTGCTCCTGCCACGCTCGTCCTGCAGCGAAGGAACCACAGAGCTCAGGCTGGCTGCCGTGAGCCTTCAAACAAGGCTCGATACTAGAAATAGGCAGCACATTTGTTCAGGGACAGAAAATAAAAGACTCCTCGTAACGATAACCGAGCAAGTGCTGCACGGTTGCGTCTGCGTGAGATAAGATGACAGTCACAGAGGTAGCAGCAGCTTTTTGCAGCAGCCCCGTGAGGGCTGAAGGAGGGGTTGGATGCACTGTGCAAGGTTACCTGAGCACCATTCACCAAGTCTGCTGCCCAGCTTCAGCAGATGTTTTTACTAAAAAAAAAAAAAAACCCCAAAAAAACCAACCCAAAAGAACTCTTTGAGAGAAGTATCCCTAAAACTGCAAGACTGGCGTTTGAAGCAAAGCTTTTTCTTTTTTTTTTTAAAAAATATATATGTAAGAACCTTCAAAATAAAAGGAAGGTATGAGGCTGCCAGCTGCCTGCTTTCCTGCCCAAATCTTCACTCTGAAGATACCTCGGTGTCTTTGTCCATCCAACGCAGAGCTGCGAGCGCTCACAGCAGGTGCAGGGGAACAGTTGTGACGGCGTTCACGCCACGAGCCAGACGGCAGTCAGCCTCTTTCAAAGATTACTCATGAGTCATATAAGATCGTCAGCTTCTTGGTGCGTGGAGTCTGCTGCGTGTACCACCCCACCACGGACGCTGCCGTGGAGTGGCCCAAGGAGCAGTGGTGGGGCTGGTCACTGCTGACCTGGTGTGGTTTTAAGATGAAATACAAGCCTCTTAAGCAAGCTCTGTAATTAAACTGCCCTGTCAGCAGTGTGATGTCTGTCCACCCAAACCCACCCTGCAATTATTAAATTAAGAAAAAAAAACCAACTACAAAACAAAAAAAAACCATTCAAACATCCAAAAATCGACCTGTACCTATTGTTTGAATTTCATTGCCATGAGAGGTTGAACCATTGCCTCCCACAAAGGCTGCTCTGATTCATGGCTACGCACGGGCACTGCATGCTCGATAAATCCCAGCAGATACTTCTGCTCAGTTTTTGCAACAACAGTTAAACCCCTGACTTAGCAGGAATACAGATTAGGGCACACACGTACCAGTTTAATTTTAACATAGTACTTTTATGATCCTCCTATGGAGCAGCCGAGCTCACTCAAGCATCTAAAAGGTTTAAAACAAAACAAAAAAGAACCCCCAGACCAGAAATTACGCACGCAATATACTTCACACAGAGATAAGCAAATGGAAAAAGACTGAGTCAGGCGTTTAGTCCAGCTCTCCCTCTGTAGGGTTGTTCCCCACAGTATATTTAGCAATGATTTGTCCAGTCTAGTGTTGATTATCTAAAACAACACAGAACTGCCTCCATTTCTCCAGGGAGATCGTCTGCAGCCAAACCCATCTCCTTGGCAAAAGGTTTCTCCTAACATCTTGTTTTCCTCTGCTTTCATTTCATCTCACCTCTCCACAGCCCAGGTCTTGAGCCACACTAATTAATTCCCCACTCATTTCTGCGCTTCCCCCCCATGCAGCCATTTTGTAGCGTGCTACATCTTCTTGGCTGTCTTTAATCATCACTTAGTCAGGCTTACAGCTTTAATTCTAATAATCTTCTGTCTTTGCCCAATTCTCTCCTCAGTCACTGCAGCTGTTCTTTGTAGCCCCTCCAATTTGGCTACTGCCTCCTGATACGAGATCCATCCCAAAAATTAACTAGTTTGGTGTCTCCCAGGAGATGTAGATCAATACCTTCACAGCCGTGATTCCTTCCGACGTCGCAGAGCTCCGGCAGAACGCAGCATCCCAAGCAGCTCAGGGGAAGAGGCAGCTGAGGCCCTCACAGTTGCTCTTCCGCACCCCGCAGACAGTGGTGGGTGCATACGTGTTCTTAGGGTGACAGGCTGCCATGGAATATTGTGCCACCCTACAAAAATGACTCAGGACTGAAGACAGTATAGATCAGCGCCCCAGAACAGCGTCCTCAGGGACAAAACCCCCCACCTTATTAATGCATTTACCCTTGCCGCAAGAGACCCACGTTGTTAACATCCTCTCACTGAGGATGCTGGAAGTCTCTTGCCAAGCTCAGCACAATCATCCCAAGGGGGAGCAGTAAAAGGAGTTTTAAGCCATTGCATCCATTTTGATCCTCACCTATGCCACCTACCACCACCGCAGCAGCCCCACCTTGCACGCCTGGTTATTTTTTTCAGCAATACAATGCATAAGGTTGCTTTTGTATCTCAGCCACCCCACTAAAAATATTCTACAGGGGAGAAGAGTAACGAGAAAGCAGTGTCACCCCAAGTCACGTTCTCGTCCATGGACGAGAGAGAAGAAAGGGATGACATGCATTTGTTACTGCTTAAGACACACGAAAGCTCTTGTCTCCTACCTGAGGACCCCAGTATCAGGTGTGCCACTACAAGCTGTGTTATTACCTCTTCTGTACAAAGCAATTTGTTTTTATTGACCATTCTCTATACAGGGCACTACAACCCGCTCCTGCTCATTAGAGTCTGTCAGTCAGAAGGCAAAGGAAGGTAGGAGCAAGATTTAAAGAGAAGGCAGCTCTTTGCAGTCATGAAGATAATCTTGCTAGAGCAAGAACATTGACAGCAGGCAGCTTGGACTGCAACAAGGAGCAGCAAATGATCAAGACAGCTCAGAATTTCAGACACTAGAAGAAAATCTTTACAGCAAGTAGGAAAATTTACTTCCCCTGGACAGGAAAACACCTACAAACTTGCATCCAAACACAGCACATTGTGGAAAGCTTTGTTAGGGCTCTGGCTTTGTTTATTCTCCCCCCTACGTAAGTGTACCAGACAATCTCCGCTTGCAATAGACCTTAAATACTAAGAGCTCTGTTGCTATTAGGAACTTTTTTTGTCTCTCCCTGGAGAGGATCATCACAAATCAAGATTTTTTCCCATGTAACCCACACTTGGTCTCAATCTCAAGTGAATCTTCCCCCAATTTAGTCCCACTCTACACAACCCTCCCCTAGGGTTTCACTTTTCATTACAGCCGAGCTGGTTTTGGCCCAGTGCAGTTACCTCCACTGCAGTGTCGTGCATTTACACCAACCAACCATCACCTTCATCACATGAAGTTTGTTTTATTCTACAGCAGGGTATTAGTGAGTCCAAGACCCACGTACTTTTTATAATTTAGTTCCCTGGTAAAACACCACCCACCCAAAAGCTTCTGGCAATGCAGAACTGGCTGTTTGGGATTTGCAGGGTAGAGAACACAGGCTATTTTTGGCATTACCCCTCTGTGGTAGGATGAGAACTACAGGCTAAACTGTGAGAAACATCATGAAGACCTACATTTTGTGATGAAGGACATACGCCTTTGAGGGGCGGGGGCTTATCAGGAAGAGCACTTCGCAGAAATACTTTGCTCTCCTCATCCCTGCTGACCCAACCAGTTTGCAGAATTCCAACCCGTGGTTACATCCCAACATCTCGGAAAGAGAACTACAAAAATCCCAAATCACCCTCAGTCTAGTCTAAAACAAGCAGGTCAAGGACTTGCCCCTTTGAGATAACGTGGCCAGATCCACAAAGGATATTACTTTAAATACAGGATTCTACCCTAAATTTGTATCTGGTCACCATCTGATTCACAGCACCAGCTCCTTGACCTCCCTTGCATGGCAAGCTGACACCAAGCCCTGCAGAACCAGCCCACAACATGCTAGCAGCAGCAAGCCCTGGATGCGTTTGCCTGGGACTGCAAGGCAGCGAGAAACCCTCCCATTCCACAAACCACCGCAGAAGTTCAGCTCACACCACAGGAAGAGGAGCTGGGCACATACAAGCACAACTGTAGTACCTCAAGGAACTGCGGGTCCAGGAAAGGCAGCTCAGCAAACCCCGCTGTGGGTCACTGCAGGAAAGCTCTTCCCATAGATGACAGGTACACAAGATTTTTGTGATTTGGGCCTGTATCCGTGACCCTGTAAAGGCTGCAAGTGGAAGTCAGGCTTGGGGAAATGCAGACTTTAGGATCAATGGGTCACCTTGGTTGCTAGCAGTTCAGAAGCAGAAAGTGAGATGCATTAAACTTCTTTCTAGTCAATCTTTATTTTATAGGTTTGCATCACAGCAGGGAAACCAAGTTACACAGACCATCCTGATTTGTATCTACCTTGCTTCTCTTCAAATACTGTTTGTTGTTCTTTTAATAAAGTTTAAAAAAATACTGAAAAAATCCATTTGTACATCTGAACATGAACTGAAGAACAGGATATTTACAAGTCACCAAAACCCCTGGAACTGGACCTTGCTGTACAGGGAAAGTCTTTTGGTTCTTTTGGAGGTCATTTACTAAATGAATTCAGAGCTACATTGTACAAGGTGCCCTTCAGCTGCTTAATGACACAAGAGGATCTAGAATTAATTATTAATAGTTACTAAAGGAAAAGGGAAGCTATTTAGACCCATACTCTGTTTTGACAGAGCAGGTACCAGCCCAACGCTCCAGCACCCTAGCTACAAGACGAAGAAGTACTTCTGATAATGTGGAAGTCAAGCTCTACTTTAATACACAGAGAGCAGAACGTCAAGTGAAATCCCACAGGGAAATATTTATTAAGAATTATCCTTTCTACAGGATTGCTGCAGTCCAAACATAAATGGGTTCTTCAGCCAGTCAACCTACAAGGAGTGACTCTTTTCTCAGCCACCTTCTTCCAGTACCATCGCTTTACATATAAGTGAGTATCTCAGTATTTTTCTTAAATCCTGTTCCAGTCACTTGCAAGTACATAACATACGCAGTTCTTACAGGATCGTTGCTGTATCCAAACAAGAAACTACAAGGGGGAAAATACACACCTTCCCAATATTGCTAAGTAAAAGTGATTAATAAGCCCAAACCAGCATCATACCCAGCAGCTATGAGAAAAGCCAGATTAATCCAATTTAGAACAACGTTTTGCAGCAAATCAACCCCAGGGAACACAAAGAACCACTGGTCAAGTGCCTCTGGGCAGCACCACCTCAGATTTCATTAAACATTCAGGTTTCTGAAGTTACACCCAAGGTCACAGGTTTTAGACAGTCTAAGTCCCGTTATATTTCAAATATCACTGTACCTTCCACCTACTGCAGACCACAGCTCCATGCACTTTTTACAAAGGTGAAAAATGGGGGAACATTTTATGATTGGAGGTCATAACATCAAATTAAAAAAATACATTTACTTTAAAGTAACAGCAGTCTGTTAGCTATCATGACAGGTCAAACTGAAGACGACAAACCAGGTAGACCGAAGGAGGAAGGATTTCCATCCCTTCAGTACCTGCGCTACTACCTGAGCATACAAATACCCAGTATTTGCTTCAAATGCAGATGGGCAATTTTCAAATAGACTACAAAAAAAACCCCACCCTTTCTCGTGAATTTGATTGTCACTGGCCAGACTGCATTTCTCTTCTCTAAGAGGAGCACACTGTAAGGAAAATAAAGAGACTTAACATACTAAAAGTCTTCCTTTGGACTTAGACCAAAAGTGCACGCTGGAGTGATTAGGACATGCCCTTTCATGGCCAGAAGGAATGGTACGGTGCTTGAGGATATGTGGTGGATACAAACTTGCGCTAGAGAGTCCACTTAGCTTAAAAAAAAAATAATATATACATCTTCCACATTACTAGCTCCAAGACAAAATACTGCAATGCAGCAAATTTTTACAACATGCTCCCAGGGTATGCCAGCATGGAAATCCAGGAACAGGGCACTCAGCTGGAGAGAAACACTGAACAATGCACTGCACTGATCATGACGTGCTGAGTTAGATGACAACATGAAAGAGCATCTTAATAGGACAGCATGTGGCTTCTTCAACTCGAACCGCTACATTTTGAGCGGGCGGCAGCAATGTTCCAAATGACCCCATTATGTCTTGCTTTCTTTTAGTACGTCTTTTGATGAACCATCAAGGAAAACATTTTCAAGCCTGAAGAACGCAAGAGTCTGGCAGTTGCACTGCAAGGAAGTTTCCTATGGAAGACAGCTTGCTGAACAGATATAGTAGGAAGGAAGAGTGCATCAGTAGCGTTTGCATGTCATCATCAATAGGGATTTATCGGGGCATAACCTGCACTGCAACTGAAGACTGAACCAACCTCATTTTTACCTGCAGGGGGTGCTGAGTACTC
Source organism: Balearica regulorum gibbericeps (assembly GCF_011004875.1). NCBI lineage: Eukaryota > Metazoa > Chordata > Aves > Gruiformes > Gruidae > Balearica > Balearica regulorum. The sequence continues at coordinate 6,095,053 of NC_046203.1, forward strand.
CATTGCAGCAACATACATGAACGTATTCAAACCCGTTTATTCTGAATCGCACCAGACCTGCCTTTCCATGACTCCTGTCATTACACCGCTGTGTACTCGCAGTGTGATTGGTTTAGTTGCTCGCTTCAGTAAAAGGCAGAAAGTAAGGCTGCATCCCAAAATGATGTGTAAGCCACAAGCAGCTCTTCTATCTTCCCTCCCTGTGAAAGGCAGAGCCTCCTACCAGATAGACAGCCGTCAGCATCTGAAAGGCAAGCACTGCGATTATCCTGCCTGGTGAGCTCTAAGCTGCTACTTTTTACTAGCAATAGTCATGCACTCGCCAGTCGGGCAGATGTGGGTTCGCCTGGGGAGGAAGGGGGAGGGAGTAAGCCCTCCCTTTGATGCTTTGTGGTGCAGCACACACTGTGCTGCCTGACGATCACAGCTGCAGCCATCCTTGCCATACTCCAACATCCCAGCTACCGTCCCATCCATCACACAACCCCGCAAGACTGCTCCAAGGAATTCCACCAGAAAAAGTGGAAATGCACTTTGGAAATGGCTGCAGTAACAACCTTCCGTCACTCTGGTTTGACTTGTACATCCACATTCGTTTTCTTCACTAATGTTTAGGTCTGTCTGGTGACTGGTGTACTGCTGGTTAGCATCCCACACCAAGCGCAATCTGAAGTTGGTTGCAGAGCTGACTGCTGCAGCTCAGGTCTGAACTTGGAAACAGCTCTTCTAAAACACTTTCAGAGTATTGCCATGGCTTTTTGGGCCAAAACAAGTGGCCTTTGACTAGTGAGCCAGGGACTTGGCAGATAAAACCTACACCATGAGCAACTTTTGCAAAAAAGTGCATATAAAAAAAGAAACCTGAGACTAAGGTAAAAGCACTTGCCAGATCAGCAGCTCCACTGATGCTGAGGTACGGAATAGCAGCTGTTTGGAACCAGCTCAGCCCTGCTGGGATCCCAGCACAGCCCCTCGTGTTTTTGGGTGAAACGCCACACCCAAAGTTTCACATCTCATTCGCAAAAGGTATTAACAGGTTTTAAGATGCATTGTGTCTGGATTAACACTGTTACTGCACTTCTATTCCTGACAGCAAATCCTTATCCTTTACCTACTTCAGTGACAGGCTTCAAGCCTCCAGCAGACTACTCTGAACAAGGTTTACAGCCTGTTTCAGCCCTCTGGATGCAGACAGGGACATTTCCACAGGGACAGAGTAACAGTGCAAAGAGCAACAGGATGAGTTTTTCAGGTAGTCTATTTAAGTGTATGATGAACTGGGACTGCCTATGTGTGTTTAAAATCCAATTTCTCACACCTCGGCTACTTAATATGCAGAATATTTCCTCATACAGAAGGCCTAGAAGGCTCATAAGTCACCTAACAGCCTTTCTAGTTGTCTAGGCTTCTCTGTTTTCACTACAACTGTATCTTTGCAAAACAATGACAGCAAAAGTAAAATCATCACTGCTGCAATTACTATTGCAGTTACAGCTGAGGAGGAAACCACAGAAGAGGACTCTATTGAGAGAAGAGGGTTAGTCTTGTGCTTTATCTGAGGAGAAACCAGTTCCACGTTTAAGCAGGTAGATTCATTTCTACCATTTCCATGATGCACAGAACCAGTATCTTGGAAAAGAAGTGGCAACCGAAACAAACAATGCTGCTTTTCACACAGCAAGTCTTGGTACGGACTGCTCATTTAAGAGCTCTACAATCCTTGTTCAAGAACGATGAAGTGGCTCAAGGTTCAAACAAAAAAAAAAATCCCCCTTCTAAAGTTAAAGAATAAAAAACCCCTAGTGGCTAATAGTCCTCTAATCAGTTGCACCCCAGAGATGTAGCTCCTTCAGTCAAAAAAGTAATCCCTAAGTGAGTTTGTAAGAGATGTTGGCACATCCAAAGCTCTGTGATGATGCCTATCCCTGTCACACTGACAGAAGCACTTTGCTCGACAGCACCATACGTCAGTGTCTCTACGTGAATATTAAGGCTTCAGTGGGTCGGTGAGTTATACTTGATTTATTTTTCTTAAAGCTTGTCCTCATTTACATCAGTGAACCACTTCCATCCTCCCCCAAAATAACAATCATTTGCTATGCCTTACTACTACAGCTATGGACACCAGCTTGCTTTACTAACAATAGCAGAGTACTACAGGTAAAACGCACATGGCATTTGTAACATGTCTCTAAAGACTCCGCTGCAAGTTTGCAGCTAATAGTTAAGACTTCCTTATTCCCCTACATCGAATGTTCTGGTCATAATCTTTTCTGACAAAAAACTATTTAGGACTGGAAGCTGCAGTTACCTGGTTTTGGCAGCAATACCATTTTGACCAGTCCAGCTCATCTCGAATAGCAATATCGTTAATCCTACACATAGCCAGAGAGGTACAAGTAGCCATCCAGAGAGGCCAAGTAACTCAGGATAACAGTGAACCTGAGGCTTTTGCTGCAGTACATTTGCTAGACAGACTTCCACTGGAGATTCTGGTACTGTTTATACTGTGCCAGAAAGGAGTGTCTTTCGAAATACCTTGCAAATATTTTACAAAGCAGATCAAAGTGCTCTGGGTAACAGCTTGAATTTAAATGTTTAAGATAGCATGGCAGACCCCTAAAAAGCAAGCATCAGTCTTACACTTCTTGTGTACTTCTTGTCAGGTGGGCGCGAATCAAGAGCAACTCCAACAGTGGAGAATTTACATTAACAGTTATTGCACTATGGGCTAGTGCTTTTAATGGAGAACAGTCACTTGCTTTCTGTGTGGCAATATATTTTAAAACCTGACACACTGAAGTGGATACCTGTGTGGATAAGACAAGAAGATCTTTATCAACTTTCCCACCGATGTCAGTAGTGGCAGAATTCGTCTGATCCAATACCCCATTTAGTCTCTCAAATAACTGCAGTTGTTTCTATTCGTTTGTTTTGCAATGTTTTGTCCAAGCCAAAAGGAGGGTTTAAAAAAGAAAAAAGAATACTTACATCTTTTATCTTCTTTTCCCACATTCTGACACGCTTTGTAATTCCCAGCATACATGTTACATAGCAAGTGTGTATATATATGCGCATTATATAAAATATATACTTTACATACACACTAAAGGTCTCTCTTCACATTAGTATTACACATTCTGAAGAACCCAACTGCAAACAGTTCAGAATACCTAACCAATCCAGAAAGGGGAAAAAAGAATAAGCTACCCAAAATCCCTAGGAAAGCTTCACACTCCTTGCAGGTACCAAGAGATCCCATTTTCTTATGATCAGAGGAATAGTTATATTTCCACACTGCTTTGCTCCCCCTAGACACACCCTACACTGCAGTTTCAGTGTTGGGAAGTGCTAGTTGCTCCCTTTCCAGAGAGTAATATTAATAAATTAAAAAAGTTTCTCTGAAAGTGCTGCCTTAATCCAGTCCATCATGCCGTGCTTTCCCACTCGCCCCGTGGCTCTGCTGAACCATTCACCACTTTCTTGACCTTCTTCATGCCCTCCATTACTCCAGAAGTCGTCACCCTGGAAGAGAAGGGAGAAACATCAGAGAACAGAACTTGAACTGTAACATCCATTTCACCAATAGCCCATGCTTGTCTTCCTGCACATATCAAGTAACTCCTTGAGTGTCTCTTTACCAAGACTTAGCAGTCTTGTGTTTGGTCTCTCCTATTGCTACTGTTTTGCAGGCCAGGTATCATCTTGGACACAATGCTGCTGGACATTGGAAGCAAGGCCACAGTCCTTGAGAGTCTCAAGGCCCTCCCCATCTATCATTAAACTAAACCAGCAAATAGTACTTGCTTGTACTTGAAGAAAGATAGTGGGATAGTTAAACAGTTAAATCAGGTGTTTATTTGCTGAAGTTTGAGCAGCTTGCTTAAAAACCCTTTTGCTATGCAGCTGAACACCCTTAATTCTGTGCATTAAAGACTTTCATCTGCATTTGCAATGCTTTTAATAGGTACAATGTATTATACAAATGCATATGCGGTGGACAGTGCCCCAAACGAACCTTATTAGCTTAATGCACACCAACTCCTCTTAATAGTAAAAATACTCAATGAACAGCAACAAAACAGAGGAGAGGTCATCCTTTTTATACCATCCAAGTCTGGATTTGTCATGGCAGTCTGACCATTGAACTATAAAGCCTCATAATACCATTCAAACATTAGGCAGACTGAACCGCTTATCCAGCCAGAACAGCACCACTCCTCTTGGAACTACCTTGGCTATCCAACAAGCTCCTCAGCCCAGCAGCTTTCTCTGTCACTATACATAGCAAGCTATTTGCATGCACAAGACATTTGGTTTATTCTCTACCACAATACTATTCTCATTCCATACAGGTATTTTTTTTCCCCACAAATGTGCTACTAAGGTTATTTTGGATGTTGAAAGTAAGAGTGCCAATAGCTCAAGGCATTCACAAGGGATGCCTGGAAGCATACATAAAACCACCCTGTTCAAAGATGCTGCTGTCAGCCTTTGTGTGCTTTCACCTGCTGTTTACCATGTAAGAATACTTTATTTGATCAGACTAGCTAACAACTTTTTCACAGTATCACCCAACAGAAGTAGTAATCTTCAGATACACTCTTCTGATAATGCCCTTAGTTCCATGTTATATATCAGCTTCTGTTCATCTACTGTAAAAATAATTTGCTCACACTGTTGCATTCAGTGACTCTAGCAGTGGCAGTGCTGCTACTGTCAGTGGTTCAGACACTAAGTGGGGCTAGATAAGCTTGTGCTTAAGGGAATAGGTCAGAAGAGTACAGATCAAATAGCAACTTTATTGATATTAAAAAAAAACCAGAAGGGAGAAAAAGCAAGCAAGTTGCTTAAAGGAGAAAGATGGAAATAAGAAACATTTGCCTGGAGGAAATGACATCTAGCATATCAGCACAGAGAACATGTAGATCTTTTAAGTTCTCCCTGTTGACAGAGGTTTTCCCATAGTCACATAGGAAAAAATCTGGGGAAACATGAGCTAGACAAAACCATCAAAGTAGATACATAACTAATTGGAAAAGCATGTATTGAGATGTACTTAATGGTTTCCTGTCAAAAATGAAAGAACATTGAGTGTGTTTCCAGAGAGGTCTGTCCTGGGTTCACTTCTACTCAATATTTTCAGTAATTGCCTGGGTAATGGAATAGAGAACTTAATTATTAAATCTGCAGAAGACACTAAGAGCTACATATTTGAGAACAGGACTAGAATGCAGAAACATTCTGGCAAATCAAAGTAATGGTCTGAAAAATATGGGACAATGCAGCAAAACAACCACAAAGTTTACTCTTCAGAAATAAACTTTGAAATTACAGAGTAAGGGGCTATATCAATTCTTCAGGGAGGAGCTGAAGATTACAATGGACTACAAACCAAAAATGAGCCACTAACATAGCAACACAACAGCAGACACACTGGTATACATAGACGTGTTTTGCATATGCATGACACCAAAGTAGTCCTAACGCTTGACTCACAGCTAGTAAGATCCCACCTGGCATGCAGTCTAGATTTTAGTACTGCACTTCAATACAATTACAAACACATTACACACCAAGATGATGACAAAAAATATGATCAGAGGTTAGGGCTAAGAGGGAATGAGCCACTTTCATGGAGGTGAAGGACAAACAGTTACACACTGAAATTGCAGCCAGGTCAAGTGTCATTCATAACCAGAGAGGCCATTTACTGTCCCCACCCTGCAACAATAGCAAAGAATGGGGAAAGATCTTGGGGTGGATTCCTCAACAGCAAAAAGTTAAAGACCATCTGATGAGCACTGTTCTTGTCTCAGGACAAGCGTATCGCATAGCTCTCACGTCCTCATTTTCCCAGATTGTTCGGGTACAACAGGCAATTCCTCTCCCTCTCAACATCAGTTCAGCCAACATGTTTTAGCGTCCAGTAAAATAAGGGTATCGGCACTAAGACCTAGCACACCACAATTCTCATTCTAGTCCTCTGAGCAGTCTCAAGACTTCAGTTCTGACCTGCAATGCTTCAGGTAAGCGTTCCTCACCTGCAGTCTGCTGAACTGCATTTCTACCCCACAAACTAGCAGCAGCTAAAACACAACAAATCCTTCTCATTAAACCATCTCTTTCCAGATAAGTTTTTGTGGCTGTCAGAGGGATACCTGTCACAAAAGGAGTTCCCTGAGCACCCCATAGCACAGTGCTGCGGAAGTTTCATACTTTTCTTCCTCCCCTACATTGTATTAAGGTATCAAGAGAACGCTAAAAATTCAGAAGCATTTTCAGCCCTCTGCAGTGGTGGGTCTCAGCTGTCACGTCTCCTGTTGGCTTTGTTTTATCATCCCAACAAGAAACACTCTGATACTGGCAGCAGCCAGACTTTACAAACTACTGCAAATTGGAGTGAAAACAGATCAGACATTGAGCAAAAAAGCTGATCTTTGCATGGGACAGATGTGTTAGGTGAAGAAAATCACTTCTAATGCAGAGTGTCATGAATCAGTCTGCTGTGAAGCATAACCTGAGAGAAAGCAGAGAAAAAAGCAACCAACCAGGACTTCATGTCTCAGCACAGAATAGGCTGCCTCATGATACAGTGAGAAACTCCAGATCCCAAGGCATAAGCAAAGGTAGGTCAGCGTTACCACAACAGTTCATTATGTTGAGGCTGGTTTGGGTGTTAAGGAAAAACAACATTAGTCTCCATGCACCCAGCAAGATGGATTTATTGAATTGAGAACAAAATCACTAATGGCTTTCCTGCAATTCCTCCTCCAGTGGAAATATCTTAGCCCCACATGCATGTATGAACATTATTCTCGACCCAAGATCCGTAGAAGAGCACTTTGGTACCTAACATTTAAAGCAAACTGACTGAGCTAGTGAAATAACTTACTGCAAGAGTACAAAAAACCATCAACCCCAAAACTACTGATTTTCCCCTTCTTCACCCCACCACATCTACTGCACTGTTTATATTTCTGCGTTCATGCCCCAGAAATGGCATTAGGACTGGAAACCTGACAACTCTTTCTGCCAAGCGTGGCTGCACCTTTTCAGAGTACTTTAACAAACTGTCAGTGACAAGCCCACATACTGACAGAACGGGCTCAAAAGGCTGCCCAGTGCAGAATACACAGAAAGTCACTTTGTTGATGGTGAATGGCTATTGACCCTACTTGAAAAAGGACAGACTGGTCCTTACTTCAGGTTTAGTCACACTCTCCTCTCCATCAGGACAGCTTCTATTGAGTCTGGTATAACCGAAGGAAAGTCCTATAACATTTGTGGATGCTTTCTCCCAGGATAGAGGCATGTTAGTTGAAAGGACTTGCTACGTGTTACCTTTGCTTGTTCTTGATTTAAGTTTCATTTCTGAGTTACAAGAATTTAGAGGGGGATTTGTGCCTTATGTTGCTTCTGTCATAGGCACCTAGTCCTTGGATTTTTCTTGAAACTTCGCACATTTCTACACTGTCCTTAACAACATTTACATTTACTGTCAGAATGAGCTTTGTCTATTTTGCACTGCAATTAAACAGGCATAAGCTAGTGAGCTGCACTTAAAATGTCCCATTTTTTGCTGGATGACAAGCAAGCCTGGAAAACAGGCTTGGTGACCTCACAGCTCTCCCCTCCCTTGGCTTATAGAAATGTTAAGTCTAAAGAAACTGAATGCTTCTGCAGCAGAGGTTTTAAAGAGCCTGATTTTAACAAAAACCCTCTGGGAGAGGAAAACCACCATACAACCTGGCAATAAGACATGGAACACCACCATGAAGTTTGAAGTTTGCAGACTTTTAACTGCTGCCATAGCCTCTGAAGACAAGTGTGTATTTATCACATGAAAAACAAAACACACTCATACAATGGTTAGTCAGGATGCTGTCAGGCACTTAGTCACTTGCTCAAATAAGCCTTGGTATTTTTCCCCTCACAGAAACAACATTTAATATTTATAAAATCAAAAATAGGACCAGCAACACCAAGTGAACAAGAAATTTAATACACTTTCATTGCAGTGCTTCACTTGTCACAGAATGTGTATACACCACGATTTTCAAAAATGTGCAAACTTAACCTCCATGATGCAGCTGGGGAAGGAAGAACAAGACTCTCTAACAGATTATACCCTGCCAAGTGCCCAAATGGGAGTAAAACTTCTGGTGAATCAGATGAGAAAAATTCAAGCAAGGCTAAGGGGAACAAACCCACAAGGCACAACAATGGAAATTCCCAAGGCAGAGAGCAAAATGCCTTACTAGGAGAAGGCTCACAAGGAATTCTGATCCTCATTTTTCTAGTAATGTCTATTTCACTATGGCACAATGTAAATCACTTAATTAGTTCATTAAACTTTCTCCAACTTATTCCTGGCAGGTTCTCTTAAATTTCACAGCTTCTCCAATTTACTGAAATTACTACATGTGAAAGGTATCATATTATTAGTCCTAAAAAAACCCCAAGTAAAAATTCATTAAGCACATCATGCAAAGCTGAAATTCACTCTAAAGAGGCAATCTTGTAGGAAAAAAGCTCTATTCTGTACAATCACTAGTCCTGCCACAGCTTCCAGTTCAGACAGTGCCCTCCTAATGTGGATGCTTATTTACCAGCTCCCAAACTGAAGCCAACTTCTTACATAAACCATTGAAACATTTTTAAGTGACAGTGATTTTAGGGTCACTACCCACTAGTTGGATTCTGCTAGCAACAGTGACAGATTTTACGGATCCAAAGCAAAAATAACTAAGCATTCAGAAATATGATCTTTGTTACTGGAGACATTTCTGAGAAATTAAACTCCTTGCAGGACATTTCAGGCTGTATTCTACCTCAAACCTCCTTGTAACAATTTCCCAATAAGGTCCATTTCTTTTTAGTGTCTATGAGGGCGAACACATTCTGACTTTTTTTTTTTTTTGCTCCTGCAATTAAAGATTGGAGCATTGATTCATTTCACCCAAGATCAGGTAAAGGAGATTTGCCAAACTTTAAAAAAAACTCTTAGGAACAGGCTTCGGAACCTGTACACGAATTGCAATTATGCATGAAATGTGGAACTACTAAGGAGATTAGGTTAGCTCAGCTCCTATTAAGGCAACAGAGTCTGTGGCAATTATAGCTGTATTCAACACTTCTAGCATGCTGAATTTCTTAGGGCAGTTTCTATTATAGATTAAGAAATGTCACTCATTTTCTAAGTCTTCAGAAAACCACTGCAAAGAAAGTGATAGGGACTTAGGGCTGAGCCCCACTTTATAATTTCTCTCAGGTCCTGCTGCATTTGTGGTGTCTCACGGTTTAGCAGCAAGCAATAGAACAGTGGAGTATTGGTAAAAATCCACCTCTCCTCAGCTCAGCATTACTTAAGATAAATTTCTGCAAAGCTACAGGCTGAGCTTCAAGGTAGAAGTGACCATACACCACATTCATTCATATTCTGTAGATTGGTAGTTTGTTTTTTTGTTATTTGTTTGTTTGTTTTTAAATATGAAGCATTAATGACAATCCGTAAGGCTCATTGTGTTCAGCACCACAGATTAAATATAGAACCTTTTTTTACTTGGTATTTTCATGCATATCTTTTTGCCCCGTGAGAAGCTTTATCAGCTTATTCCACACTACTGCAATATCCAGCTCAGATGCTCCTATGTATACCACAAATCTCTCTGGTAGTTTAACACACACCGAACAGACGCCTCATCTTTAAACGTGTAGGCAGATCTTTTTCAAAGAAGGATTTAGAGAGATTAAACTGTTTTTAAACCATTAGTTTTCTCAAATCAAGTGAAGAGGCAAAAAAGGGAGAGGGGAGGGGTTCTTACACAGCTTCCATCTCCAAGTCATCCTCATCATCTTGAGAAAGCTGTAGATAAGGGTTGTCTGATGCTGGACGGAACTTGTACCCAGTGAGGACAAAGAACACAAGTGTGGCCATCTCATCCAACAGCTGCAAGTAAAAACACAAGACTGAAGTTCAGTCCTGTCATGGTCAAACATGTTCAGAACTTCACAGTCTGGGACCGGCACTGTTCAACATCTTTGTTGGCAACATGGACAACGAGATCGAGTGCACCCTCAGCAAGTTTGCCGATGACACCAAGCTGTGTGGTGTGGTGGACACACTGGATGGAAGGGATGCCATCCAGAGGGACCTTGACAGGCTGGAAAGGTGGGCCTGTGTGAACCGCATAAAGTTCAACAAGGCCAAGTGCAAGGTCCTGCACGTGGGCCAGTGCAATCCCAAGCACAACCATAGGCTGGGCGAGGAATGGATTCAAAGCAGCCCCCAGGAGAAGGACTTGGGGGTATTGATTGATGAGAAGCTCAACATGAGCCAGCAGTGTGCGCTTGCAGCCCAGAAAGCCAACCGCGTCCTGGGCTGCATCAAAAGAGGCGTGACCAGCAGGTCAAGGGAGGTGATCCTGCCCCTCTACTCCGCTCTGGTGAGACCCCACCTGGAGTACTGCGTCCAGCTCTGGGGGCCCCAGTACAGGAGAGACATTGAGCTGTTGGAGCAAGTCCAGAGGAGGGCCACGAAGCTGATCAGAGGGCTGGAGCACCTCTCCGATGAGGACAGGCTGAGAGAGTTGGGATTGTTCAGCCTGGAGAAAAGGCGGCTCCAGGGAGATCTAATTGCGGCTTACCAGTACCTGAAGGGGCCTACAGGAAAGATGGTGAGGGACTGTTTATCAGGGAGTGTAGTGATAGGACAAGGGGTAATGGGTTCACGCTGAAGGAGGGTCGATTTAGATTAGATGTTAGAAAGAAATTCTTTACTGTTAGAGTGGTGAGGCACTGGCACAGGTTGCCCAGAGACGTTGTGGAGGCCCCATCCCTGGAAGTGTTTAAGACCAGGTTGGATGAGGCTTTGGGCAACGTGGTCTAGTGGAGGGTGTCCCTGCCCGCAGCAGGGGGGTTGGAACTAGATGATCTTTGAGGTCCCTTCCAACCCAAACCATGCTATGATTCTATGATTTCTCCTCATTCACAAGGTTCCAGATTTAATGGCCAAGAAACATGTGTCATAGTAGAAATAACAAAGCAATTCCTATCCTGTTATCATCAATTCGAGGCTAAAGGCTGTCAAGCCCTTTGTTCTTTCAGCTTTCCCTGTCACTTTAAATACAGGTACAGTTCTAGCCATCACTCTAGTGCTTTTAAATAACTACAGCAAGACTTGGCTTTTAAATGAGGCGGGGGGGGGGGGGAATAATCATCCCTACGTTGTTTGGTATTTTCAACAGTTAATGTATTCCAAAGACTCCCTGCACAGTTACTTGGATTATATGTTAAGAAACCAAGTATTTAAAAGTCACTAGGCAAATAAAGCCTGTAGATGGAAGAGTGAAAGCCTATTTCACTGGCTCCCTGGGGCCTCAAGTACACAGGGCAAACCTGACTTTTTTCTCCTCCTTTGTATGTTCTTGATTAATTTCCTTCAGACATTCTTAAATTGAAAGACTAAAAATCAATAATGCAATTACTTCCAGACATCTCATGTATAATCCAGCAGCCTTGCTGGACAAACACAAAACTAAAAATATATTCCTGCCACCTTAGGCACATCAATGATAAAAATCAGGAGGAGACAGGGTGCAGCACTGTGCTTTGAGATGTTCTAGTACAACATGAGAAACAATTTATGGATTTTTTTTTTTTGTGCAGTTATATTTAAAGAATAGTAAGAAAAAATAATCAAGGAATTGATGTGTTTTCTTTGTTGGCAAATACCTGGTACAGCCATTTCCACTGGAACGGAACAGCAATCTTTATGAGAATTGCAATGATCTGTGTGAAGTAAATGTAACACACAATCTGGGAAGGAAAAGGAGAAAGCATGATGAGAATAGCACCATCCTTATAGAACCTCTTTTTCCAGAGAAATAGCTCAAGCAATTCCCAGACAACTCATCATATCAGATTAGCCTTATTATGCTCCTTGATAAACATGGAAGATACAGACTGAGGGCTCTAATGCTTGTTGAACGTACAAATGACTCAAGCTACTGCTAACATATTTAAGTTACAGAAGGAAAATACTTTAAGTGTTAGAGTTCTGTAGAACTCCAAGAACCACAATTATAATTTATTACTCTTATCACTTAAAGTCTGAAATGAGGCCATTGGAAACCATTAAGGCAGCTATGCTCTCTTGGGAGGTATGCTCATGGCTCCCACTGACTTAATCAGAAACAGCATACATGCATCTCAAGGCACCATTTGGTCCCAAGTTTAATTTTTAGCAAGTTTACAGTACGTTATACAAGCCCATCAATTCAACTGGCAGCTCAAGCTGTCTCCAGAGGAAATTAGTAAGCGTTACAAATAGCTGGAACCAATTTAAAGATAGACAGAAGAACGCAACCACTAGGAAAAGAAGGGAAGCTGCTTTGAGGATTGTAACCCAGTTGAGCAAGATGCCAGAGTACAGCACTGCCACAGAACTAGGAACATCTTCACCACATCCACCAGCTATAGTAGCTTCCAACAAGTAAACCACAAAAGGCTTGAATGACTTCTAAGCGCTCTGCATGCATGCATTCATGTGTTTTACTCACCATAACATAGTAATGTCTGAAAAGCTTCAGCTTTGCTAGGTTAATGGCAGCTATCAAGAGAACACAAAAGTCCATCAGAAAAGTGTTAAAGTGAGACAGTTTCTTTTGATGCTTGCCTACAGAGCAGACAAGTGATCAAAACTAGGCTCAGGTAATACCAGACTAGAAGGGTTTGTCCCACCGCCCATTGGGCGCTGTGAGGAGTGCCAGTCTGACTTGTCTACATACTGGACGACTCCTAGGCTAGGGAGAATTATCTTAAAAAGGCAACTCCGTGAGATCACTTTTAGACTAAACTTCATATGCACGCACTCTGCAATATAGAGCCTTACTTTAATACTTACCTGTATGTAGCCAACTACGTACTGTCACCTCACTCCTGCTATACAGGTCATGTCACTTACGTTGCTTCCTAGAAAGTCCACGTCTTTTCTTGATTACTCCTGACCTGCTCTGTGTCTTCAGCTGACCTAATCAACTTTGAGGTAACCACAGCTGTGGGAACCACTGCATCTTGTTGAACCGCAGCAGGAATATTTTAACATCTACACAGTATCCTCTATCATTCATGGCTCAGTCACAACTTACAAGTGAAATGGCAATTCATACTAAATAGTTCTCACAGCAAATGCATGTGTTTCAGGTCACAAACTGTGTAAGCTAAGGCCCCAGGCTAACCTGCGTGATTGGACAGATTACATCAGCTCGAGGAACACAGCAGATATTCATGTGAACGAGCAGAGGTCAACAACAGATGTAACAGCTGTCAACTCTGGTTTGAGAGTCAGACTTTAGAGGTGCAACAGGATTACAAATACAGACCCCTGGTGCTTTTGTGACAGCAGGAGAGGCAAGAGTCCAAGATATGTTGACAGCCTACAGAGATGCAGTTTAGAGCCAATGAACACAAGATGCCAGTTAGAAAATACTGCCACATACTTACTAGTACTCCCTCCTTATATTTTTTTTACATCAGATATGGAAGTGCAACATATTGTGCTTAACATCACCTGCATTCCCTCACAGAAATCACCCACTGCAAAAAGCAGATTTATAAAAGGCTGCATGTATGTGCACATAAGGTCTTCCAGGTTCGCAACAGTGCAAAATAGAGTATTACACATCAGGAAGAGGAAGGCTAATACCTACCAAAAAAATGCTTCACTTGCGACAAAAAAGTGAAGCTTTTCTGATGGAAAGGTAGTGTCAAACACATCACTCAAAATAACTTGTTGTAGGTTCCCACTACATAAGTTACAGTGAAGACAGACAACATTCTGCTATATACCCACTTTGGGTAATCTAAAGAGTCACTTTTAAACTGACTTTCAGCGTTCCAGGAGAACCACTGAAAGCTATGGACACCTCGAGACAGATACAAACCCTCCACTAGCAGATGTACTGTAACAACACCACCTAATACAAGACATAAACCAACTGACAGGTAGATAAAACCAAGCTAAGAGTAGTTTTGATTTAGTGCTGACTAGTGGCTTCTACACATTTCCAAACGGTATGTTTAACTTTTGACAGAGCACAGGGCACATCAGTAAGAAAAAGCAGAGCCAGAGCTCAAGAGGAAAAAAGCAAGCCTTATTTGTGAGGGAACACCATGCAGCTAAACCTCATACTGTGCACTCGTCCAAACACCAGTTGGATTGGGCTGGCTTTGGGTAAGACTCTGCTTGTGGGGGCTATCTTACAGCACAGTATGTCAGAGGAACACTAGCTTTCAGGTTTGGGACGATGCTCCCTTCTGGACTGCAATATAAACACAGAACATAGAATAGCATCTACTTTGCAATATACAGTTCTGGAGTCACAAAGCAATGCCCAAACTCTAGACTTGCATCTGTGGAGTACCAGCAAGCTGGAGAGCACTTCACTAGGCAACAGATGGCAAGACTTGGAACTGCTAGAACAAGACTCTAAATCCTTGGTAGCTAAATCAGCCCAGAGACATTGGTTTAGCTACTTCTCCCTTATTTCCATCCCTCACAAAAGCTAGTTTCCCCACATATAAATAGCAAAAACTTATGAATTTTCACGGGTCTAGTGCTCTACCAGATAACCTAATGTTAAAAGCTTTTCATAATACAGTTGGAGAAGATTAAGCCGTGTAAATATAGAGGACAAGCTCGTTAAATTGTGAAGCAGGGAAGCAACATTGTCCTATTTAAAGGACAGTTACATTAAGTGTGACCACAAAGATCTTGTGATTTACCACATACCGGTTTGTACACAGAAGGATCTATTTTGAACTCAATGCATTCATCTTCAAGAACTGCCACCAACTGGTGCAATGACAGGCCATGAGAATTTCCAGGCTTTGTAGCTAAAGGAACACCAACTCAACAGCTGTGATTCAAACTGCCGGTCCATCAATGCTTCACAGTCAACAACTGAGTGAGCTGGGGAGTCAGTTCTCTTGGATTCATGAATTGCATAGGAGGAAAGGATATGAAGCCAAAGATCTGGCTGCCAACTGAAGTGTCACAATGCCACCTCTCCTAACTGATGGAGCACGGCTCAAGTTCTCACCTACTCATCATGATAATCAATACCAAAGTGTCATAAGTTGGTACATCCAGGTATCTAGAATGGCTGAGCATGGAAAAGAAGGGTGAAGGGAGGAAAAAAGACAACCACCACCAAATAAAAAGACTGAAGAGCCATCTCTGGAAGCTGGCTTGCTTATTTATCACAACTAGGTGCTCTCCTCTAGCTGCCTCAACTTCAGGAACACTTCCCGTCACTATCAGATACTAAAGTCAGTATTAATGCATGTCTATAAAATTCTGCTAGTTTTCTTTTTTTTTTTTTTTTTTTAAACAACTCAAAGCTACAGCACACACTGTTCTGGAGAAAGTCTAAAATGATCATTGCTTGGCATCAGCAGCCTGTGAATTACTTTTTCACAGGCTGAATGTTCTCCAAGCAGTAACACTTAAAGTGTCCAGCATAGCGAGACTTAAGACTTTGATTCACCTTAGCCTGGCAGTCCAGACACTGGAAGGAGAGAGACAAGGCCAGCAGCTGTCACTTACAACTTGAATAACTTGCAGCCTCAACCTGTAAAGCTGTGATAACACAGCAATCACAGCATGCAGTAAAGGTTGGCTATCATACTTGAAACATAAATTTACCCATTCTTCAAGGAACAGTACTTAACTGCAGAGTAGGGGGCAGGGGGGGAAGGAAAAAAAGTAGATACTTTCTACCAAAGGTTTTACAAATGAATTCATACTTGCGTTCCACCTCTTTCGCAGAGTAATTAAAAAGATAAAAGTTATCCTCCAAGAAAGGTTTATAACATCTATACCTTGCTTTCCTCAGTTTCCCCTCTCTATCACCATTTACTTTAAGAGTCTGTGCCTGCAATAGCCTGATCTGCATTGATCAAAACATAGCATACCACAGTACTTTGGTAAATCAGTCTCTTTTTCAGATTGCCCTCTGTGCTAATTTCAAATGCTGAGGCAGCCTATAGGATAGTAAAAAAAGAAAGTCAGACCATCTACTATAGCCTTGCACATCAGATGATAGCTTTTTGATGAATAAATCTGACCTTTTTAGAATACGTATGCAACAATAAGATGACTGCAGCTGAGGGCATAGGGAGCTCGAGTCCAGACAATACCGTATGTAAAGGCAAACCATAACGCATCTTGAGTGAACATGCTAAAGTACAGCTATGAGTATTTCTGCTATGCTACAGGTGCTATACTAACTCTGGTGCATTTGAGATGCAACCTGTGTACCATTGCCAAATGGTAAAGGGAAGTTTTCTGTTCTCCCCCTGCCCCAGGAATGCAGGTACACATGTAGATCTAGACCTCAAAAAGCAACTCCAGACTAACTCTAAGTATGGCTCTATAATCTCTACAGCAGCACTCCGCTTAAAAGCACTCGTGTAACAGAAAGGAGGGGTCAAGCAAACAGATACAGCAGCTCTGAGTGTCATGCCCGAGAAGGTGGCACAGACTAGTTACTCTTGAATATTCTAAAACCCATTAGCCATTTGGCACAAAAGTTTCCCACCAGGGTAAGAAGAATGTCCAAAGTACAGGATAAGCAACGTATCTCCAACACGTAATTGCTACATCAATCCTGGATAGCTATCTAGGGCGCCTGGAAGCAGTACACTGGAACATCATAGGCCTGTTTCATGTCTCTATTTGCATTTCTCAACATTTCCCAACTCTCCAGTGCTATCCATTGAGGTCTCAACACTGAAATCGCCAAGCTTCATCTCAAGGTTTGAAATGCTCTTGTACTGCCTCGAGCACGTTTACCCCTGCGCTACCCCCTCCTCCTCACTGGAGAGCTGTGGAGGTGTTTTAACATGGGTCTCCATGGAGCCATCGCCTCCAGCGTCTGCTGAGCTCACCTAAGCAGAGGGTGTTCTGCACCACACAGGACCAGGCTCTTTGGTCACAGCGTTTTCATGGTACAGAAGCAGGAAGACACTGAATACAGCAAATGGTTTTTCCTGACATGGGGGCAAGCATGAAAGCATTAATCATCATTTGCCCACTGCACAACACACAGGGAATGTTGCCTGGGAGCTACACACTGCAATGTATTTCCCCTAATTCTGCAGCCAACTATGACATGCTGCAGTGCTTCAGGAAAATAGCTAACTGTTCGTGATCAGACTGCACTGAGTTTCACATCTCTCATCACACACACAAACGTACAAGCAGAACGAAAAACTGCAGTGGTGCTTCCAGCCCTCCATTCCTCCCTCAAACAGATGACATGATACACAAGAGTGGGTTATGACACTTGAGAGGTCCAGTGACCAAGAACTTTGAGTTTCAAAAAGGCAAAAGGTAGTTTTACTGCAACATACTCCCTCTCTTCCTTTTCTCATGATGCCATGTCCTGGTTTCAGCAGGGATACAGTTAATTTTTTTCCTAGCAGCTGGTACAGTGCTGTGTTTTGGATTTAGGATGAGAATAACATTGATAACACACTAGTATTTTAGTTGCTGACAAGCAATCAAGGACTTTTCAGCTTCTCATACTGCCCCACCAATGAGAAGGTGGGGGTGTCCAAGAAGCTGGGAGGGGGCACGGCCAGGACAGCTGCCCCAAACTGGCCAAAGGGATATTCCATACCATATGACATCATGCTCCATATATAACCGGGGGGTGGGCTGAGAGGTGGTGTGGCTCGGAAGCTAGCTGAGCATCAACTTCAGGTGGTGAGAAATTGTGCTGTGCATCACTTGTTATGTATATTCTTTTATCATTATCATGTTCCTTTTCGGTCATATTAAACTGTCTTTATCTCAACCCACAAGTTTTACTTTTTTTCCTTTATTATTCTCTCCCCCATCCTACTGGGGGAGAGTAAGTGGCTATGTGGTTGTTTTAGCTGCTGGCCAGATTAAATCATGACATGGTAGCAGTAGTCAAGCAGCTTTCCAGCCCAATTCCAGCTCAGTTTGCAAGACTGATTTCCTTAAATCTGCAAGATATTTGCAATGCAGATCTAGAAATGGACAGATATCACTGCTCCATCTGAAAGATAGTGACAGACCTAAGAGCTGCAGCTAGGCACTTGCTTAAGTCTAAAGGTGAGGGTTTTAAAAGGGGAAGAAAAAATCTTCTAAAAATGAGATGTTTACACCCACTGCTGTGCAAGATAAGAAGCCTGTGTAGGTCAGATATTTTGCTTTAAAGATCACCTTCAAGGGAAAAAAGCAAACAATCAGGCAGTTCAAACTCAGCTGTATCACTGTGCCATGCCTACTCTTCACTAGCAATCCACAATCCTGTGCACATAAGGTCTCCCTGGAAAATTACGGCTTTAGATCCATTCCTCTAGCTTTTCCACTTTAGAAAAATCTTAAAAATATATCAAATTTAAATGACCATCCAAATCTCTGCTACTTATAACAAGCCTTTTTAATAATTGTACATTGCTAACACAAAAGCCTATGGCAAGCACAGCTGTAAGACTAGAAGACTGGTACTCTGACCAGCTTTGGCTTCCTTTCTAATTTAGTCACACCGCAGTCATGGCTGTGCTTGACCCAAGGGAGTGCTATCTAATAAACAAGTTGTGAAGTAGCTGGAAGAGGACAAGAGAGGAAACACCACCAGGACACAGAGCCATGAAGTCCTAGAGTTGTTAGTTCTAACAGATGCAAGGAAGCAAAAAATAATTTACCTTAGGTCTTCCTCACCAGCAAGAATGTCACCAGAAGACTCAGCACCAGGAAAAACAGCTATTGAATTTATAGTATATAATTCCCCAAGAAACACTATAAGTTAATGAAGTCTGCATGAGAGAACAGGGAAAGCAGCCTTTAAGGTAATACTAGACAATAAATCCTAGCAAGCAATAGGCAGTCCAACCAGAACTGTCTGCACAAGATTCAGACCACTCTAACCACAGGACAGGCAGTGCAGCAGTTAAACTGCATATGAAAAGATCCAGTGGTTTTCACCACTTCAGGAGAAAACTATCTTCATCTGGGGAAAAAAAGCACTGGTGATTTTAAGGGTTAGCACTGGTCCTAATTTTTTTTTTTTATGAGAAGCTAAGACAGCATGCAGCACCACTACAGAACAGGGCTCCCAAGGGAAGCTTAGTGTTAAGAACATGGGCTTCTAGTCAAGACTATTTGTTGATAAGCCTAACATGAATGATTTTACCTTATTACAGTGCAACCAAATCACTTTTGGTTTTCTCAACCAGGCACACTAGCAGCATGACATCATTAGGTAACATTCTGCTTCTGGCATGACATTGCTATTCCCTTGCTCCCCATGGGCTCCTATCAACAGCCTCTAAATACTCTAACCGTGCTGTATTTCACAAGTGAGTCCCAGCACTGTGGCTGTCCTGGCCATAATCTACTGCCAGCCTACGCAGTGTTTCCCCTGAAAATTTTTTCCTTAGCTATTCTTTTATTATTACTGTGGGATAACACAGCTGCTAAGTCCCTCTCAACACACAGCTTGCAGGATCTGTACAACCAGATGGTAACATCAGTAGGTAAACTGTGCTAACAGTAGTAGGTGATCCACAAGCAACATTCATGATAAAAAGTGCCGTTACCGTGGAGAACAGCAAAACCAGGAGGACTAAGAACAGTCCTTAAGGGATATTGTGCCTAGCACTGACTAGCTATAAAGACACAACCAGCTCTCCTTGTATCACAATTTTCTTTCACCTCCATTAAACACTACAGCATATCCTTCAGAACTGCTTGGGTTTACTCAGATCTGGGATTCCACCCATTATGACAAACAGTGGACAGGTCCAGTCTTTATGCTGAACACCCTTGATGTTGGCCACCTTTTCTCCTTCACTCAATAGGTTTTGAAGTTAAGCAAACTCCATAGCACCATCTTGCGATAAGAACTATCAAGTGCAAGGTAGGCACGGGGTAATCACCTGAGGCCACACAGATCTAGAGGTTTCACATCTCAGTTATGTACACTAGCTACCCAGTGCCTGGTGTTGGAACAGTCACAGGCTCCACTGCCACCCTGCAGCTCTGCCTTAGCTACAGGAAAGCTGACCTCTATTTGCAGTCACACACAGTGGCTTTAGCTAAGAACCAGGCCTTACACATGCAAAGTTCTCAGTTCAGAAGGAAGAAACTGCTTCAAAGAGCAGTCTAAATTTAGGCAGACTTGGTAAGAGCATAAATACTCCATAACGTATGCTCAGTGGACAAGGTAAAACAAATTCATCAGTGAATGTCACTGAACCCATGTGAACACACTAATAAGAAAGCTACCAATAACATTCACATTACATTATCAACACTAACCTCTTGTACATTGGTTTCTATTAGAAATTAATATTTTCCCCCTTTTAGGTTTGGGGTGGGGTTTTTTTGTGTGGATAGCTGGGGTTTTCGAGATTCAAAGTTGTTAAAAAACCCTCAACAAAACAATGCTGGGCTCACCTTCATTACTGTTTCATTTAACAGATAGCAAGAGAAGACCTAATCTGTGGTCTGCACAGAGCTGAGTTCAGTACCCAGCCTTACACTTCACCTACTAAGCCACAGAGGCAATCTGCACTGAAATACAAGTGCGTCCGTGGATGCCAGGAAACAACTGGAAGAAGTATCCAGACCTAGGAGGCTATCTCCAGAAAGGAGAGACAAGAGTTAGGGGATAAGACTGAGTTGAAAGGATGCTGCCAACAAAGGACCTTCTACAAATAAAGATTTCAAGAAGAGTAAGCCATCAAATGCCAGAACATTGAAATGGCTGCCTGCTTCCAAGGAAGCCAGTGCTATGCTCGGTGGCTTGCATCTGTGGCCAACTAAGGAACTAATTCAGAAGAAATGAGTGGATGAGGCAGGAAAAGCACATGCTACAGAAACCATATTTGGGCTGGCTTTCCATATATCATCTCTTTTTCACTGCTATAATAAACATAACTTGACTTTACACAAGCAGCCCTTTAAGCTGCTGTACAAACACGGACAAGTCAAGAGCCGTGTTACATTGAATGGCAATTTACGTTTTGTTTCATAATGAGGTTTGTTTCCCTCTATTCTGGCAGGAACAGATTTCTGCAGAAATTGAAATAACGGGGTCTATTTTGACTAACAGTCAGCAATTCTGGAATTTATTTCTAGTTCTGCTTCTGAACACTTGAGTGAGAAAAGGCAGCAAATCTGTCAAGATGATTTGCTCTAAGTGTCATGTGTAGCTGGAGCACCAAGAGCTGTGCAAGTATAAGAGAATGAGTTCCACGTATGAGTTCTGATAGCCAAAGCAATACAGGAAAAAGGTTATTTTCCAAAAGTCATTCCCACAAGCCCACTGAGGAAAATCAGCAGTGCTATGATAACATAGCATATATTTACAGTTTTAGTTTACATATTTTAAATCAGCATCACATGTTTGAAATTCTAGCATTCTCTTATGGCATGTAGCATAAACCAGAAAAAAGTTACAGATTACTTGCCTTTCCCATCTGTTGCTGAAGCCTCCTGTAAATGTCTTATTGACCTGAAAAATAAAAATTAAAAAATAGATTAACTATCATTTTTGCACTCCCTTTTCACCGCAGCCCTCTAGAACACTAACAACTTTTGTTAGCTCTTTATGGCTGGGGTATGCTCATAATTAACTGTACTTAATGTGCTTGGTACTGCATAAAATTCACCCCCAGCTCAGGCAGTTAGTTCAAGTATCTGTATCTCCTTGTGATTAAGAAAGCCAATTGCCGAAGCCTCCCTTCAGCCTATGGAAAGCTTTGTGGGAGGGAGGGAGCAGAGTGAGAAACTAGGGCATTTTCCAGTGTAATGCTTTTCACTTGTACAATTAAGCTGAGCTACTATTCAGAATACTGCCAAGCATTTGGCATCTTACTGCTCTTTTAAGCTCTTTTCATTTAAATAGTTGATTACAGCTTACACGTCTACACAGGCAACTTATGTAACAGAAGCTACCCTGCAGGAATGTAAATTCAAGGGCCAAGTCTTAGTCACCTTGCTCACATGAGTCATGCCACCAGCTGCAGTGACACTATCCAGATGAAAAAGGGGCAGGATTTTACGTCCTGGGTTTCACTGCCAGTTTATGTTGGTGCCATGACAATGCAGGAACACTGGTTGCACACTATAAACAGTTACAGGACAGCTCACCCAAATGCATTTGTTCTTCAGATACAGTTCTTTTATGGAAAGCAAGTTTTGTATCAGCATATCACTAGGTAGCACATACGGAATCCAGCATTAGGCAGTAAGAGCTGTGACTGTGAAAGTCACCTTTATGATAGGAAATCAGAGTCTCTATGATTAAAGTTAATATTCCTGCGGTTTTATTTACCATACCCAAATGCTCTCGGCCTCAGAAGAGCTGCAGCACTTTGACTAGAATGGGGGGAGGGACAAGTGGGTAGTGCAAATTTCTTGGAAGGCATTTCCCAGCCTTGACAGAAGGCCACCAAGACTGCATAGTGTTTTGCCCTTACAGGGAGGCCAATTGGGAAGGTAAGGACCACTGAAACCCACCCTCATAAGTCAAGCTGAAGCTTACTCCCATCTACTGAGCCACAACTACTGTGTCTTTACACACACACACATTGTGAAACAGTTCTCTGAAACACTCAGGAGTTACACACTCTAAAGTAATGACATATTTACTAAACAGACATGTATATTCACTCTGCATTTCAGAAAAAATCCTGGAGAAGAATATTCTGTGTTTACTAACCAAGGAGCCAGAAGCTCCTTCATATCCTCCTTTAAATCCAACCGTTTATCCAATTAAGACTAAAATGAATTTAAAAGATAAATATTCTGACTAACTGGCAAGAAGCAACAACAGCGTTTATCTGAATTATCTGTGTTTTGATCGAGTTTTATATATATAACCACCATTATTTCCTGCCAAGCAGAGTGGAAGGAAGGGCAGGGAAATGCTCCCTGTGGGATTATTTCTTCTAAACAGTCAAGTAAAAATGCAGCTACTCTGCTTGAAGGTAGCACTGATCTTAGACAGCACTATTGTTTTAGAATTTAACAGCCTAGTTTCCAACCTCCATCAGTAAAGCAAAATCCCATTTCTCAATGTGAGAGTCAGCACTTCCACAAAATCCCAAATTTCAAAAGCACCCACAGCCTGCCCCGTCTTGGCCACGCTTAAATCACCACCCACCTTAACATCCTCAAAACAAGTATCTTCCACAACCCAAGACTGAAGTGCTAAGACTGATACAGTTTTAAAAAGTTAACAGAACGCTTAACTCCAAAGGACTGACATTTTTGTTTTGGCAGTATCTTTAGCTCTAACTAGCAGTTAGCACTCCTCAGCTCAGAAACAGCTCAAGCCATCAGGGCTCAGAAACCACACAACACACACAGTGACTCACCATACCACTGGAAATAGGATGGCTCCGCAACATAGCAAGTCTACCAGGAAGAGGATTTCTTTCCACAGTCCGTATTCAGTTGTCCCCTCTTCTGTTGACTCTATGATAATATATGCCACGTTTGCCAATACCTACAGGACAAGACACACTTAATGGTTTGAGCAGCTTTCCAAGGAGATACTAGATGTGGGCTGCCAATTCAGCAAAAGCTGTCCCACAGTCGTAGAAAGAGCCCAGTCTTTATCTAACATCAATAATTCTTCTGGAGCTCTATGTCAAGAAAGTCACACATTCAGCAGCATCTTCACAGGATTTACAGAAATAAAACTGATTGGAACCTATTTGTGCTGATATTCAGAAACCAGTCCTTTTTGTTTTATACTATGCTGAATCTACAGTATCAGTAGAGATAAAAAGAGCAAAACCTATTTACAAAAATACAGAAACAGGACTCCACATGCACACAGCGAGCAGCTTAAATGCATTATTGTAAATTAAGCCAATAATACAAACTGGTCATTGACCACATTTTGTACTCCATATCTGAGCTCTGTAAGAGCCTCAAATACTAGTTATATACTTTTGGTTTTGCAGCCAGGTAAGGGATTCCATCTGGAAAGGCAGAAAAGCTGCTATATATACACAACAAATGGAAGTGCTGCCCTCCTATTTACTTCAGGTCCTGGAGACAAGGACTGATCACTCTGAACACACTGGGAAGGTTTCCCTCAGACCCAATGGACCTACAAATCTCCATGTTCCCCCCCTTTTCTTTTTCTTAAGCCCACTCAGCAAGCATTTTGGAAGTGACAACTCTCATTTAATTTCTCGGCTTAGCAGTTTAGTGCTGTTTTGCAGCCCAAGTTTCGCCCCAGCACGAACATGCCTACCTTAAGAGTCAGTTGTTCAATTGCTGACACTATTTGATCACCATTATCTCATACTCAATATAGGGAGAAAAGCAGGGAAAATTACAGAAGCAACTTTTGGCCTAGGAAATTCCAGCTTAACTAAAATTGTAACCAATACGCTTGCACAAACAGTAACGATGCAGTATTTTGTGAAGGATTCACAGCCTTTTACAGTTTCCACAAGCAGCTCTCCCACATGATAGGAAGTATTGACACAGCTCAGTCCTTACCTGAAGTGGTATGACAATCATGAAAATTTTTTTGTCTTTATCTGACAGGATGTGTTTAATGAAAGCCCAACCTGTGCCAATAAGGGCAATAGTGATGAACAGAAGAGCACCCTTCAGTCTGAAAGGGAAACAGATACTGCAGTGAGAGACTTTATCACATTTCCTCTTCTGCCGAGGTTCTCTCCTATAGTCAGTAAAGCCACAAACCCAAACAAATGCCTTGCTATTTATAATTTTGGCAAATGCTTATCCTACAACAGTGAAGCAGATGTACTTGCTTACAACTGTGTATCACATAGCAATATTACACTTCATTCACAATTGTCAATATATGCAGTCTTTTCCTGGGGGAGTCATCCATTCACCATCATGAACAGGAGAAAACACTGGCAGCTGTACCCTCTTACCATTCACACCAAGAGCAAATGAGATACTTTAATATTAGTATGAACAAAGAAAAGCAAAGCATTTCTTCTCCTTTTACTCCTCCACCCAGATAAGTACCAATTTTCTGCAGCTGCCCTCTAAGTAGAGCTTTCCCCTTCACACAGGGCTGATTGTTGTCTTGTCATTCAGACCATAGTAGCAAAGAATCAGCAATTTTCCAGTTTGCTAAGGAGGGAGGGAGGCAGGCAGCCTCACAGCGAATTCAGTTTCATTGTTTGAATCTATCACATCAATCTTCTGATATACTTACAGGTGAGTGATGTAATAAACAACAGCCCAGCCTTCAATAGGAAATCCCTGAAAAGAAATGTAGTGATAGTCGATCTGGAAGCAGAAAATACAGTATGTTACTTTACAAGCTGCTCATCAGCACCCCACCCATGTCTATAAAATTGGTCTGCTTGACAGCCACTTCAAGTTTCATTTTCCAATCAGTGTGTACAAACTCAGCTCTGTTATATCTTAGAGAATACTTCCTCCCAACCCATTCTGGTTTTGTTTAGCAACAATGAGGTCATTTCCATTTGCTGTATTTCCTAAGTGCTAGTGGCTATATATCATACAATCCATGTTCTTCCCACACTTAACTATAGTTGAACAACTGCATTCGTAATCTATTTATTCATTCATTGTTCAATTTCAGTCGCATTAGGCAACTAGAGTCTTTCTAGTTTCACTTTCACTGGAAGTCAGATTCATTCATTAGACTCCACAAGTGTTTGCAGCAGTTATCCTGTCATGAACATGAAGGTGAAGATCATGGCTGGCACAAACACTGAAGGATTAAATGTTTGCCATTACCTTTTGTTTTGAGATCTTTCCAGTGGAAAGGCAAAGTCAATACAATTCAACAGAGAATTTATGTATTGAAAGTGTTAAAACTTATAGCATTAGGTCTGCTACAGTACACCATGATACTTCATCTAAAGCTGCGCCCTTGAATTTTTACAAACATTCATCAAGGTTTCCATTTATTAACATTTATTGCAAGCCACGTAGCTGAAGCAGCACCATAGCTCAAGCTTTCAGGCCAGTCTCAGATGGCCAAAACACTGGAATTCATGGAACACATTCAACCCTCATACATGCTTGCTGCTTCTCCACTTCAGGCCATGATGTCAATTGTATTTAAAGTCAGATTTTGCTGATGAAAACTGAATCACTTCCACCAAACAGCTGCAGTTCAGTTCCAATGCTTCAGTAGCAAAGACTCTTCTCTCTCCCTCCCAAAGCAGATTTCTCTAACAGCATGCCCTAGATTCCATGTTTCTAGTTCCCAGCTGAACAACTTAAGGCACGGACATTATACATACCGCATGGAAGACTAAGGACAGAGATTTTGTGAAAGGGAGGGCTGCCATTAGCCAGTGAATCTTAAAGACATCATTTCTGGGAAGAAAAAAAAGAAGGAAGAGCATCAATTAAAAGCCAGCAGTAAAAGTTTCAGTTCCCAAGGGCATTTCTTTAAAGCCTATAAATGTCAAACAGTAACTTCCAGCTGACTATCAGTGTAAAAGGATTCCCTTTAATGCTGCAGTCCAAGCTTTTGCAACATCCCGAACAAAATTTCAGCTACATGTTCTACAACTTTGATTTTTAATACTTGGGTTAATTAAAAACAGTAATTCATAGAAACATCTTACATATATAGACCATAACTGTTAGAAAATTTGCTAAACATAATTCAAACACGTATTACTTCACCCTCTGCCCCCAAGTCACTATGCCACATCACCAAGTGAACTCCAGACTACCAAATAATCTGTTCACCAAGTGAACTTCAGACTAAGTCAGAGGTAAAACAAAAATGGAATCATAGGTGCTCCTGGCTTCTGTTGCTATACTTTAACTAAGAAGCATGGTTTTTAATTAGGAATTCCTACCACTTTTGACTATAATCAAAATGTTTTATGGATCTTCACTGCCCTAAGCTGTCGTTCCCCACAGAAAAAAAACTGATCAAGTTTTTCTTAAAGTTATTTTCAAACAGCGTTCTCCTTCTGTCATCAACTACAGATATTTCCTGTTTATTTGTTGCCACAATATATTAAAATATGTGTACTACATAAAGAATTTAAGGTAAGATTTGATAACTTTAGAACAACAGTCTGCAACAATGATACTGACGGAAGTAGCTGTTTTCAACTATAAACTGTATGTGTTAAGCATACCATATTGAGCCAGACTTGGAATTGTGATTAAATCTCACCGTAAATTGAGCATTATAAGAGGGATAAAAAAAATAAATATCAAACAAGGTAGGTCCACACTTGTCAAAGATACCAAACTAGTCCGCTTACCTGCGTTTACGAAGTATGTGGATCCACACAGTCCCAGATAGGAAGAAGAACATAGCCATGGAAATGTAAAGTTTTGGCAGTGGGATCTCACCCGCTGAAAGGTAGCTTTCAGGATTCTTTTCCGTAATTTCTATCTGAATATTAAAAAGTGTGTTATGTGTACAGTTGAAAAAACATTTTGTTAAAGCACTGAGTTAACAATTACAGTTCACAAATTCACTCATTTAAAATTAGCTTTTCTGAAGCTGTGACTGTTATGACACTGTTAATGAAAAAGTTAAAGCAACTCTTCATCCTCAAGAATCTCAAAACACTTTTTGCAAAATTACACCCACAACAATTTCCTTGAAAAGCAGAAAAAGACAGAGGTTCCTTCCAGTGCTTCCGTTATGCAACATAATTCAGAAACGCAAAGTAGTTTTCCCAAAGAGGAGTTGTTCTCTATACCAAACCTCACAGAGTTTGCCCACCTTTGAAACAGTATCTACAACCTTGAACAAACAAGCAGGGTTTTTTTAGCACAGTCCCAATTTTAGGTGTGGAGAGAGCGACACATAGCTGAAAAACTCACTCTTAGGTTTACTACAGTGGATTTCTTCACCTGTCAAGAGAAAGGAAGCACTCTGCTGCAAGCTTATTACCCTGTGACTGAGAAAACAGCAGCTTTATTTAATATCCTGTTTATGCCCCTAAACAGCTTGGTTCTATGTGCTAGAATTTCACTAAAACAATGTATCAAGGCTAGTTTGCAGTACTGAAACTGTCCTGCATCTCTAAACACAACCAAGCAGGTTAGTTATCCAGGTGTTCTTCTCTTTCCAATTTCTTCAGTGAGTCAAAGCAATAAATAGCAATTCAAAACCCTGGTCTTCTAAACATACAACTTCAGAAGCAGATTTAAAGTAAAGTAATCTAGTTTGAGTTAAGTGAGGGCTGCTAAGTTTTATCACCTGTGTGTTCTCTGGCTTTTCCCTTGCAGTACAGTCAGCACAACCATGTAAAAAGGGGCAGCTCAGACCCCTGAGCTGCCCAAGAGCCACCTTGGTCAATGAGAGGATTCATTACAGAATAGCTCACTGTACACCAGGGTGGATGCCAGCACAAGCACAGGAAAGAGAAAAAAGGGAAAGCCTGAGCTGTGATAATGCACTCTGGCTCTAAAGAACATAGGACTGAACCCTTAACAGAGATAGATGTAATATGTTATAGCAAATGTCTCAAGATGTGCATCTAACACTGTAAAAATGCATCTTTCATTAGGCCAGAAAAAGCAAACACACTGAATTCACAAATACCAACAATTTAAGTTGCAGCAACAACCTTAATACCTGCAATTGTGTAAAAAAAAGTGATTTTCCGAGCAAAGCAAAACATGAACAGCCATTTTAACTCCCATGTCATTACAGCATCTAGTCACAACTGTGTAGACTGAACCCAGCCCACACACAGTCTTCAGATTTCTAGACATTTCTCCAAAACTCATATTTTAATTCTTCTTACTGTAGTTGCTTCCTTCAGAAATGCCACTACAGAGATGCACAACTCTGAATCACTTCCCACCCCAACTATACACTCTTGTAGAGCATGTGCTTCGTATACAAGATAGAATTGAAAGCTGTATATTTGAGTTTAAGTGAATGAATGAATTACATTTTAGAAGCTATACTCACATCAAGACTAAATAGCTGCTGATCATTAGCCGGCCCATCACTGCCAACACATTTATGGAAATATAGGCTGTAGAGACCTTCTTGGTTATGAGAGCTGATGTTAAAAAAGAACTGAAAATAAGGAATAGGAAAGTCAGCACTCTTCTCATTCACAACAGGGTTGCCCTGGTAAGAAGCCATCTCTACTGAAGCACGAAAAAAAGTCAGTCATTTAAGGTCAATTAGTTCCCTTCAGCAAGCATACTGTTCTGAGGATACCAACGTATTTGCAAGTTTCAACAGAATTCCAGGTGCAAAAATCATTGCACCTATCCATAGTTATGCACTCTGGTAATCCAAAACCTTTATCGAAGGCCTTTAGGTAGCAGTGTTTAACTTAGCTCATCACAGAGAAAAAGATAACAGGAATTGTCATATATTTAACATGGTGAGGCATAAAATTTTGATCATACTTGCCCTAAAGCATAAACAGCTATTCTGTTCCTCCCCCAACTATACAAGTTGTTATAGCTATGGAAATGAGATTTGTGTCACATAACAGAATTTAAAATGTTTTGGGTTTATAGTTAACCAACAATCACAAGTGAACCAGTGTGCTGAAACAAAGTGTTAATCTGGTTTCATACAGAGTGTCTTCCCCCTAAGCGTGACCCCATCAGTCAGGTCACAGCTATTTGTTGTCAGAAATCTGTGTGCACCAGTTGCATCACAGCAAACTTTGATATGCCAAGGCTCATGGACTAATACTCAGAAGAACTGCATAATACCAAGGACAGTTTAAAACAGCTCCCACGCCTTACGAAAAAAGATTTCCAGCACTTATTCTTAACAAGAGTCTACTCAAAATTTTACTGAGCTATCAGAGTCATCTATACTAAAGAAATGGGGATTACAATAGGAAGCAACAGACTTTTCACAAAGTGGTACAGTGAAGGAAGAAATTGCCTGCACACATTAAGACTAGACACCGACAGACACCCTACCTGAAATGAAAAAGTTCCTTTGTCATTGTGAACATGGTGTTCTTGTTCTACTATGCTCTAGGAAAAGGAAAAGAGACTTTTAGATTTTTTAAGGAAGTAACTACCACATTTGGCTATATCATCCCGACAATCAAAACTGCATTCTGCATATTTACAGTGGAAGCTGAGAGCAATAGAAAATAATACTCTCCACTTTCTGGCTATGCTGGAATATTCCCCCAGGTTCTTTCTGAAAGAAAACAACATAGTTTCTTACCTGGGAGGTTGTTGTACTTCGTTTGGACTTCTTATCTAGAGGTAAAAGTATTAATGGTACATTTAGAGTGTTTGCATTTAGACATCCTCATAGACTACCACCTTTTACACATTGCCAATACCTTACTCAAATCTTCCTATACTTGGCAGTGCAGCAGTTTCTAGATAATCACTGACAGAGACTCTTTCCCAGTCCCTCCTTACTCTCCCAGGACTCTTCTTACAACTAGCACTCATTCTGAATGCATCCTCAAATGCTAGGATAGGCTTCTCTACCATTACATCTTCTACAAAAGCCTACCCAAGAAATCTTTCCAACCCCTCAATGACAATGATGCAGGAGACAGGTGACCTAGACCAAATGCAAGCTACAGCTTTGTTTCATACAGTCTACAGCTATGACTTTTAACTATGACTTTTAACGTTATGACTGAGTACTGTTAATCTCACTCACTAATCTTAATCTGGACATTAATACATGGCCTGACAAACGTGTGGAAGTCCTAATCAGCCCTGGGGAAGGAAAATGTTCTCAGCTCTCTACTAAGCAAGGTCCCAGTAAAAACACAAACAAACAAAACCAAAAGCATAGGTTACCCGCCAAGTCAGTATCTGTTCTGAACTTGAGAAACTTAAATTGACAGGAGACCAATAAAGCAGCATGTCAAGTTCACAGTTCTATAAGAAGCTTTTCAAACATAAGGTCATCCTATTCTACCAGAAAGCAAAAGTTCAAGACTTAAGCGTTGCTTTTGGCTCCTGCACCTCAGTGCGCTGCCAGTGTGCATGCTACACTTTTAATGCAAGAAAAAGCAAAACTAGAGCTGTCAGATCAATTATCTTCAGTGCCATCCAGCTTTAGTTCTTGACTTATTAGAAGAGCTGTGCAAAATCTTCAGTGATTTCAAAGCCTGTGAGCATGACATGCCAAGACAGACTCAGACCACTCAGCAGTCTGATCTGAAGTCTAAACTCTTCCAAGAGGGGATAACATGAACTGTTTAGAGTTAATCCCATCAGAGTTGGGATTATAAAATTGTTTTGTCTGCTGGTCTGGAAGCTAGACAAAGATTTGTCTCTCCAGAAAAGGTTACTGGTATAGTTACCTCTCTGTTCCCATAGCTTCTAGGTGATGGACTAGATTTCAACTCTTTAGACACATAGAAACTCATAGAAATGTTGGCAGGAAAGGACCTATGGAGGTATTTAATCCAACTTCTGACTCAAAGCATGCCTAGTATCAATACTATATCACATTGGCCCTGGTTTTGCTTAGTCAAATGTTTAAAATCTCAAAGGATGCAGGTTCTACAGCTTCCACAAATGATCTGCTACAACACTGGAATACCTACCTAGGAAAGGCTTATTTTCCCTCCTAACATCCAATCTGAGACACCCAAGATTTAATAAGGGGGAACAGCATTGTGTGCCACTACTAAAAATAGCTTGGCATCACTGTCCTTCTAACCTTCCTTCAACTAGTTGTTGGTGTCTACCAAATTCCCCCTTAGCTTTCTTTTTGCCACACAAGAGACAACGAAGTACCTCAACCCCACCTCACAGGTACTGTAAGTCTCCCAACAGTCATGCTGGTTCTTTGCTGGATCAATGGAACCGGGTAACACATATCGCTGAGCGGGAGAGACTCCAGCCCAAAAGGTAGCTCTACACACAGGTTTACACAAGACTGTGCATCAAGTTCTAGCCCAAGGGGACCCCACAATGTGACCACAACACACTACTGGATGCACATCAATGAGGAACTAGCAGCGAGAGCACACATAAGTGAGGTTTAGCAGGCTTACCTTTTTGGTTGGTCTCTGCAGGATCTTTACCAGAATCACTGCTCTGTTCGGAAGACTTTAGCGGCTTGGTACTTAAGGTAGTAACATTTTCCTCAGACACAAATGAAATTTTGGGTAACAGAGAAGCAGCTTCTGCAGAGAACCGTACCTTTACACTAAATAAACAAAGAGTTTTTATACAAAATGAAAGCAAACATTCATAAAGAGGCTATCTGTCATAGTCTACATAAACCGCATAAAGGAAAATCAACTTGTCTTCACTTGTTTTTTTTAACACAGAGAACAGGCAAGCACCAGATCATGACTTACAACAGCCTGACATTGAACTCATCACAACGGGACTATAAAAACTGTTTACATCAAATATAAAGAGCAGCTGAAGAAAAATAAGTTTGTTCAGTTTCGGTAACCAGAGTCTCATTAGAAATCATGTTTCCACACAGTTACAGTTGCTCTTGCAAAAGAAAGCAACACAGCCTCAAAGGTACTTCCATCAAATAGATAATTTGAGACAAACAATAAAATGGCATATTCAGTGCAAAAGCTGCAGAAGAGACCCAAGACTTCAAGCTCATGCCTTCAGCACAATTAAGGTATGATTCTTTTGCCCTATGTCCTCTTATCCCTCCAACATACAGCAAGAATTCTTGGACCATTTTATACTGCAGATTTTTTTCTTTCACTTTTCACCTCAACTCTCATGTAACCCATTAAAAAATAAACTACATGCACAGAAGGTTTCCAAGCCCTTAAAGAAGTTTCACAAGTATTACATTGGCTTCAACTAGAGAAATAACTTTAAAATATAGTGTACACTATTTACTCACACTTGAGTTTTGAAGTCCAGAAGCAAGATCACAACAGAGACATCTGGCTCTGGTTTCTTTTTCAAGATACAGTAATCCACTTCTTCATCCTGGTAATATAAGCAAAACATCTTTGAAGTGCCCTCCTGTTTACAAGAGGCGGGACACATTCCCCTCCAGGTAGAGATTACCAGTCCAGCAAGTTGTAAAACTGAATTATCCTTAACAACTTGCCCATGTCTAAAGGTGTCCACCTGCACCCTTTTTTTTTTTATTTCTCCAACCACTCCTGGAGTAAGGTAGACTATGAGATATCCCCAGCTTAGAAAAGTAAGGTCGCATCTCTTACCAGGTAAGTGGAGAACCCATCATTCCTTGTTCGATCCAAACTGAACCCCACCTACGAGACAATTGAGAAGAATCTGTCAAATTAACACAGTTCAGGTTCCCCTAATATCAGAAGCCAAATCACCAATGAAAGAGTCAAAGGTACTGCTCTCTAAATAAATTAACCTATGTTTAAGGCAGAATCCAGGTATTTCTCTCATTACCTAATTAGACAGAAAAAATTATTCAAATATAATAAACTTGCTGCTTCATCCATATCCACCAAGAATAAAATATAAACTGGTTCAAACCCAAAGTAATGTAGAGTACCTTCTGTCCCTGAACCTTTTAACTTATTTCAGTATTTTTCCAGATTTTTTTGCTTGAGGAAAACATTTAATACTTTTATTACTAAAGAGGTCAAACCGTGCAGAATGTAATGATTACAAGATACATTGCAATGCAACATGACAACAGTGTGAAAATCTCACATCAGAGGACTGCTTAGGAAATCATGTTCAATGCAGGTTACAGATGCGTCCATCGAGTTCAGCAGAGGATCTAATAAGTTAAAGTTTATCCTTCAAGCAGAACAGATAGTGCTCAAGGATAAGTCTCACAACATACATATCCTCATAAAGGGATCACAGTGGGGATCAAAGCCAACAGCACCACCAGTCAGGATCTGTCACCTCAAACAAGTTCAAGCATCCAGCGCAAGGGCAATTTCACAGTCATTGGACTCAAAGTAACTTACTGATAAGCTGCTCTTGTCATCAGAGCCCACAGGTGGCTTCAACGAAAGGTTGCTGACACTGACTTTCATGAAACCATCCTTGAAGAAGCCAAAGGTATTTAGGTGCACTTTCTGCCTCACATCATCCTTTAAGAAAGAAAAGCAAGTTTACAAGTCATACGCAGCGATCTCCAGCAGCAAAGGAGCAAGGTGACAGAGATTGACGCTTACTTAAGTATTCATGCAAAACATCTATCTGATCATACCAGGAGCAAATTTCTTTAGGATACCTTCAGATACAACCAATTATTTCACTGGAATCATCCAACTCTTCCAATCACCTGAATAGCAAGAACTTTCAATGCAGGTGTCTTTGCTAATTACCTGGCTATACTACTGAGGAATATGCAAGGAAAAAGTCTGGAGAAAATTAAATATCTGGCATCACTGATTAAACAAAATATTGCTACCAAAAAAAAAATACTGTAGACAAATCAAGACAACTACTGTTTGAACGCTAGCTACTGTCATTGCAACAGACTTAAGAGGAATTAGTTGACTATAGTGATCTTACCTAACCGAGAGCTAGGTTTTGGCAAGTGTTTAACAAGTATCACAGTGTACTGTCATCCCATCAGATCTTCTACGTTAGGCAGGGTCAATGTTTGGACAAACACCTGACTCACTGGAAAACTAAGTGTATGGTGTAGATGAGAAAATTTCTTAATGTAGTCCCATTCCTCCAAATGATTTTTAGCAAGGCCTTGTGTCTTGTAAGTAGAATAAATACCAAAAACTGGCTATGTGGGCTTAAACAGAATCACTTGGGTTAGTTTCTCTAACAGGAAAATTCCAATCCTCTCCTCTGCTCCCAGTCTTAGTTGCAGAATAATTTAATTCCTCTCAGTCTGGCAAGGGAACTGTTGAAGTTGATCCTTTTCCATACCTTGCTCAGCCAACAGAGGTTAAAGTATAGTGAGTTTTTTGTTTGTTTGTTTTAAATACGGAGGTCACTAAGGACCTCACATGAAGAGTAGTAAACATTACACACAGTTGCCACATCAGACAAGGAAAGGTCATATCCCTGTTACTTTGCATTCATAAATCAATCAATAAATAAGTATGCAGTTGGACTCTCAATCCTACTAGATCCTTAAGTGGAAGAAAAGCAGAAACAGAGCAACAAAAATTAAAAAGCAAGTTTATAATGTGATTTAAAACACATTTACAAATCACTAAAAATAAAAAAAAAAGTCTTTCTTCCTCTTGTTTCTTCTAGGAAAAGATAATCAAATTGCAGAATACTTCAAGCAGAGCAGTCAGCTGCTAAAGGCAAACTAACTGTTCGAAACAGTGTACTAGAGACTGAGCTAAGAATTGTAGAAGTACAATAAATTCTCTCTTCCTTTCCCCCCCAGTATTGACACCTCTGCATAAAACATTCCTGACACATAAATATCACTCACTGCAATAGCAGGACACTAATCCTGACACAGCTAACCTGTAATGAGATCGCCCTAATAGAATCAAGTTAACCTGGCAAATAACCAGATGGTTCCCTTAATGCTCAGAAGAGGGAAAAAAAAAAAAAAGAAAAAAGAGGTAGTGACACATAGTTCACAGCAGATGCTTTGTTCAACAGAGTATTATAGCTATGCTGTCTTCGGGTTCTAGGTCACTTAATGTGATTGAAACAAGAGCCCATCTGGTTCCTTTATCACTGCTTTCAATATAATTTCCCAGTCAGAAGATTAATACTAGCTCTTTACATAGCACATCATATGTATTTAACCACATCTGGACAGATAAGCATTTGTCTGGGTCATTAGGTAGAGAGGAATATGAAGGGGGATACAGTGTCATCCTGCCACAAGGTCTTTTGCACCTTGTAAACGTGACCAGAGACAGCTGCTTAATTCAGAGTACTTGCAAAAGCTATTCAGTTCAATTTAAGGTTATTTACTCTGCCAGTTTACTAATATGCTCCCCCCCAACAAAAGATAATTAATATACAACACACTTTCCTCCTTGGTTTTATCTCAGCTTTGAGTGCTTAGAGTTTACAGATTTAGTTCACAAATCCTTCAGCTTTACATGATCCCACACACACAGTCACCAGTTGCCACCAAGCAACAGTACGCTCTCCAACAGCATCTACTGCTCCACACACTGACAGCATAAAGATACTGGCTTACTAATTGTCTCACCTCTCACAAGAGGTTTACCAGGTTGGAAGAATCTGGCTTTTGTTTATAATCACTCAACTGCTGACTTCAGAAATAATCAATTTTAAGTTTACAAAGGTGTGAACCCATACAAGTGAATACTTAAGCATCTAGTTGTTAGCGCACACATTATTTCAATTTACATACGGATGCACTTTAACAGTAAGCCTGCTCCTATGAGAGGAGATGATCTGGGACTCATCACTAACAGGCTACAGTCAAACAGATACAGCTTATTTCCATAAGAAATCTTCCCCACTTCTACTCCTTTAGGATAAAAATTGATCCTGAAAAATTTGGATAAATAAGTGGCATCCAAGATCCTGTAGCCCAGAATGAGCAGAGAAGTATTATTTAACATTTTACCCCAAAATCTAATTGGGATCAAGCTATCAGTACAGTGTAAGTTTTATCAGAGAGTGCTTACCTTTACATGAAAGGAATTTTATTACTTGTGTGAGACTAATAGCAAGACTTATGATTTGTGTGAGACTAAATGAATTATTTTGAAAGGTATATTCAATTTCAGCAACCGAAGCCCGAGAGCCACCAACATTAAAATGCCACAAGTATTTACAAACAACCACTGAAAAATAACATCTTCCAAATAATAATTTAACATAAAATTACAATCTTGACAATATCATAAAGATGGAAGTCAGTTAATTGGAAAGATAATTCACTTTAGTGAGAAACTAACACCACAGCTGCTACACAGCATTGTCAGTCAGATGGTTCCTCTTGAAACTGGTATGTGTTGGCTACTTGCTAGCAACTTAACTGTGTGCCGGACAAGGGCCTCCTTTAGACCAACTTCCTCATTCTCTGAGACAGTTTGCCATTGCATTATGCAAAACATAAGGCTTCGATATTATAGCATTCAACTGTTAAGACAACAAAAATAAATCTTATTTTTGGTCAAGAGAAACATTCCAACTACCAGCTACTTCTGGAAACCTCTGAAAATTGTTTCCATCAGTCTTCTATAACTTCAATTTTTGTGGGTTTTTTTGTTTTGTTCTTTAACATCTCATTAAAATAATGAAGCTGATAATTGCTACTAAGGAAGAGAATCTCCTTTGACAAGGTTAGTCTAACAGCAAGATTCAAACAAATCATTTTTCTAACTCAGAAGAATTAAATCATCTTGTATGCCTTTATAAAGATAAAAAGATATTTTCAGAACAGGAAATCGCTCAGACTGTGGCTTGCTTTTCTGACAACAAAAAAACCCCTTCACCTTAGCACGCTAATTACAAAGACAGAAGAATGAGGCTATTCTAACTTAAGCAATAGCAGCTTGTTTGCGGAAACCTAATATCAAACATTGACAGAAAACTGCGGCCTTTAGCTTGGCACAGCATCAAAGCACGCTTACAAGCAAGGAGCCAATGGCAAGAACATCAGGAGATTTCATTGTGAAAGGGTACAGTTGTTGGAGCCTGATGTTTACATAAATGCTGTAAAGTGGCAGATGAAGTAGAAAGGGAGAAACCCTGCTTTAACAGTAAAGCTCGTGTTTACCCAAGAGGTGGACAAAGGCATTAATGCACTTCTTTCCACAGTGCTTGGTAGGTCAGTGTTGCAAGTCACACAAAATACCTACAAAACTAAAACCATACCCCACTTTGATTATAAAAATCAGCAGCCACAGGTAAGTAATTGATCCAGGCAGTTAAGAGACACCCTAACAGGAACTAGAAGCTGTAATGTTTGCTCCTGAGGCCACTTTGAAAGTCTTCTATGTAAGGAAAAAGCATCACCCCAGGAGAAATTCTTCTGTTGGTCACAAATTCCTCAAAACAATAACATAATCAGCACAAGCCTCCTAATTTATTGCTTCAGAGAAAAGTTTACTTTTCCTGAAGAACAATATTCATGTGGTTGCACATGAGACAGCTACATAGTCTGGAAAATTCCCTGCAAATAAGTAATGAACGTCCCCCTGGCATTCACTGTATCCCAAAGGTTGGAAGAGAGCTCCTGCAAAGTTTTGGTGCTCTCCCTAAACTGCTACAAGAACAGAGTAATACTGGTTCTAGTCATCCACCACTTTATTAACTTCTTCCAATGTTTACACTGGCAAAATATTGCACATTGTTGACAACAAGAGTAAAATCAACAACCTCATTCTGAAGATTTACAAAGCACTTCATGAACTATACAGAAGTCCTTAAAAAGCATCATCCAAACGCACAGCCCCTCCACCACATTATAACTGTGCAGCTTTACATTTAAAACACAACAGAGAGCAGCACTCTGGAGCAGCAGATCTTCAACACTTCCCACCAACCATCCTGAATAGCTACTTTTCCTCAAATATAGACACAAGATGATGCAATACTCTTTGAAAGCACAAGCAGAAATCTATTAAACCAAAATAGAGAACTGTCAACATTAATATCTTCTTCTACCTCTACTGATCGTTTGATTAGTGCAAAGAAACTGCATCCAGAAGGCCAAGAAGCCAGCCACGCAGCCTTTCAGGCTCGAGTGACCAGTGATCAGGACAGGAACGCTACTGCACAACGCAGGTTAAAAGCAAAACCAACCCCAAACCCTCTTGAGAAACCTCCCCCATCCCACGTTCAGCCCTCTCTCGTCACACACAGCTTTCTGCCTCGCTTTTAACAGGATGTGAAATATTTGCACCTTCAAACCACTGCAGCTCTGCGGCCCCTTCACGCGTTTTCCCCACGACTAAGAAACAGACGGACAAACAGGCAGAGATGGCGCTGAGGGGATGCGGGGGGAAATAACGGGAAAAGCAGTACACAACGGGGCCCAGGCAACCTGAGGCACAGGGGGAGAGCCCAGAGAGCACCGAAAAGGGAGGAGGCTCAGGGGGAGGCAGCGGGACGAAGCCGGAGGCGCGGGGAGGAGAGAAGAGCCCCGGCCCGCGGGCAGGCCCAGGCCGCCTCGCCGTTCCCCTCAGTCGACCCGGAGGAAGCCGAGAGCGGCCGGAGGCCGAGCCTGCAGGGACGGGGGCGGCGCAGACCTTACTTTGAGGGTGAGGTGATGGATACGGGCGCCGGCCGGGCCCGCCCAGAGCAGCACCAGCCCCAGCACGACCGCGGCCCGAGACAGCGCAACACCCGCACCGCGGGCCGCCATGTTTATTCCAGCATCAGCATCCTCTTCCCGCGCCACTTCCGGGGTCAAGGGGCGGTGGGGGGCACGTGACCGCGGCGGGGCTGTCCCTCCGTCCTGTCACGGCCGGGTGGCCCCAGCAACCGACGCTCATCCCCTGTCACCGGGGTTTGTCCCCTGTCACCGGGGTTCTGTGGCTTCCCAGCCCTTTCCTCTCCCTCTAGGGCCCTTCTGGGCTGCCCCCCCCGCGCGGAGGCTGCCTCCCACGGTGCTCCCCGGGTTGGCCCGAAATTCGTAGCTGTAGTCCCACTTAAAAATGAAATGACCAGCAGATTGGGCCTGGCTTCAGTGATTTGTCACTCAAACTGAGAGTAACACAAGAAGCAAAGTGAACATGAATAGTAGCAATTAAAATGGCTTTTAGGCTAACACATTACTAAAAAAAATATTAAGGACTATGCAATGGGAAGTCATCAATGTAAATAAATGTAATTCATCAGTGGGGAGTCCTGTGCTGTCAGCTTGGGGAACTCAAACATTCTGATTTTCCCTTTCAGTATACGGAGTAACAGCTGTGCAAGTTTATTCATCTACAGCCAGATAAACAAATGGATTGGACCAGGTGAGTAGCAAAATGGAAGTGAGGGTGAAAAGGCAGAGGAAAATCAACAGTCTTGACCTTTATGTTAGCAAGATTATGTAGTAAACACAGAAATCCCACAATCAGCCAAAGAAACCTGGACTGGTACCAGAAAATATCTGGAAGCATGAAAAAAAAAATCTGTGTTTTTCTAGTAGGATTCTTTCTCTGGGCAGTAACTTGTACATGCCACTAGATGTCCTGTCAGCATCAGGCCTTGTATGGCACATAGCTACACCCCACTGACTGTAAGAAGCCTACATAACTATGAACATCCAATAATTTATTCTAAAAAGATAACTCTGGTCTAAATATTTTCTTGAAATTAATATTTTGAATGTTGTAATTATTATAATTCCAGTGCATGGACTACCTGGGAAACCTAGAGACTTTTGACTTCTGAGAAATGGCTGCTTCCAACCACAGCTGTAGCACAGGCTTTCATGCCTTGCTCTACTGTTCAGTATCAGGCACACTTTAACTACTTCCTTGGCCAAATTGCATGAGGTTTCCCCCTATAATTCTGGGGACTGGTTCAGCTGAAGATCCTCTCTTAGTCTGAAGATGCTTCTTAACAGCAATCAGGGATTTTTATGCCATGGATTGTCTGAACATTTTCATTTTATTCATGTAACTCTCCATCAACTATTAGATTATTATAGTTATGAAATTCCCCACTTACCTAGACTGAATGAAGTTAGAATTTATAACATGTTTACTTTCTTTGGCTATGCATTTTTCTACATTTTAACATATGTATGTTAAAAGATGCCTACGCTTAAATTTACATTCCTATCAATGTGCAAACTGTCTGCTGTCTGTAATGAATATTCTATAGCAGCAACTCTCATCATTACATTCATGTGTTTTACTGTAGCTTGCAGACAAGATTCACCTTGCTCTAAGCATACCATTCCTAGCAAGTAAGTTATTCTGAGCTGTGGTTCAACATATTTACCCTGGATGTATTTTTCCTTTATTCCTTCATTGTATTTTCATATGTACTCAAAGATCTAATTAAAACCCTTCACAGATTTTTTTTTTTTAAGCACATCATGGGCAACTATTGAGATTGGATGGAAGGCATCAGCAGTGTAAGGAAAACGTTGGCACAGGGGGAGGCTACAGGTACACCTCAGTACAGAGTGAAGCAGATTAAGCGTCAATTTGTTAACATACACCATGAGCCAAGACATGGGCATAGAGTAGCAGGGCTGGCTGTTTCCTGAGAGGCATAGAGTTAGAAGATGAACAGGATAACACAGGCAGCAGGGCAGGAGCCTCACCATTCATGGTCCAGTCCCACAGTCCCCAAGCAAGATGAGCAGAGCAGGCCTAGGGATGGCAGCTGGGAGCGGCAGGGTCCAGGTCATCAGGTGAGCTCACAGCAATGAGACAAGGCAAAGCTGAGGTGAGAAGTCAATCTGCAGTTCAGGTGATGGGAACCAAGGTCAGACACAGTTTGGCAAGAGCTGGACAGGCCCATAGGAGTGAAGCAGGTCTAAGATCAAGCCAGATGTAAGCCAGGTTCCACATCAAC
The DNA here is from genome assembly GCF_011004875.1 of Balearica regulorum gibbericeps. NCBI lineage: Eukaryota > Metazoa > Chordata > Aves > Gruiformes > Gruidae > Balearica > Balearica regulorum. The sequence goes on from NC_046203.1 coordinate 6,136,442, forward strand.
AGGATCCATAACCAGGCATAGCTGTGACTGAGCCAGAGACCAGCACCCCTACAACATTGCTCAAACAGAGACAAAACCCTCAGGCCAGAGCTTAAATGGGGCTCCTGGGTCCATAGGTAGAGGGTGTGAGTGGAGGCCAAAGGTGAGGCTGGTTAGGGCCATTAAGGTTTATCAGGTCTTAATCAGGCCTTAATTAGGCCCCTCTGGGCCCTGATAGGGCATTTAAAGAGAACCAAGGTCCCCTGCTGTGTGTCTGAATGATCTGTGTGGTGCTGTAACAGCAGAGAGGAAATAGCTGTGATGGCCTTAGGGAAAGGTGTGTCCTCTTCCTTTCCTGGTGCTGTCTCAGTCCCAGTGTATGAGAGGTTACAAGTAACATCTATGTTTCTTGTCTTGCATGTGGATGATTTGGGTAGAATTATAAAATTAAAAGGGAAGCAGCTGCAAGGGTGATAACTCCAAGGGGAAAAGGTGGGTCCCTTTGTATCCTGGAAGCTAGAAATGCCTGTACGTGTTCTGAAAGTTGTGATTTTTCTTGTTTTGCATAAGTAAATAAACCCCCCAAAAAAGATTTAGATTGAATTGTAGTTTAGGGATTTATTTTATCTTCTTTAAACATCCTCTGAATCATTTTGCAGCTAATCTGGCTGGTTTTGAGGGGAATTGGGGTTTCCTAAACAAAGTCCTGGCCTTCTAAAAAGGGAACTGTTTCTGGCTGGGCTTAGGATCTAGCTCTGGGAGTGGCCTGAATCATAACAACAGGAGAGGTAAACACAGAATTTACAGGAATGGGCCCATATCTAGATAACAGATCTGCAAGGTCTTGTTCTCAATGTGGCTGAGGGAAAACTCACCAGCTTCTGTGTTGCTTGGATTTGGATTGTGCAAATTAAGTAAAGAAGTGCTAGATAATATAATTTCAAAGTGTCATTTTGAATTATTCTTTTGAGCCATCCAGCATCTCCTTCAGAACCGAGGGCTCCTACTGCTCCCATCGTTGTTGATTACATTAGTAATTAGGGACCTACCAAGCTGCAGGCCCTGCTGTTTTGGGAACTGTACAGCTGAAAGTAATTATGTAAGTGGCAGTGCTTGTCTTGGAGAGTTTCAGGCTAAATAATACAGTCAAAGATAGGAAAAAGTCCCTTTCCAGAAACATCCTGAATGAATTTTATTTAACATTTGTCTTGAGTCTGTCCACACAAATTTTAGTAACTTTTCATAGGTTGTGGCATGGCTGATTCCAATGTACCATCATAATACAAAACCTGTATTTCTGGCCTTTATCTTTCTGCAACTGGTTAAGCATTTCTATCTTTCAGTGTGGACAGGTTTCCCTGCCTGTGCTGGTGTAACAGGTTTGCCTTGTTCCCCTCCCAGTTCTTTGTGCAAAAGGAAATTCCACAGCAAATTTACCTCAAATGATACTAATGCTGCTTTCTGTTTGGTCTCTGTACATTCTTTTTACTCAAGTATTTAAGGATTAACCTCTCAAAAAGTTGTGATGCAACTGTGTTGTTTGGACAGCAGGCTTTGGTGCCCCTTCACCGAGAGTCTGTGGAAGTACAAACCCTTGGAAGATTGTGGTTGAGCTTTAGGCAGCATGACAGGCTCAGATATTTAAATATGTTGGCAGCAGTAGGAAGAAATACTCTGTAAAATGAATTAAACAGCGTGTCTCTTAGTTGCTATAAAGTCAGTCCTTAAAAGTAATAACTTTTAATGATGAACAAAAGCATTGTCTGTTCTCTGCTTCCCTTCAAAGACAGTCTGTGTGAACAGTGGTATTCTACTCTTACTTTAAAATCCATTGAACTAGGATAAAAATAAATACAATTCAGTTATTAACATAACACTTCTCTTCATTGTTGTTCCAAATGTTGGAATTGCTTATTAAGTTATTCTTTTCTTGTCCTTTCTCATGCAGGTTAATAGCAAAGCATCAGCCCAGGAAGTGCATTAATCTAAAGGAGATAACGCTTGCTGTAGCAGCTGGTCAAGTTTTATCTTCTGACATCAAAAGGATCCTCACCCTCTATAAGCAGATATCTTTTCCTTCAGGTGAATAAATGTGCTTCCCTTTCTTTTCCCCCCATGTAAATCTTTCATGAACAGATGCAATAAATATCAGTCTAAAGCTCATTTTACATTTCTTGTAGCTGAAAAGCAGAAATGTAGAATCAGATTAAGTGACACAGCTCAAACAAATGCTGTTACAGAGGAAGATGAGCACAAAATAAATCTTACTTCTCTGGCCAGGAAACGGGCCATTTTCTGCAAGGCCTGCATAATTGCTACAATAACCAACATTTATGCAAAGGCAGATAATTCGGTTAATTTTCTGCTTGCTCGTTGAGCATGTTGGTGACAGATGGTGGATTTAATATTCCCGGATTTGGGTTATTTTTGATGTGTGTGTATATTTGGGCAGCTGAGTTTGTAGAAGTCAGAAGTCAGTTTTAAGGGTATGGGTTTCCTTCTCTAGGGTGGTTGCCCGCCTTCCAAATGGTCAGAACAGGAGCATTTGCTTAAAAACAAAAACCCGAAACAAACCGCTCCTCGCTGGGGGAGAGGGCGGTAAGAAACGGGGAAGCGACACCTGGGGCGGGCGGGGCTGGCGGCCAGGGCTGCCCTCCGGGCGGCGAGCACCCACTTCACCCAGCCGGCTGCTCGCACCTGCCCGCTCCGCACTTCAAAGCGGACACGGGGCGGGCTGAGAGCTGCCTACCGCGCCGCTCTCCCGTGCGGGGGGTCCGGGGCTGGGACCGGGCAGCGGTGCCGGGGCGGCAGCGGGGACCTGGGACGCGCTGACTGGAGGCCGCGCCTGCGCGGTGCTGGCCTCACCCGCCGTCACCCCCCCGCGGGCCGCGCCTGCGCAGTGCGCCGGAGCTGTCAAGCGCGCCCCCTCCACCCGCCCCGCTCTGCCACCGCCTCCCCGCGCGGCGCCGCTCGGGCCATTTTGCGGCGCGATGAGGCGAGAGCGGCGGTGAGCAGCGCTTGGCCCCGGCCCGCTCCGCTCTACACCCCCCCGCCTCGCTTCCCCCCGGGGCCCGGCCCTCCGTGCGCGGGGAGTGAAAGGGAAGGAAGCCCAGCCAGGGGGGGCAGAGAGATCCCGAACGCCCCCCGCCCGCCCCCTCAGCGCCGGCCCTCGGCGGCGCGGCGGAGCCATGAGCTGGGGCACGGAGCTGTGGGTGAGTGAGTGAGGGAGAGGGGGAACGAGGGAGGGAGCGGGGCCGCCGTTGCGGCGGTTACCGCGGAGCGCCGCGCCCGCCCCGTGTCATAACGGTCCGTGCGGAGGGGCCGGCGCTAGCCCCGCTGCGGTGCGGGGGGACGGTGTGGGGGGCCGGGGCTCCGCTGTGCGGGGCACCGCGGGGGAGTTCTTGCCCGGGGGCTGCTCCCTCCGGGGGAGGGGGATCTCTCCTTTCGAGAAACTTTTGCATGCAACCTTCACAGAGAAATCCTAGCGGAGAGTTATTAGTTTTATTTATTTTCTTCAATAAAATAATTTAAAAAAATACTCAACAGCACAAAAAGCGACCGTGGGTCTAGAGTGGAGGGAGGGTTTCGAGCAAAGACTGGGGTGGGTTTTGTGTGTGGCTTCTGCAGGAGGCTGGAGGAGAGGCTCCGAGGTGGATTTATATACAAGGGGGTCCAATTTCAGGAGAGGGAGCTGCAGGGAAGAAAAGCCAGATGATAAAATTTCCTTTCGCTGTCGTTAAGGGTTTTCTCTCCACGCTTGTTTCAAGGGACGGAGGGTTTTATTAAAAGAGTTTTTTGTTGTGTGTAAATAAGTACGTTTTAATGGTGGGGAGGGTTTCAATGTATGAAGCTCCTTGAATGTTTTTGAAGTGAACCTAGAAAGTGGGAAGTATAAATGCATTCGGTTTACATTACTGGAAAATATAGTACCGTTGAAAGGCATGAAAAGTGGGTAATAGGTATTTGAAATGGTCCCTTGCTAATCTGAGAAAAGAAGGGTAGGCAGAGAAGACAAGTCTTGAAAGGCAAAAGAGATATACATATTCAATCACAAAGAGAACATGATGCAGCCATGTTTGGCAGCGTGATGGTGGAGCATGGAGCAAAACCTGTTATTGAGGGGTTGTAACAGTGGACAGGAGACTGCAAGCAGTTGTAAATTTAATTGTGGGACATTAAAAATCTTTGGACAAATCTGTGCTCGGGAGAGGGGGAAGAGGAAAACGGAAATAGTGTTTTGAATGGAGAAGTCAAGAATGAGTGGCAGAGGGTCATTGGATTGCAAAGCACTGCAGGATTTTGCTCCTATATTCACGTTTGTGGCTAGTAACCAGTGCGAGTTAAGATGTACACATATGTAAGCTTTTAAACGGTCTCTGTACAGAAATGGTTATTTTAAATGTGCTAATTGCTGTCCTTTCTGGATGCGTTACTGGCAGACAGTTAAGTAAGCATCCCATTTTGCTGTGATATTGTAGTCACGTTACAGCTAGATCTAGTTACAACTAGACGGTAAATCAGGGAGCAGATGCTTACTGAGAGGTTACTGTGGTATATTTGTATATTCCAGAGAAAGAAAGGTGATACATACTGGTGAAATACTGTAGTGATGCTATATTGATTCATCAGTATGTAAACAGCTCTGCTGCATGGGAATTTTCTGGGAAAATCTGCAGTTGTCGTCTTTTTCTGCATCTTGGATGCTGTGGGGAGAGATGAAATAGTTTGAGTGGAATTAAAGTAAGAGTCAATATAACAATTTTGACACAGGAAAATAAATTCTGAATTCTCAAGATGGGCATAGTTATTTTTGCATTCTTAAAAGTATGCAAGTGATACTGAGATGTTTCTGCACAAGTAGTAGAGTAGTGCTTATAAATAGTTGTTTCTCTTTTATGTAATCCTTGCAGGTGTGTGTGCAGTTATATATTTGTCTTCTCTAACAGTTACAAACTCCTTTTGTAACATTTTTTTCCCCTGAAAATTTTGTTGGTGAAATTATTCTGCTTCAGTAGCATCGAAGTAATTTTTTTTTTTATGTCTTCAGTATAGTACTTTGAGAAGCGTAGCAGGTTACTGAGGAAAACGGTTGGACCAACAGATTAAATGATTCTAGATAAAAAATTGGCAGGAGTTGCTTGATTTTAAATTAGGCAGAGCTTTGAAAATGCATCAGTTTCTAGTGCTCTGGGAGTTTAGGCCAAAACACTGATTTCTTTCTCCCATGTTCTCCCTTTCACTGGGAAAGGAAACCACATGAACAACCTGTATTTAATATATGCTACCTCCCTTTGTTGGTCATGGGATGCTTTTTTTTTTTTTTTTAAAAACAAAATTACATTTCCATTTACCTTAGAACTTAGAGTATTTGTTTTTAAGAGTCAGGGAATAAGTATTTAGGAACAGGTGGTATAAGCAACAAATGCCTGTTTTACGATGTGACCGGTATATGATTTGATGGACTGAAAGTTGAGGCAGAACAAGTGTTTCCAACTGTAGTTTATAAATTTGAAATTTGCTAGAAAGATTAGCATTCTTTGACTTGCACCCTGTATCTCTGATGTGCTGATCTACCAGACTGGATGCATATTCATGATTCACCCCTTTAAATGTAGCAAAGGAGAAGTAAAATCGAGCTTGCTTTTTAGAGCATGTAGAATGTTAATGTGCATGGATTTATGTAGAATTTCTGTTCATTCCTGGGGAAAAAAAAGTTGGTTGCAGAAAGCCTCATACTTCAGAAGCAATAAAAATCCCTTCAGCAACGTGTAAGTTATTCCCAAGACAGACTTTTAGCCTTGTGCTGTGAATGTATTCTGTGCCTCTGGCTCACAAATCCTATTGCAAAGTTCCTGTTGATGTTTCACTTGAATCTAGACTTCCGAGTTTCATCTTAAGGTTGGCCCTGTGAGTGTAAATGGACCCATAGCCAGCAGAATTACTAGAGGTACTAATGCAGCATTTATATCATGTGTGAGGCTAAATGCTTGGGATAATGAGATCATCTGGGGCCTCTAAGCAATCAAGTGTTACAGAGCAAAACCTGAAGGTCTCATGTAACTGTGAGTTTCCTGTGCGTAAGCACGCTGTACGGGGTGGCAGCGGCTACTCTGTGGAGTTTGTCAGTCTACCCAACCCCTGCTGAAATCTGTCTCCCCATTATACTTGAAACATTCAGGAGCACGAGGAAGAAGAGGTGAGTGAAGGACTGAAGGACAAAGTACAGTCGTAGGACTGAATCACCAATTCAAGAGTAGCATTAAGGGCTAACAACTAAGAGAGTATAGTAGATACTTATCTCATGTCTGATTCTTGAAATCGGCAATGTAAGTGGTAAGTAAAGATTACGTGTACCTGTGTACAGACCCAACTTGTACCTTCAGTCAACTGTGTTTTGGGGACAAAGGCTGTAATAGCATACTGCGATGTTTTTCACCCTTTTTCTCTCTTGAGTAATGGGGAAGAACGTAGAGAATATTCTGAAGGGTGCTTTAGCTGGTAAAGTGATAGTGTGTGCTATGCTTCCCACCGGTGTCCTTTTGTGTGGTATGAAGCCTTTCAAGTAAGCGGTAGGAATTACATAGCAAACTGAGCTAAAACTAACCTTAGCACTTCGGTCCTTGTCTTTTGAGTGGAAAAAGCTGTGGCTGCATGGTTGGTATATTGATGGGAATGCACTGTCTTGATGACGAGTTTTGGTACAGTATGTAGTTTGGGGGAGCTACATGTAAATTTGTGGTTAAGTGGTCCAGGAAAAACCCTGTCTTTTCAGACAACTGTCACACTGTGTGGCAAGTGCAAGCTGTAAAGTGATTAAATGGGAGAAGATTCATCTCTCTGTTATGAATGTTTCAGAGGTGCAGATGCTGCGGGTTTGTTGTTGGGTTTTTTCCACATTCAATGTAAAGTTTAAAAAAAGACTAGGGAAGAAAGAGATTTAATCAGATTTTTCTTTGACTTTTGTGAAAAGCTGAGTGTCTGCTAACAGCTGTCACTGTCCTTTCAACCTGTGAGAAGGTGAATATTCTGTGTTTGCAAAGGACTTAATTTACGTCCTTACGCAAGGGGCTCTGTTGGCCAACTCCTCACGTGGCTGATACTTTGGGGACTGCGTCTTTTGTTTGTAGTGTGTTCCAGTATGCCTTAGTATAAAAAAATACAATGTGGATGTGGTTATTTTTGCCTTACAAAGTTCATTCCACTTATAAATGTGAATTGTCTCTGAACTTTTTTTATGGTTTAGTAAATTATTATTTTCAATAATAGCAATTTCTTAATTGACAGTATTAAAACAAGTGGGATTCTTATAGACCATATTTTTTTAATTAAGTCCTAATTGTCAGACAATGAAACACGGGTGCAACTGAGTCAAATGTGAAGGCCTCACTTGCTATCTGTAACTGATAAATCATTTCCTCTTTCAGTACTTACGTCTCTATTTCATCAGCAGAATTTGTGTTTAAACAGCTGTAATCTTGCATTTCTTAAATTTATGTGAATGCAGTATTGTTCTTCAATGGTATTTATAATGTATGGGTGTTGCATATAGTGGTGACTCACATTCGGAAACCGTCTGGAGTACCTAGGTGATTTTGACCTTGGTGGCATTACATACTGAGCGCAGTAGTCAAATGATCTTAGATAAAGGCTCTGTTCCTGCTGGCTTCTTCCCTATAAGAGGATCTGCAGAGCTGGATCTAGGTTTGATGTATTGATTCTTTTCTTAAGCCAACATCTAGTTTTATTGTATGCACCACTGTAGTTGATTGCATACAGTAGAAATCTGTGTGTGTGTGATTTCACCCATCCCATTCTCACCGGCCCCCACCCGCTAATTCTTTGGTCTTGGGTGTTAACTTACTCTCCAAGATTGAAAGGACAAGGAGCTGGTTTCTGATGGGACAAGGACATATGTTAGAAGTATTGTCTTCCATGATAAATCACAAGTTAACTCTGATTATCAGTTAAGAACTTCCATCACATAAGGTAATGGGCCTAACCTTCAAAGGTGGGTGGATGAATTGTTTGCAGCTTAGAAAATCTTCTTCTGTAGTGACAGCAAATGCTCTTCTGAAAAGTGTGGTTTATTGTAAATTGGCTGTGAATTGTTGCAACTTACTTGGCATCCTTCAGACAACTTCTAGAGGTGGAGCTGTGCATCCCTGACCCCTTTCTCTTTGTATTTAGTAGAATATTGGTTTCTATTTAGTAATGTGTTAAAACTGCTGTAGAGGCTGGAATTTCACCCACAAAAATATGCTCCCAGAGCAAGGCATCCTAAGCAAATACGATGAGAGGTTGAAAAAATAAGATGAGGTCAGGAATAAATGCATCATGTGTATGATTTTGGCTTGGTTATTCTAAGGCTCTTAATACAAGTTGTATACATAAAAATTGGAAATTGGCACTTCAAAGCAAAATACACTTTTCATTAGCGTAGTATTCTGCATAGTTGTTTGGACAGTTCTGAGGTAGCAAAATTGTCTGACACTAATATCTCCTCTTTATTTCACAGTGGATCACTCACTGTTTTAAGTGGTCAGCCTCTATATGCAGATGACTGAGTGAGAAATTGTTTATAGAAGTTGAGTCATTACACAGTATCTTAATTCAGCAGCGCACACCTTTGTGCATTTGCCCAGCACAGGATGGTAGTTCAGGCTGCTGCAGCCTGTAAGTTTGTGCATTTTAGAATTAGTACTATTGTAGTCCTTTTCCTTAGTTTAAAAGCAGTTGATTTTTAAACTTAAGATTTGTTGTGGTGGTAACTCCCCTGCTGCTCGTGGGAGCCATTTGGTAGGAGAATGGGGTTATGTGTGAGGTGCCTGCATACACCCCTTGGTATTTCCAGGCACCAGGAGTAGAAAGACTTCCTTCTGGTACCTAAAGGAGTTGCTGGGTCTTTAATGTATGAATGTCTCAGTAATTTCATTTATGATTCTGCTTTGCTTTAAGAAAGGATTTGTATAATACTGTCACTGACCTATTCTTGTATTTCCTATTATTAAAGAGTGGGGGATTTACGGTCTTTCAGCCTGAATCAAGACTGCAGAATATCTTTTTTTTTCCTTTCAGTCACAGGCTCTTGCCATTTGTATTGTGGCTGCTCAAGATCCCCCGCTTTCTTGAACCATATGGGAAGGCAGTCAAACATGAGACTATGTTTTTCTGGACTCTTTGCAGCTCATTAGTGTTACTCATGTTGTGAAACATTCTTTTAAAGCAGAATTTCAAAAGCCATACTCCACATGAAGAGTAGGAGCCACTGCTGCACTGTAACTTAATAACATGTGTTACATTATTGTCTTTGTTGATTGCTGGAAAGGTAACCTGCTAATGAATTTTTGGAAATTCACTTTCATCCTGTTTGAAATAATGCTTCTGAGATTAGTTATAAATTGAATCCAATCCAGCCGTCAAAATCCAGTCCTCTGAGTTTCCTTAGTGTTCATATAAATATTTTAAAATAACTTCCCCCTTCAGTATAATCATATGCTTTTCAGATGAAACTTCTCTTCCTTCTTCCACCCCTAGAAACTCTGCTTTTCTATTTCACTTTTTTTTTTAAACAATAGCTGGTTAAATTGGTGAGAGGAAAAACACTGTTGTCTCTTGGCATATTGCAGTCTTTGTCCTCCTTTTTAATCAAAGACTTTGGCTCTAAAATGCAAAACAGGGAAAAGTAGTATATATGTTGTATGTATGCACATATGTATGTACAGGATATGATGGGTTTAGTCTTTCTTCTAAAGCACATGTGGTGGGGTGATTTGAATTCCTTTGGAAGTTTTACGTGATTGTTTTGTCTCCGTGTTATCTGGATAACCTTAGTAACCTGGTCAATAATTTCTTTTGGCTCAGTTGATTAAGAAGGGTTTGTTGGCATTATTAAATAAAATGTTTCTTTTTGCATCTAAAAATGGACAAACAGTAGATGGGGTTTCTAGATTCCTCACAGCAGAGCAGTGCAAGAATGAAATGTTGATTGCATGGTGTTCATTGCTGATCACTGAAGCAGACATGCACGTTGTAAAGCACATAAAGAAGCAGTTCTCTTGCTATGTTGTCCTTAATTTATTTGGGGAAAAGTCCATTTAATTGGGAAGACAAGCAGAACAACAGCAGCAATCCCCCAGACACTCTCAGAAACCCAGTAAAGCACTAAAACTTGGAACGGAGTCTCTCAGGAATTAATGCCTGGTTTAGAAGGATGGTCCCCAATGAGCTATCAAGTCATCCAGATAGTCCTTGATCCCAAGGAAATGCCGTAGTGGATTATCATTCTTCCTGTTGTAGCTGCAATAACGTAGGTTTCTTGTGTTAAATATGTGTCACTTGGCTGTCTCTGGTACAATATTTTTCAAGTGCTGCTGCTTGGTACCTAAAAAGGTTTTAAAGCAGATCCTTGAATTCTACCATTTTAGTTTAGTGAGGCTGGTATCAGTGCTATTAGCATTTATGGATCTGAAGGGGAAAGGGAGTTTGTAGTGTTTAGACTTACTCTGTGAACAACAGGTACAATTTGAGGTAAATTACTCATTTCATAGTTAAAAATTTTACTTTCATTGAACTGAGTCTGTGGATATGCAGATAAAGAACTACTACCTCTGTGACAGGAGAACGATCGTCTTGCAGAGATACTGTATTTCAGATTAGTCAGGATTATTCAGTTGTTACCAGGGCCAGTGTCTTGCACATACTAAACATGATGCCTCTTCGATTTTGGGAAGCTGTAGTGCTGCTATTCATTGGAGCAGGGTTCTGAAATTTGGCAGTCAATAGCTGTTGAACAGGGAGATGCCTTCTGCTGTTCTTGAGAAAATCTGCCCAAATTAGGCAAACTTGTCTTTGGAAAAATACCACTTTGCAAGTACTCAGTGAAGATACTAGTGCCAAAGTCTTCAGCAGTTCCAGTGTGTGCTGAGTACGTTTTGGCCTTGGAGGGGTTTTTGTGGGGCAAGATGATGCAGTCACCCACAGAATAATTGGAACACGCCTCAGTCCAGTCCTTGCAAGAGTGTAGCCAGACTTTCCATGTCATGGCTGCTCAAGGTCAGGGTGGAGTCTGGCAGCCTCTTCTGCCCTCAGATGTGAGGGTCTAGACTGTATTTTGAAAGAATAGTGGTGGGTCAGTGAGTTGGGAGAAAGTGGGCTACAGCTAGGAGGAAAAGGGATGAAAGGTGTGGCTGCACTGAGTCGTGCTAAAGGTTCATCTGACCTCTTATGCTTCCTTGATGGTAGCAAACTGGTGGTTCTCTTGTTATACTCACCCGAGGGTGAGGAATGGGGGAAGAGATGCTGTGGTCAGAGAGGAACCTTAGGTGATTCAAGAGACCAAATGTGGTGGGGAAGGAGTGGAGCTCAGACTAGGATCTAGTTACAGAAACTTGGAGCTGCTTGTCTAGGAACTGTTCCTGTAATTGGAATGCCAAGAATGATGGAAATAGGGTTGTTTGAGGAGAGACAATTCGAATTAGCAGTTCTGATAGTGAACTCGGGGAGCATGAGAGAACTGGGACTAACTGGGTAAAGGAAACAGCAGAAATGAGCTCAGAGGAGAAGAGGAGTTTAAACATACAAAAGGCAAGGAATCAGTAACAAGGAAACACCGTGGATAAAAAGCCTGTGGGGAGAGCAGGGTTGGGTTCTGGGTAGGACAGGTGGGATTGTGACTCGCTGTCAGACAGGATGTGTGATGGGATTAGTGCATTAGGAATGGCAAGTCAAGAGTTTGATGGGATCAGGAGAAAGTGTAGTGGGTGTGCAAGGGGAAGGAAGAAGCTTGAAGCAAAGGATGAAGATTAGATAAGAAATACAACAGAAAAATAATGAAGGGACCTAGCAGTCCACTTTTGCATGCTCGGCTTCGTAGCGTTGCTATTTTTATGTGGCTTTTTCCCTGTAATATTTAAGTAGAGTTGACTTACTGGTTTGAATGTATGTACGTCAATTTCTGTGGTTGCATTTTGCATCTTTACTCACTATGGAAGAATATTTGACCACATCCCCAACTGAGAGCTTTATCCAGAAGTGTGTGCACTGCTGTTTTTCATCCACTCGTTCTTGCAGAAAACTTTGAGGAATTGTTTAGCAAATAAGTTTAAAATGCATTTAGATAATGTTTTTCACTCTGCATTATGCTTTCGCTTATGCAGAGATAAATGCTTTAACACATTTATCTTGTATTTACAAAAGGAGAAAAAATGATTGGCATGCAGTAGTGAGTGAATGGAAGTGTGTTTTCTCAAACAAAAGTTAAATGGGGAAGGGAAATATTTCTTGCCCTCTTGAGGGCTGTTGATCTGTCAAATGTGGGTCTTACAGGAGTGGCATTCATTAAGAATGTGTAACTAAGGTTTTGCTGTAGTAAAAGAAAAACTGGCAGTGGATGAACCAGGAGAGCTGTGATAGAGCACTACATAAATATTTTTTCACCTATCCTGCTTCTCTCTCCCAAGTATAACAGTCTGAGATACTTTTGCTTGTGTGTTGTCACTGGAAAAGCCTAAAAATAAGTGGTGAGAGGAAAGGGTTGTGTGTGCTGATCAAGAGCCTTTATTTCCTTACAACTCTTTGGAGTTGTGAAACATCTGTGTTTCTCAGAGGATGCTTTTTGGCATATGTTCGTAACTTTAACATGTAAAAGATGAAAAACTGCGTAGCAAAGCTTTACTTCAGTTTTTAATGTGCAGAATAACTTTAAGCAAACATTTCAGTAGTGTATATATTGGTTAGTAGTTTGTTCGCTCCTTTGCTCGAATACACTTGTCATCAGCTGATCAGAAAGGCTACATCCTCCTGAAGGACAGCCAGCCTACCTACAGTGGTCAAGGTATTCAACACTTACAATTTCGGTTTTCAGGTAAACCGTGCAACAATAAAGTTTAAGCTAGGCAAATGCCTGTCCTTTAGGTAATGAGAATGCATATCACATGACATGTGTGACTGGGTTCTTATTTAAATCAGTGCCCTGGGGATTTACAGCCTTATTTTTGGAATGGGGCGGGGTGGGGAGAGAGATAGCTAGGTTCCAACTCTATTTAAAGACAAAATAATGTTTCTCTGGCTGTGTGGCTGCATGCAGTCTTCTAAGATGCAATGAAGTAGCCCAGGAAACAACCCTGGAAGGGTGGAAGCATGCATCCATTCCTGGTAAAGCATGATCTGAACTGTGAGCACCTCTACACCTCCTCTTCTGGATAATTGTGGGCTGTTTTCTTCTTTTTGCATTGTGGCTTTTGCTCTGATTCTTGTCTGCGTCATCTTTATACTTGTGTTCTGTATAAAACTGTTGAAAGCTCCTTTTCCAGAGGATCGGTGTGATAGTTTCATGTCAATCTTGAAATAGGAAACCTGTAATTGTTGGAAGAAGACAATTTTTGCAAGAAATGTGCTATTGTGAAACACATGCACCTAATTCAGGCATCTTTGGAGATGAGTTCTGCATAGTTGTTGATGCTTCAAAAATACTTAGTCTTGAATAGAAAGCCTGTGTATCATAGTGCCAACATTTAATGTTTGTGGGAGTGTGTTGAATTGTTCCAGCTAACAAAAGGCTTTGAGCTAAACAATACAAATATAAATATTTCACTTGGTTATTGGCAGTTGAGTTGAGGTACTTGATGGTTAGGAACAGCATGACAAAGTAGTGCGGTCCATTCACACAAAGGTTGGGAGATCTTTTCTTTTGTATGATATGTATGCTTTTCATGTGTACGATTACAGCAATTTGTATTGACTTGAATGTGTTGTTGGCTTGGTATAGGAACAAAAAAAAATCTGTAATATTGATAGAGTAGTAAAAAGCTAGAATCCATGCTTCTTGGAGTTGAACAAGCAAAAAAGTGTCAAAATAGCAGAAATTCAGAACCTATTTTATAATTAGAATGCAAGAATTAAGTGCTTTTTTTCTTTCTTCGTGGTAGATTGGCACATACAGTGTTTGGAAGTTGCTGGTCAGTGGAGCAATATTGATTTCCCTCTGGGGGCAAGGCATTCATCTAACCTTCTCAGCAGGGAGTGAGATTGATTCCTTAATCAGAATAGCAACAATCCATTCTGAAGCTTCTTCAAGGTATTAGGGCTAAATTAAACAGTCTGGGACTAATGTATAAGTCCTAATGCACTTCAAGAGACTTTCTTGGATAAAGAGAATCTTGAAAATAATCAGAAGATGAACCCAAAACTAAAAGAAAAAAGCCACAGGCTCAAAAAAAGTCCCCTTAAAAAAGGGGACTGTAATACATTTTCTTTGTGTGGTGCAGTGCTTAATGCTCATATTCTCTTAGGGCAAAAAAAAAAAAAAAATGAACTATATAGCTCTATTCATGGCATTGCATTTATAACTTGTTTTCTCTCCTTTGTGTATGTGTTCTATAGCTGTTCCAAAAATAAATGTGGTCACAAATATTAAATTAGTAGAATTAAGCATCTTAAAGCCAGGAAATCCAGTTTTTTAACAATAGTCACTACTGAGGAAATGTGGGTTCCTATGCGTATTGTATTATGTATTAATTTTGCAAAATTTTGAGACTGTTTACTTGTGTGCAGTAACAGAGGCTACAATTATGCATGAATTTATTGAGGATAAAAATGTCATGGTTGTGTTCAGCTTTTCTAGAAATCCTTTCATTAACCTGAATGAGAAATGAAACAGTATGACGGAGCTTTAGTCTGTATATTAAGTGCTCAAAAGCAAGAATTAACTACAGTATGTCAGTAACCTTGTTGTATATGCTTACTGATCATTATGAACGTCATACATATACAGAGGTTCTAAAGAAAAAAAGTGGGATAGACCACATGACATTTCTTCAGTCTTGCTCTTAACTCTCAGCCACTTTGTCTTGGTCCATCTCAGTCTGCACACCAAGTCTGGTAAGCAGTAATTTTCTTTGTACAGAATATTGGAATCCTTTACAAATATATCCAGAAGGCCTGAGGACTTCATAAAAGCTGGAATGTTTTAGCGTCACTCTTTGTTAATAATGTCTGTGAAGGCATACTGAATGTCCTTGGTAGAAGTTGGCAAATGCTCTCATCTTAAAGACCTCTGACTGCAGAGGTGCTCTGCCAAAGTATTCTACCATAACATAAACTTCCGTGGTCCTACCAGTTCATGGCCCACCAGTTTGTGTTAGCAGCCAAAGCTCCGTTATTTAGGAAAATGGGTTTAAACTTTAGGGTTTGTGAAAAATAAGCTCTTTGCTTTCTCCTTCTTGGCTGAGAACAAAAGCAGTTCCAGTCAACCTTTGGCCTGCCGGGGAGTTGTAGCTTCCAAAGACTATTTTGAGTGGAAGGCATTGTCATTATGACAACTGAAGAGCACCAAATGACCTCATTGTCTTTGCTGTGGGAGGGGATGTTCTTGTCAAATTGTGAGGAATTCCCTTGCCCTCTGTGTACCTAGGTAAGCATGTATTTGTTTTCCTCTTTCCCCCTTCCTCTGTATCAGTCTGGTCCAGAGGCCAAGCTTGCTTTCCCTGCTTGGCAGATAAAACATCTAGTAGATTCAAGTCAATATCCTCTTTCATATTTTTTAGATGATTCATCTGCTCATCAAGCAAATGGTCTATCCCTGTGTTGTAAAATAGTTGGGGAGTCATGGGACGTTCAGGGAACTGTGCCCAGAAGCTCCAGTTGCTATATGAAGATCCGCTCTGATCCATCCAAGTCAAAGGTTGGACAGGAGGTTCCTGCTTGTTCTTCAGACAAAGCCATTTCTTCCATGTTTGAGTGCTCTTTAAACCAACAGACAAAGCTGCAACAGTGTAATGGATGAAGGCTGAAGTAAGCAAAGCATAGATATGAGGAAGAGTTGAAAGGGGAAGAGGAGGAAGGCTGGCAACTAATTTTTAATAGCAGAGGTTGTTACAAAGGGACTGGTAGACTTTCTGTCAGGAGGATCAGCAGTATATTGAGATTAGACTCTCTATGTCCACCATAAGCTTTGAGGATCCTTGGTTGTGTTGTGCTGGCAGTTGCAGGGAACTGCTGCAGCAGTCACCCTTCAGCTGTGGGCTTTTCCTCTCGCAAAGTTTCTGAACGTCTGAGCCCTGTTTGTCAGTCCTGCAGAGCAGTTTAATCGGTGTGACTGCTGTGGGTTGCTTGTGATGGCATTGCAGGATGCTTAAGATAGTGACATTTTGGATATGATAGATGCTCTTATTTCTTGAAATTTATTTGTGGGTAAGCATTTCTGAACATTTATTTTTGGGGTTTTTGTCTTTTTTTCCTTTTTTTCTCCTAACACAGGCAGTTCAGTTTACCTAAGAATTGTATTTAAGTCCAGATTTGGAAGATTATACTGATCCTATAGTTTGCATTCCCATTAAAAAGAGTATGGAACAAGGAGTATTTATTTATCTTTGTGTCCCAAGATAAAATGCTAATTACAATGTATACATGAGACAATATATGTTAATGTAACATCTGTGTTTTAAAATACTTGATTTAAAGTTTATAAACAATGTGATTTTCCTCAGCGTACCCAGAAGAGTATAATGTAGGAGGAATTACAAAGGTGACAAGAAAGCAAAGATGTGAAAAGTCTCTATACCTTTGGGGATTTTATCTGTAGTAAAATTTATTATTCTTACTTAAATTGCAGCCTTTTAATTTTAGAGAGGATAACTTATGAGACTTGTTTACTTTGCCACTGCTATCTATCACTTCTAATATGAAGCTCTTATGATAAGCTTCATCTTTCAAAGCACTTGCACTGGTGTATAATGTTGCTTATCTTTATTAGTGTACCTATTATCTTCATTAGTGTACCTGTTATTTTAGAAATTGCTTGTATTTTGTACCATTGTTCAACTAAACCACATTTTATAAAAGGCAGAACTTTATTCTTTAGCCCTTACCCATATGAGTAATTTCAATTATTTCAGTGCAGGTAAGATCTGAAGCCCTTTGCTTTTTGTTTATGTACCCATTGTGTGTCTCTGCATTATGGATCTTCAGCTTTTTTTTTTTTTTTGAGGTTAATAAGAAATTCAGATCATCATGCTTAATTTGGTAACGCTGACTCCACTCTCTGAACATCTGTCACTCTGTTTGCATCAATGTCTCTGCAAGGCAGGGCAATGTTCAGAACCTTTGGTCTCATTTCAGGCACATGGGTGGGTGTTTGTTGTGTTGTGTTTTGGGGTTTATTTTTTTTTAAGCATTTGTGTGTCTAGTATCCAGACAAAGACATTTTTCTCCAATACATGCAGATGCCTTACACTTTAGTCTTGAGTTCTGGTAAATTTTTTCTTTTCTCATGCTCTGCAGCAGGACAAGTTGTTTTGTTAATATCACATTATTTTTTGCTGTCTCCCCATGCGTCTTACCCAGGAGTAGAATATTTATTCTCAAAGACACTGTTCTTTTTTGTCTCTCTTACATTACTCATAAGACTAACTTATAACTATATAATAGCAAGACTTTGTAAAAAAAAAAAAAAAAAACAAAACAAAAACAACAAACAAAACCCCCAACCAAACAAAAAACAAACAAGAAACCAAACAAAAAAAAAACCAACCCAAAACGAAACAAAACCCAAACAAAACTGTTTTGAGGTGGGGAGTTTTCACAGGTTACATTTGTTCTGATGAACTGTAGTATCTAAAGCCAACATGTCTTAAACAGAAAATGAGAACTTGGCCTTTAGTATCTTATGCTTTGAAGCTAAATACTCTAATACCACCTCATTAGAGTAATAAATGAGTTAGAAGTACATCTAGGAAGACTTTTGAGGAGTGTCCCTCAGTGTAATTTATAGGATGTCAACCCTCGTAGCACTTGAACGTCTGCTGTTTCAGTAAGTGCATTGCTTAGTGTTGTGCTGTTCCAGAAGTCCCACTTAATTTTTATTTTTTATTTTCTGAACCTGGGAGTTGCTGTCATAGCAGTTGTTGCTAGAGATGCCGTCCCCATTGTGCTAGATAGGCATTGTGCAGTCCAGGCACTGATGGGCCCCGTCTTGCAAATTGTGTAATGCAACCTAAAGACAAGCAAGATAAGAAGGATGGAGTGCATGTCACTCATGGACATGGAAATTGTACACAGGTCTCAAACCTATCCCATCTTGTGACTCTTCCAGTCTGGGGAAAAGGATAGTAATTTCTCTTGCACCCATGTTTTTTATGAAAGTTCTTAAGTGTTGTGAAATTGTAAACTACTGAATGTAGTAATGGTAGTGGGGTAATGGTTTTAAACTGAGGGAAGAGGGTAGATTTAGATTAGATATTAAGAAGAAATTCTTCACTGTGAGGGTGGTGAGGCACTGGCACAGGTTGCCCAAAGTCCCCCTCCCTGGCAGTGTTCAAGGCCAGGTTGATGGGGCTTTGGGCAACCTGGGCTAGCAGAGGGTGTCCCTGCCCATGGTGGGGCGTTGGAACTAGATGGGCTTTAAGGTCCCTTCCAACCGAATCACAGAATGGTTTGTATGAATAGTTACTGTATTTGGAGACTAAGTTAAAAAGTAAAATAGAGGGTATCTATTTTACTGTATCTTCTTACATTGAAAATCAATATAGTATGCTGATAGATAAAATATTCTCTATATTAGAATTGCATTGTTCACTGAATGCTATAAAAAGTCTCTATGTCTGACAGCCATGTTTGAAAGGATTATTTTTCCAATGTACTAATTAATTACCTTCAAATAAATAGTCATGCAAAAAATGAAATACAACATCAATATTTAATGGCATCTGCTTAAAACCCTCCTGGTCTAGACTTCTGAAGTTGTGCGGGGGTGCTATTCACACATCCTTGATAAAGAGAGGATGGAATGCGTGTGTGTCTGTGTTTTCATTTAAGGAATTAATTACTTCCTCCTTAAAGATGTAATTGTGAGATGCCCTACATGGCCCTGCTCAAAAATAATGGGTTGTAGAAAACAGCTTCATCTCTCTTTGTAGGCTGCTGCACTGTGAATATCCATTTGGATGTTACCAGAAAGAGAGTCTGTTTCCTGAATGGGATGAGCTGTCTCCCCCTTTCAGCAGGCAGGCTCCTCCAGTTGAAGCAAGTGTGCAGAAGTAATATTGAAAGTGGGCTGTAATTTTTCTCTTGCTTCAGGAAAGAGTGAGCCCAAATGACCGACATTTTATTCTGCACATCACATTGTTTCCTGTTCTGCTGCTGAACAGTGCAGCGGCAAACTGACCTAAATTTACAGTTCTCTTGCAAGATGCCAGTCTACTCTTGAGCTATTTGCAGTATTTTTATACATGAACTGACTGTATTTATTGTTATTGCTATGTTATCAGCTGTTTATTTTGAACGGCAGCCTTATGGAGAAGTGAATTTGTAACAGATTTGCATATATTTGTGGGCAGTGTTTATTCCAAATAGACCTGTAGAGTTGGGGAATCCTTTACTTTCTGGAAACAAAGTGAACATTTGTTAGATTTCCTCCCACAGCAGTGGCAGAAAAGAGCAGCGTTGTGCTTGCCATCCTCTTCTGATACTTCATGGTTTGTTATTGCTGTGATAGGAAAACACAAGTAGCACATTATAATGTAAACATTCCGTCTGTTTATTTTTTTGTTGTGGTAGCCTTCTACTTGATCTTCAAGAACATGAGAAGAGTGGAAATCAGGATTGTGTAGCTGTGTAGTTTTATTCATAAAAATTTACCACGTGTGCTCTGTGCACAGCACACTTTTCTGTGATGTAGTCTTGGTAAAACAATTAATGAAGAAATACTCCTGTAAAATATGCTGTGCTATACTACCAACTCAAAACTTGACCAGCAGCTCCACGTTACTTCTATTATGAAGATTTTAATGACATTGAACCATAGTTTTAGTCCTTTAACTAATAACATCACAATTTATGTGGTGCGATGGTCTTGTTTTTGTTTGTCTTCAAGACAGAATGCTTTTTATTGCCTTCCCAGTAATCAGTCCGAAGTACAGCAAGCAGCTTTACGCTTGAAAAAAACCGTAGCACCCTTTCAGAAAATGTCTTTGGTGCCTCGGATTTTTTCAGCCTGCTAACACATTCAGAATACAGGACAAGCAGCTTAAGATCTGAATGAGATTGTTCACCAAATGAGTTGGTGCAGCATATTAATTTGCTAGCACTTCTAAATGCCTTCAGTGTTACAAGAGCCTGCAATGTCACTAAAATACCAGGAGCTTTGTTGGTTCTAAACTCCTTAAAGAACATTTGAAATTCTTGTCTGCTTGCTGTAGTCTTACCAGCTTTATAAAGAATTTTGAGATCTGTATTTGAAAAATGTTGTGTGTCCTGGGCTTAGCAAAGTAAGAATCTTTTCCTGGCAGTATTGTTTTGGGAGTTTCATTGTGCTCTAGGTTTTACTGAATAGCTCATTATTTTATGAGGCTGCTATTCCTCCTTTTATCTAGCTGCCAATGGATACATTTATTGCATGTTTTGATATGTGTTTAATTTCAGTGGACAGTCTAGGATTTATGTTGAAAAAAATAGTTGCCTTTACAGTTAGGTAAACTAACATAATGTGGTTTTAATGAGACGATGCAGTCAACCTATTTTTTTTTGATGTGTACTTTCCGTTCCATCTTAAGTTCATAAGTTGGCATTTAAATGCCCGAGTAGAACTGATATGACGCTAAACCGTTTTTCCTTTTTCCTCTTTGTGTAGCAAATCAGCCCCCTCCCTCCCACCAAAACAGTTTTCTGTCTTGCAGTTCTTGGAGAAGAGGGGTATGAATGGATTTTAAAAACTACAACAAGTTTCAAACTTTACAAGCCTATTTTTAAGGTCTTAAAATGGATGTTTTTATTCAGAGATTGAACCCAAACGTGTTAGTGAAAGCTGCCTGGATGGGTAAAGCATAATGTTATTACCTGCTGCCCCAAAATTTGCCTCTGAGGTTTATGAACTGGTACTGATTCACTGTTCAGATTGGGAATTGAGTATAACACTATCATAGCTGCATCTTTAGGAATGGAATTAAAAAACAATCAGACAAATGATTCATGCTGTCCCTTGTTTCACTGATACTGGATTTAGGCAAATACATAGTACTGGAAGATGGGATGGGTGGAAGGAAGTGGTCAGACTGGTGTAATATACATGTGGCTTTTAATCTTGGCTGCAGTAAGCACTGTTTTAAATGGGGTGGTGCTTTTCTTCATGACTACGTCTAGATTAATAGAAGACAACTGTTTACTGATGTAATTCCCATTAGGGTTGTAAAGATGCTTGCTTATTCAAGCATTGTGAAGGCTTGAAATTTGTATCATGGTATCATCATCATTGTTATAGTGTGTCCTATAAAATACTCACATGGTTTTTTTTTGAAACCCAAGGACATGAGATTGTTGTGGCAAGCAAACTGAATTACCCCATTTGCTCAGCTAGACTCACCTATCCTGCTTATGAGCAGAATGTCCTTGCTGAGGGAAGCAGTCCTTACTTAAAGGATCAACGGATGTTGCTTTCTTGCTCAGAATGGTGAAATATTATTGATTCCTGACATTTAGGTTTCCAAATCATATTGCTCAAAAGAGAATATAATTGTTGATTTGTTTCCCTAAAATGTTCTGATATTTTACTTTGGGAGGCTGGAGGCTTTGTAGGGAGCCAGGCTAGAAAGTTTGTACAGTCAGTAGATGCCTTACTTTCTAGAAACTGTAATTTTAGGTTATCTTAGCACAATATGGTTAGCACACTGAACTTGAGTTTTGTCTATTGAGGCTCAGTGTGGCATCACTACAGCAGCTTTGTGGGACAGTCGGCAAACCACTGTGTCTTGCTCGCTGTGCTGTGGTTCCCTGCCTGCCTGATTTCTCTGTAAGCTGGCCCCTGTTGCAGATCTGTGAGGTGTATAGGCAGCACTTAGCACAAGTGGGATGCTCTGAGAGCTGGAGGATCTTTGCTGTTGCTACAACTTGCTTCAAATGCTCTCTGATCAGTTGGTTGGGCACTTTAAATTTATCGATGGTAGAGATAATTGTGTTACAAAACTCTAGTTCTGTATGTTTCATGACTGGCATGTTTATAGGACAGCAAACAGTGATTTCTTCCTGTTTTAGAAAGGTTGGTGACACTTATTCTCTCTATTCTTGTATGAATGTTTAGTGTGATGGAGTTAAATTTACCTCTTTCTTTCTAGATGCTTGTAATTGTTTCGTGTCCTGTGGAGAATCTCAAGTATCCTTGAGTGAGTAGCTCTGATGGCTCCATCACAGTCCACAGAGCATTGTGCTTGGCTGTCTTCGTGTTGCTCTATTGACTCTGCAAACCTGAAATGTGTGTGGGAGAACTTTCTATTGTAATTTAATTGATGTTTTGTTTGGTAATTTGTCTCAGATTAACTTATTCGTTGTCACTACTGAACAGATGCTTTGTGTGCTTTTGGTGGGTCAGCATTTTGCACAATATTTCCCCTTCTTTATTCCACCTACTTTGATGCATTCATTTATTTTTGCTGCGATCTTATTACTGAGAACCAAGAGAGGCTTCTGTTGGGAGGAGGGGAGAACCCAGTGGAGTTTCAGAGAGGCTATATACAGTGGTTATTTGGTTAAGGGAAATGCGATTACTTTTCCTCAGATTTAAACTTTGATCTAACACAAGTTCGCACTATAATTAAGGGGAGTTGTTACCTGAAGATAAACTATAGAAATGGAATAGAACTGAGCATGTGAGAATATGAATGTGTTCTCTCCCTCCAAAGGAAAAGAAACTTTAAATTACCAGAGAATCCTTGTTTATTGATAGCAATATATGCTTTGATGCACAGGTGGATGTTTCTGGTCCCTAGTAAGACATGTTAGCAGTACAGTTGCCAAATTAGTTTTGGTTTGACCATATTTTAGTTTCTTAATCATAGGTTAATTCTTTGGCCACGCAGGTGATCTCATCTTTTGCAGAGGAGAAGAGGCATGGCAAGATTCAGCTTAGTTTGAGTATTTTATGCGAGTGGGATCAGTCTGAAACAGTGGTGGTGTCAAAATCGAGACAAGTGGCCTGACTGTATGAAGTAGTGCAGAGTATGTGCAAGTGCAGCAGGGGTTGGTCCCTTTTCTGAAGTGTTTATCAGCTGAAAAGCTGAGATGAGAAGGGTAATAGGAAAATATTTCACAGGATGTTAGCTGAATGTCTTGGTTGCCATTTTCATAGCTATAGGAAGAGTTGGGTCTTACCGTAATAAAAAAGCTGTGTGACAAACCCCAGTAGATGGATTTAAGGAACAATGTCTCTTCAGCTTTTCTTCAGGTCTTTGCTTTCATCATTTTCTATTTCTGACCTTATTCCAGAATTAATCTATTTTTTTGCCACTGTTGTTTGACTCCACAGAGTGGGGCATATGAGTGGATAATACTGAATTATGAAATGATTGAACAGAATCTGTTAACAAATTTTGAAGTGATCAACTTTGTGTTTAAAATTCAAGTTGTATTTATGCCTAAGTTTGCAGACATTTTAAATGCTACATACTCAGAACAACAATGTCATTTTATCTATTGCATTAGATTTCCTGAATTGTATATATCTCTCTGAGAAGTCTCCTGTTTTGGAAACTTAACTATTTCTCGGATCAGAGCAGAAACACCAAATCTTAGAAATGGAATGCAATGGCAGATAGAAATACTTAAGGCATAGCAGTAATCTTATTTGGTCCTGGGTGTGAAGTGGCCCTTGAAAAATCTAGGACTGCATTTGTAATGTCATGGTATTTAAGATACTAAATGGTTTTTGAACCCCATCTGCAAAGGAGTACTTTAGTCTTTTTCCACTATTAGTTCCATTTAATTTGGAAAAGAGAGGAGGGAACAGTGAGTTCACAGATTTTCACCTTTCATTTGAACTTTAGGGAAGGGCTTTGGACACGCTTGGGGGAGCTTATGTTTTGACTCTTAGCTATTGCCATTGCTCCAGTGATTCTAGGAGACAGCCTCCAGCTAAGCAGAATTACAGCGACTTTTACAGCATTCTTCTTTTCCAAGCGTCTGCATAAACATCCCATAAAGACATCACACCTGCAGTGGAGTTTGGTAGTCAGTTCTCAGAGTGCTTCACAGCCAGAGGAGGAGGTGAAAATGAGTCAGAGTAAAAAGGCTGTTCTGTTTAATAAATAAATACATCTTTGCATTCGCATCTGTGTAGAAAGCACATGCATGCTCAATTCTATACCTGACAGGTGACTGATTTAATGGAGATTAGAAGATCAGAAGTTTTGCTATTGAGAATACCAGGCATACCTGGTGAGGTCTTCCCCCCCCCCCAAATGTAGCCCATATGGGCTACATTTAGATAGAGGGGAGATCAAGGACTCTTATTTTACAAAGCTTAACAATGTCACTGATTTTTTAAAAATTGGTTATATAAAAATAATCAAATTAAATCCCCCCCCAAACCAAACAAAAAACCCCAAACACACACTTGCCCATATATGACTCCTCCAAAGAATTCCACAGAATGGGATTGAAATTCCGGTGTTCCTTAACTCCAGCTGTGTGCTTAGAGCAGCATTGCATTTCAAAAGGTTTGATATTAATGACAAAATGGGGCACTTTGAGGATACACCAAACAGCTTGGATATCCTACGTGGTGAATCCAGTATGGCATTGGTTTATGAAGAAGTTGGGCAAAAAGCTAATTTCCCCAAAATACATCCCCATTCTACTATTGTAATTCAGTATGGGTTTGGATAAGAGGGCAGAATTGCCTTATTTGTGTGTGTGTCATCTTTTAAATGGATCAGCAGGCATGTTTGTTTTTCTATTGTAGTTATCCGTGCAATAAGCAGGAACACTGTATGGTTCATTTTTAATAATTAGTACACAGCTGCCCAAAGGGGAAACTGTGTGGGCAAGAGATCTTGTTGATCTTTGTTGTAACAGCTGGTATTATTAAGGGAGAGCTTTGCAGAATGGAAAAAAAGAGGATGAAAATCAGTCAACAGTTAATCCAAAGATGTAGCCAGGCACCAAAAGATTTACTGGGAATTAGTTCTAAAATTGCATTTGTTCAAATTATTTCAGAATAAAGAATGGGTGTGTATTAAATGAGGGAAGTGGGATGGTGCTGGGGAACAGTGAAAAGTTGCAACATTGTCAACTGAAAGATCTTACTGGAACAACAACATATATTTAGCATTGTTACCATGCTGCAACTCCTGAGGGAGGCAGCTTGGATCCGGAGCTCTGCTGTGCTTCATGATTTATGCCATCCCAGCAGCAGAGCGTTACGCACCAGAATCTGCTCATTTTCAAAGCTCTTGTTTATAATGCACAGAACAGTGAATCCCTGTGGGTCGCTGCAGCTTTCCATCTGCAGCTCTGGATGCTGTCAGCAAAAATCAAATCCTTGTCCTAGTCCTATTCCTGTTCCCCCAGGATAAGCAGAAGGAAGAGGTTAGCATTGCTTTGTTTTGTTTCTTTGTTTTTTTAAATTATTTTTGTGGGTATCATTAATGCTAATGGTAGAGATGCATCATCTCTCTGGGCCCCAGTAGGTTTTCGTAGTTATGAGCCTTTGCTTAGCTAATGGGTTGGTATTTTAAGGTCTATATTCTGCTGCTTATGCCCATACCTAGTAGGAATAAGTCACTTCAATTGATTGAATCGCACGAGTATCACCAAACGGAGAAGCAGCATGTGCGTGTTTGTCTTCAGTTATAATAACTGAACATGTGCAGGAAAAGGTTGATATGCACTCAGTCCTTCAATAAAAATAGTTTGTACTTCTGACCTTACATCTGGCATTAGTTGAGGTTTCTCTTTTATTATCTTGCTCTTTAAGAGCTTTCTTATATGCTGGGCTGTAATTTGCACATTATAATGTATTTTGAAACAAAACTCTACCATTCTGGGGTTTCTCACATGTATTTTATAAGCAGAATTGTATGCTTGAAAAAAAGTGTTCATTTCTGAATGGTCTGCTTATGACAGATGGTTCTCATTGTGGTGAAGTCATGCAGTGCCTCAAACCTCAAGATGTATAAACTTATTTGAAGGAAATGAATTGCTGCTGCAGCATGGCCATCTATGAAAAGTATCCTTGGACATTGCGAACAACATTTTTTGAGCCTTACCTTTTCCTTATTTGAAGAAAACTATACTGTTCATTTTCAAAAGCATGAAATTTTGGCACCTCTAAGATGCATATTTCCTCTTTCAAGAAATGTATCACAACTTTCTTAAAGTGTCTCCCACTGATAACAGCAGATGACTTGTGTTAAGTCTCTAACGCCTCTGTATGGCCTTCTCAGGTAATTGAATAAAAATGAAACAGCACCTATATAATGCTCTATACTAGATGGATGTATGTTTTTCCACATGTGCCATCCAGGGCATGTAACCTACATAATTTCACATCAAAATCTCCCCTGTTCCAAGAAAGCCAGGCTTCCCATTAGCCTTTTGTCTGCAAAAGGACCATCTTATTGCCCCTATAACTATCCAGTATCCTTTGATTCAGTTGCTATTTCTTTAACCACCTGTTGCTCATCAGCTTTGTCCTGTTCCGCTTGAGCTGTTCACATTCTCCTGTCTTCCCACTCCCAAGAATTAATCATTCCTCTCTGTCTTACCTCTCACAACATCTTTTTAAGCTGCTGCAGTACCAGCAACCACATCCTCTCTTGCATATCACATCCTCTCTCACCTTCCTTCCTGGCTGCTGTGTTAGCACTGTTACTTGCCCTGTTGCTATAGAGGGACCACAAGTTCTGCTTTACCACATCCTTTGTAGGATACAGCAGGCTAAAAGGGGGGGAAGAAGGCTTGGTTTGACACCAGGATGGCAGAGGCGGAGGGTTTGGGCTGTGGTGGGGAAGGCTGTTTGCTGTAGTGCTGAGAGCAGCCCCTGAACAAAGACCAGGAGGTTTCTTGCAGGAGCACTTGTTCATCCTGGAGCTCCACCGCCCCTGCACCCACGTCCGGGTGGCAGCAGTAACTCAGAGGCTTCTGGCTGCTGCAGGAAGGAGCAGTTTCAGTTCACAGTTTAAGCTGTTAGCAGAGTGTTAGATACCGAGTGTGCGTGTGTGAGTGAACGTCTTGGCAGTTGATGACACCAGTTGTACTCACACCAGGAAGCATCCTCCTGTGAACTGTGTGTCAGGTTTTGCAGGGCTTCCATAATAGGTGTTACAGTGGGTCACGGACGCAAGTGCTCGGGCTGTGCTCCCAGTGACCTGTTAGGTGGGTGGAGGTGTCTCGTTGCTGACATGATGCTCTGTGCTGCTGCTGAGAGAGTTGCTCTCCCTCCCTTCCCTGCTTTCAAAGCTTACTAGTTGGCTTTGCACTGCTGTTCGCTGTTGTGCTCTCTGTAGCCTACTACTGCATTTTAGAGTTAGTGTTGTGCATCATCTTCTCTATAATGAGGTTGTAAGTGACACTAGTATGAAGACAAACTCAGTATTTTCGTTAGTGGGGGATGTACCTATGCAGCTTTCCTGTAGGTGGGTCTTTGTTTTAGATATTGCAATTGAGTTTGTTCCCTGTCAACCCTGATGATCTGGTTGTACTCCCAGAACTGTCCTTGCCTCAGTGTGGCTGTAATATTCATTTTGTTCTCCAGGTGCTGGCTTCTGCGCCATATGCTCAGGTGGCTTTTTTTCAGAAGTGCTTGTTGTTGGACTTCAGTCAGGTTTCTATCAAGGTAGGGGTTAGGGTATGGCCGAAACCTGCCTGTGAGGCAGCACTTCTGCCTAATTAGCAGGAGGGGTCACCCTTGAGTTTGTGGAAGGTGGTTTTCTGGGTGGGGATGAGCATGGCTGGTCTCAGGTACAATTAGAGGGTTACTCCCTGTTGCTACCTTTGCTGTGCAAAGGGCCTTGCTATTATACTGGGGCAATGTTATTTAAAATCCAAATTAAAATTGGCATAAATATTTGAACTTATTTTGCTTTACAGCTTCAGCAACATGCTGAAGAGAGTAGGCATTTCAAGGCTGAAATATAGACCAGTAACTACTTAATTAATAATGTTTATTGGAACAAGTAGGACAATTAGAGGTGACTATCTAGCAACATAAAAGAAATTTCAACATAAAACATAGTCTGTTTCCACTCTTGATTTCTGAGATCCGCCCCCCTCCCCCCAAAAAAAAGTGTAAATGCACTTAGTTGCCTAGTGGTGCAGCAAAGAATCTTGGTTTTGTTTCTCTTTTCTCCTAACTAGATCAAGTTCTGAGGTGAATCACAAGAGATCAAATAACAGTTAACCTTTTGGGCTTTATGGAAAATGAATTTAAGGGCTGATGATGAAGAGCAAGTGGAGGTGGGAAAGTAGTATGGATTTTTCAGGGGTATTTATTCACCTCGAGCAGAAATATGCCTGCTTAAGGTGAGAGGTCAGGAAGATTTATTTAATATGTAAAGGTAAAATGAAATAAAACACGTAGACGAATAGATGATCTGCATGAAAAATGCATATGATCATAAATAGTTTTGTGAGTGAAAACCGGATATACAGGGGTGATGAAGTGTGGATTCATAAAACAACCAGTAAAGCCACAGTGTCATTTGAATGTAAATCAAAAAGAGATGGTCTCCCTGTCCCATCGACATGTCTTCCATGGTGCTATTAGTCCTCCTTGTCTGTGCTGCTCAAAGCAAAAGGTTAGTGTCCTGTACTCTGTTTTGTATTTAACATACTTAACATATATAAACAAGGATGTTTGTTTAATTGTTGTTACCTGAGGATTTCACTGACTATAGCTGACAAGTTTTGTGTGGGAAGCCGTCTCTTATCTGTAGTGATTTCATATTTTCTGCTCATCTGTTTTCTGGAAGGCTCTTGCAGTGGTAGCCTGTACTTTATGCGTTTTCTTTCATTATTAATTTGCCTGAAGACTGTTAACATTTGCATATAGCTTTAATGTAGGTCTCCAAGGATCTGTGATCTGAATTCTGATTCTAGCCATACTTAACTGAGCCTATGAAGGTCTCATCCTGTTAATTATTTTTATAATTTGAAGTTGTTAAACCACGGAATCTAAAAAAAGTAATTTAGAATTTGAACACTGTAATGTATTCTTGATCTTCACTTTAATTCCTTTTTGCCTATGGAAATGAGAGAGTTTAAAAAAAAAAAAAGAGGGGGGAGGGAAAGGAGGATGTGGAAGGAGAAGGTATGAACCAGAGGTGAAACTTAGCATTTAGTTCCCTTATTCCTACTTGTGTTTTTAGGACAGTGCATAAACAAGTAACTTTGGGAGGAAACAGAATTGAACTCCCCGGAGAATGAGGCAGTAGAAAGTCTTCAGATATTCTTAACATTTAAGAATCATGGGTCTTTGATTATGTTGCTGGATTAGAATTCTAGGAGGAATATGCTAAATATAAAGGCTCTGTTTTTCTGTTATTAGCACATGAATTTTCAGCATACTCTTTCTTCACTACTTGTCTCTGTGTTAGCATTCGTCTTAATTTTGCACTCCTGCACCACTACCTGTGAAAATAGCAGAAAGAGTGACAGAGTGACAGTTCAGCCTGGTTACTAGTATAGTAAACACTGCCACCCAAGTCCAATCTGAGCAGGTTAGGCATGATGATTAAAACTGCAGAATTAATTGGTAGTCTCCCAGAATCTAATGT
This sequence comes from Balearica regulorum gibbericeps, assembly GCF_011004875.1. Lineage (NCBI taxonomy): Eukaryota > Metazoa > Chordata > Aves > Gruiformes > Gruidae > Balearica > Balearica regulorum. Next base: position 6,165,955 of record NC_046203.1, read on the forward strand.
TTTGTTCACACTTGAATAGAGACCCCAGGAGTTGTGGCCTAGCTGGGTGGTGGAGTTGGACTCCTTGTCATCAGCCTTTTCGTTAGTGAAAAGTGCTGACCAGACAGGGGAGCACAGTGACCTGCGTGAGTGGTGTCTGGCTGCAGCGACACTGAGTCTAACTCTGGAGAAGAGTGAGGATGCCCATTTTATTTCAGTAGATGGCAATGCTGAAGCCCCTTGTTGGCAAATTAAGGTCCCATCCATCACTGGATCTGAGTGAGCCTTGTGTTGAACTATTTCGCAATAGATGGAAGTATTCTTGAAAGAGGAAGGAGTATCTTACTGAGCTGATCTTCAAAGACCTCACAGATAACACTTTATTGCTCAATAATTGGTTGTACTCCATGTTATGTGGCTTGGAAATGGGAAGAAAGCTTTTCTTTCTTTTGTTTTTTTTAATGCTAGCTTTGTTTTTCCCAAAATACTTTACATAGCTGGGGAATGTGACTTCAGGAGTACAGTTGAAAAGTGAGGGGATCTGACAGCTTAAAGTAGCCATTAAAATGAGGAAAAGCAAATAGGCAGCACTATTTCCATTTTAAGCATTGTCAGTGTAACAAGCATGCAGCCGAGTTTCAGAAAGAATGCACGAACGTGAGGTTATTTGGGCAGTGGTAAAAATACTGGGAGAGTTAATGGAAACAGAAGTGAAGTTAGAAACACACTTTGCCTTAGGGATAAAATTTTCAAAGCGTTCTGGGTACTTGGATGTCCAATTCCCATTGAAGTTAATGACTAAAGTTCTTCTTTCCTCTTTTGAGCTGTAATTTTTGTGTGCATGCTCAAGAATGTGTTAAGCTCTGAACAAATACGAAGAGACTGTAAACAGTTTCAAGCTGCTTGCAGCAGAGGTTCTGCTTTCCCACCCACGTAAAGTCAGGTGGGTCAGCTCCTATATTCAAACTCCCCCATCACTTGGGGAAGGCATGAAGTGTTTGTACTGGCACATGTTGCTGTCATTGGTAAGCCGGTGGAATCGGATGAAGAGGAGTGTGCTACAGTTGTATGAGTAGTTTAATTACATGCATATCTTGATTGTCAATCAAAAGTCTATTCTTTTTTATTAAGCTGTTGACATCACAGTGAATACAGGGACTCAAAAATGGGAGAAGGGGAGATTTGTGCTTCTTGTCTTGTTTTCTTGCTTTTCGTGAACAATGCTAAAACCTTGTGGAATTTATTGTTTTCTAATGTTATCCCTAACTGGAAGGGTGAGGAGGCTGCAAAGACGAACAGAGGAGAATATGCACATTGAAACTGAAAGCAGAAACAGCAGCTGATGGAGGTACCTGAGCCATCTTCCAGCTGATGACCAAACCTGCAGAGCTGTAGTGGCACACTTTACCTGCTAAATCTGTATCCATCACTGGCAAGGATGGTGCACTTTGTGCTGAAACCATGTGCCGCTCTCGTTAGACTGCTCCTGGTTGTAGAGCTCCTGCTTCTTTTTGTAATGTAGATGCTTCCTCAGCCACCAGCTTCTTCCTGGCTTAGGTGGGACACCAATACCTTTATTGATCTCTCTGTTTGAAAATCCTCATTGAGTTCTACTGTTTGAGTACGAGAAACTTCTTAGGTCTGGTGCTACAAGTGCTTACGTTAACTGAAGTACTAGCTAATTTACTGATCGTATTGCCTCCTTCATGAGATCTTTTTTTGCTGGCATTAATTACTACGAAGAGCTTTTTAAGCTATAAAATGATTACAGAGTTCAGTGAAAACTGAAATGAAACATAGTACTGGAGTTTGGGAATATTTTGAAGAAATTTTCTAGCAGGCTGCTTCTGGGAAACCTTTTATGGGAGGCAGTCTATTATGGAGAACTGTGAAGATCTCATTGTTAAGAATACTAAAACTAGACCAAATTTGCTTCAGAATAATTGAGATTTTTTTTTATCTCTTCAGCTTCCATGTGATAATGCATTTTTGTAATGAACTTTAGAAATACTAAATCAATAAAAAATAAAATCTTTTCAACATTGATTGTTTGAAGGCATGATATTGTTAACTACTCTGAAAAATCTCCTTTTAGAAACTCTGGTTTTGCATTGATTGCATGTATCCTTGGAGTTTGGGATTTCATAAATTAAAGGTTATGCTTTACGATCAAAGCATTCTGTGTACTCTGTCATCCCTACGATTCATGAGCTTCAACACAGAGCCTTCGCCTACCTTCAGCTTGCTGCGCAGATCCATGAAACAAGGAGGCCTATCTGTGTTCGGTGCCTCTGACTGCACTGCCTTTCCTTTGGAATCTCATGGTCAGCAAACGATGATGTTGCCAATTTTACTGATTTTTTTTTTTTTTTTCATCCTTAAGGAACACAGAAAAGAGAACACATAATGGCATACGTGACCCCAGCGTAACACGCTGTTGTGGGGCGTTGGCTCCTTAGTGGAATGGCACTTGGGCCAAAACTGTTCCATGCCCAGAAAGGGCAGAAGCTCTTCTCTTTAGCAGTCTGCAGAAAGCTAAATTTCACCTTACCTCGCTTTGTGACAGCGGAGGTCAGTGCTTGTAGTTTATCTCGTTGAGGTTCTTTTGGTTACAGCTTGACGCAGGACAAGCGTCATTGCTCACTGTGTAGATAGAAAGCTAGCATCTTCGCACAGTTGGTCTGGCAGCTGTGCTGTGGTGCATTCGCCTTTGCACTGCACATCATGGAGTTTTCTTTTGCCAAACTTGACATAGTAAGGCCGCTGAAGCAGTCCAGCAGATCCATCTATGGAATAACAGACCAAGCTGAGGCAGCTACCCGGAGCCATTTTCAGGTTTTTATTCATACTCTGATCTAAATGATGCTCTGAGAATGGAGTCAGGGTGGTAGTGATGGTGGTGGAAGAGGTTTGGACAAGCCGCCACCAATATTGCCTTTCCAGGGTGAACCTGCTCTGTCTTTCTGTGCAGTCAGCAGTCTGAATTATCTTGAAGGGCAAGATCTCCTTGAAAGGCATTCTTTCCTATGGGAAACCATGACCTACCTTCTTTGGACGGGGTTACAGTAGGATGCTAAGTTAGTTTCTTGCTACTGATATGGTATATCTGATAAAGGTGGTTTAATTTGTTTACAGAGATTAGGGAGTGGATTTCCCTCCCTGAGATTTCCCTTCTCAAAGTTGGGAGTGTGTGTGAATGCATGTAAACTTGTGAGTGAGGCACTGCCTTGTGTGGTATTTATTTTATATGCATGTGTTTATGTTAAATAATGTAAATTCAGGAAGAGTTAGAGTGTGGGATAGCTATAAGACATCTTTATCAGAAACCTTAAAAAGGTTATGCTTGCATTACTTTTTGATGCCAGCATAATCTGAGAGATGCAAAGGTTGTATATTTGAAGCAGAGCAGAAGGTGCGTGGTTGTGCTGGCATTGTACTCCAGACAGCACACCGTGTTCCTTCCCGATGGGAGCCCTCTGGGAGAGGTCCGTGCTGTTACCCATGTTGTCTTTGTGTTCCCCCCAGCTGTGAAATTGTCGGGAATAAGGATTTGTTTATATGCAAATATGTACTGACTTAGTACACCTCTTCCCTTTCTGCAGAATACATACATCCTCTTTTTGAGTAAATGATGTAATATTGGTTTAAGGGTGATTTATATTATTGGAAGGCAGGCTTTTATTCTGTGTAGTTTGAATATTCTTTTTTTTTCACTTGCCCTTAGCCACTTTTTCTTAGTTCCTGGAGCACAAGGCTTAAAAGTTCTTTACAATTTTTTTAACTTTATACTATTGCCCTTTTGCTGTTCTTCCCCCAGTGCCTCTTTAATTGACTAATAGTGGCATAATTTAAACTGAAGCCTAGTCTGGTTTCGCTGAATTGGAATAAAATAATACCTTATGATAAAGCAGAGCAAATATGCAGATATACAAACCCTATGTATCCTATTCCCTGCACACTACCTGCTGTTTTAACTTGCTTCTTGCTAGGGTTTTGCACTTCTCCTCCTCTAACATGGTTTTCTTTTTCTCCCCTTCAAAATGCAGTAAAACAATTTTGTTAGCAAGTAGCAGCTTCTGTGGACCTGACTGGTTTGCTCAATGCTGGAGGAATCTCCTGATACCAATCTAACTTACTGTCAGAGCTGCATATGCTACAATGCAGAAAGTGGTATTTGCCTAAAAGCAACGTATTCTAAAAGCAACATATTCACAAACTAGTCTTTGTAGTAGGTTTTTTTTTAATCTGTGTATCTAAGGAAGTGGGCTTGCATTGCTTTGATAACATTCGATGATAGCTCTACAAACTGAAAGCCACAAGGCCAAATCTTTGGCGGATAGAAAGGAGCATCATTTCTGTCAGAAGCCTTAATTGTGGCAGCTAAGCATCTGACCCAAATCTATTGCTGGGTACAATTTTTTGGAAAATATTATAAATCTAACCTTTGTGCTGCAGATGTACAAACTTATTCTCTATTTTTCCATGTAAACCATAATGGAAGCTGATGCCACATAAGTCAGGCTGATATCAAAGACTTTGTTTACACTGTGTTTCTGTCAGGATAACTATTCAGCATATCACAGTTTAAAAAATATTTTTCAAGTAGAAACATTAACTTCTGAAATGCTGTGTGGAATGGATGGTTATGGAATTTGAGTGTTGTTGAAGTAACCACATTTTTAAAAATAAGGTAATTTTAGGTTAAATCTGCAGATAGTAATAAGCTGGCTTGGATAATTGATTTGGATTTAGAATTGCTTAATTTCTCTTGGCATTTGCAAATCCCAAGCTGACTTGTGGAATGTTCTTGATGGAAAAAGATTTTATTGAAAACATGTGTGACTGTTTTTGAGGGCAACAATATTTGAAGAACAAAGTAGCATCTGTATATAAATGGAGGTAGACAAGAAAACTTACTGTAAACAGCTAATGTCATTTTTTTTGTGGTATCATTTGTTAGCACGTCTTGTGTTTTAGAACAAAACAGGCTACAGAGGAAGTAAATTCTGTTCTGTAAAAAGATTGTTAGCTGTTCTAAATGATATTTTCAATTGATAACACTGACAAAGCTTGAAAAACTTTCATTTGTCAGACGAAAATGAGAATTATTAATTAGGAGTAGACCTTGAATTCACGAAACTTCTATTAACTCTTCAGAGTAAAATAAAATACTGGCAAGACTATCTATTTCTTATCCTTTGTCTAAGGATAGAAGATGGCATTCAGTAGAATTGCTAGGATTTCTGAAATGAAACTGATTCAGAAATGAGGAATGTTATTGAATTGGTCTCATGTTAAAAGGCATATTTTTGTCGATTAAAACCCAGTGGCGTTACGAAAATGTCTAACTGGTAATGGAAAATATTAATAACACTTTATGGTGATATGTACTTTGGAAATTATTTTTAGTTATCTCTCTGTTCAACGAGACTAAACTATTTTTTTTTTGATTCATTGCAGGACCAGTTTGACAACTTAGAAAAACACACGCAATGGGGTATTGATGTTCTGGAAAAATACATCAAGTTTGTAAAAGAAAGAACAGAGATTGAACTCAGCTATGCAAAGCAGCTTAGGTAAGTTGATATATCGAGTTCTGGACTTTGAGTTGCATCTGTTCAGAGCCTGTAATCATCTGTAAGTTTACTGTTACAGTGGTGGTAATTTGGTTTATAATAATGGCTTTTAGAGAATAGCTTTAATTTAGAGAATGGAAAGCTAAAGTTAATTTAAGATACTGTTTTATTTTCTCTGCTAAAAATCATGCTTTGTGAGAAGAAAGGTTATTTAAGTGACTGAGTAGCATACTAGGGGCTTACTTATGATTTATGTGTGATTAATGGCTCAGGCTTCGAGGGTAGCATTGTAATGTTTTCCATGAAATTAGGACTGCTGTGTGTAAATCCTGAAGGGTTTAAGAATTTAGCAGAATAATGATCATTTGTTGTAAGGCTAAGTTTAGGTTTTTGGTTGTGTGGGTTTTTTTGGTGCTTTTTGAACACGTGTTGGAGAAACTGCAGATCAGAAAGTCAGCAGCAGCCCTTGGAATTTTTGTCTATGTAGTTAGCCAGGTTGCAGCCTGAGATTTGAACTTGGACAGTTTTATAATCTTGCCACTGTTCTTACCATGTATCTACTGCACAGAGCAGAGATTCTGTGAATTTCTCGGGTAGCTAAATTACTGGAAATTCCTGCTGTGTATGTTCTACATGTCTGGTTCGACCATCAGGTTGTAGGTAGAGCTGAGTGTATGTGAACCAGACCCAGAAAACATTCCTTGAGGTCAGATCCAGTGTAAATGGGGAAGGGCAATGAGAAGGGGTGCTAAGAACCCTCCCACAATGAGTAGCTCCCACCCTGCTTTTCCCAGGAGGGTATTAAAAATGAGAGGTGAACAGGGGTTACAAGGGAGAACAGCACACAGACAGTCCTGCTGCTGTGGAGATGCTGTGAAGCAATATTGTTGGCAGCCACTAATGTCCAGGGTGAGAAGCTGTAGGTGGTGGAGCTGACTAGGGAGGGGAGCGCAGGACTAATCCTTCCTAACCCCTCCAGTAAATCCACGCCTTTTTGTGCGTGACTATAATACATATTAGAACTCCTTCCATCTTCTCAGTATTTATAGAGATTTGAGATCTGAGGTTCTAGTTGATCTGTGTATATCTAAAGCACAATATCTATTAAAAAATAAATCACCCAGAATTTTTGATGCTTGTATTAGAATGGATTTGAGATGCCTGATGGCCTGTTATTTACGAGGCGCTGGTAATTGATAAAAGCTTGCCTTTGTGTGCTTTCTCAGGGGAATGCCACAAGGATTCCCCAGGGTTTCTGCTATAGACAAGCAGGAAATGGAAAATGACTTATGCAGGAACAAATTGCTCACATCTTATGGAGATGAGAAGAGATTGAATTACAGAAGCAAAATGAGCTGGATGAAAGAGAGTATGACTGGCCTGGGAAACCCCAGCAGAGTATCTGTGGGAGCTGGCCTGTCTTATGAAGAATCACAAACTAAGCTCACTGAATTTCTTAGGATGAAAAACTTCAGGTGTAAAGAGTGTAATTATGAAAATAAACACACAAACAAAATGTTTAAGGAAAGTGGGAGATAGTTTTACCTGCGACCTATCTAGAAACTCTGAACTGCTAAGTTTTATTTCTTATTCTGTCCTAGACTTCCAGAACAAACTTGGTCAATTTGTTTCTTCATTCTCTATTTTAATTCCCCATATATAGCTGCATTTGTCTCCCCCACCCACAGGTCTGATTTGAGTACAAATACTTTCATCCCTGAGGAATTCTTAAACACAGTGCTATTTGTAGTCATCTAAGAAGTTAGAGGTATAAAATAAAAACCAAAAATGTAGACTTCTCAAGTGTTGAGATAAACCAGTGCTAGACATTTAAAAAAAAAAATTTTTTTTAAATTACCATGGATCTGCTTCTAATAACTCTCCTTTAGTCGAGTGCAAACCTTTCTTGTATCACGTCCATTTGGTGTAAAGGGCTGCAGCACATCACTGCATGTCATAACATGCAGACATACTATTAAAAAGGGACAAGTTAACACAAGGTACTCCTGTGGATTTAACTCAAAGTTTTATTTATAGTGTAAGTAAAGCTGCTGAACTTTATTTTCTTTTGTGAAGCTTGTGTTTTCTGCTTGGTCTCTGGGCTCCCTAGCCTAGCTGCTATTCTTGTCTATCTACATCTCAGCCTGGTCATCTGTTGAAGCTTGTCTTCTATTTAAAACCATTTTTTTTCTTCCTCTTTATAATTGTGCAGATATATATGTAATATTTTGTTTTAAAAGTGTTACGTTAAATCTGATGCATCCTGCAAGTATGTAGATCTAGCTGGTTACACCAATGGAAGAAACTCCCCAGCATCACATACCTTACACATCATGCCTACGTTATTCAATCATTTACATATCTACAGTCAGTCCTGGCTGGAGTTCAGTTCAGATTTGACATGATTGTTTTCTTTATAATTGTTGAGTCATTGAACTAGACTGGGAAGGAAGGGATGCAGAAACTATGGTAGAGTGTTGCTGTGTTTTGTTTTGAACTTCTGTTGGATGTTGACTTGCTGGATGCTGCGCTGAGTGCTGAAGTAGTGTTTCGTTGTCCTCCTTCCCTAGTCACTACTTAGCTTACAGCGCTTTGTGGGCATCAGAAAGTGTGTCAAAAGCCTTCCCTAATCTGATGATGGATAGATAACCTTCAGGAAGATGTATTGGGGAAAAAAATGCTGAAGATAGCAGGATAATCTAGGAATCCGGAACCTCTGATGATAAATTTGAGAGAAAGAGCAAGATGTCAAAGAAGGGGAAATAAGGGAGCAGAAAAACAAGCTAGAAAAGGAGGAAAAAATGATGCAGTGTGAAAGGCAAATAGAAATGTGATTTGGAGACAGGTGCCCAGGCTAGCACAGAATCTTTCCAGAATTTCTATTTCACTGCTGATCTTTGTTCCCTCTTTAATCACTGTTAGCTCTGAAGATGTCCTTCTTCATGAGCTTAAACTCGGGAAGCGCCGGTGTTCTGGTCATGACACTACATGATTGCATGCTGAACTTCAACGTGTGAGAGTCATATTGACTCTTACTGGATCCAGTATCACTTCTCGATTCAATATAACTTCTGGTTTTTTGTGTGTATCCTAGTTTAAAGCCCTGCCTATGTTTTTTTTATTTTAAAAAAGGGGGGAAAATTGAAAAACTCAAATATATAGACATATATAAAGTACATAGAAAATAATAAAATGTTTAACCTAGACCCTAATCCTTGTTACATGCTTTCAGAATCTTTTTTTCTGTGAAAGCATACTGTCTGGATTTTTTTGCCCTAACTCTGTCACATTTCTACACCTTTAAAGGTTTACAAGAAGGCAGTAGCTCTGTATGTCAGAATTAATTGGGCAGCATGACAGTGCAGGAACAAGTGCATTTTGAGTGTGTGTGAAAGTGCCTTATTAGTGTGGTCTTCTGTGCATGTTTTCTTGTGGCTTTTCCTTTCCTCTTTAAGCAAGTGTGTGGAGGAAGGCATTCCCATGGCATACGAGGAGTGCTATAAGATTTACTGTAGTCATGCAGAACAGTTTGCAGAATTCCTGCCATGCTGGTTTTCTTTGGTTGAAGCTGCTGTATGCATAACTAGAGAAAAGTTCATTGTTTCGGAGCATCTTCCTTTCACAGAAGGCAGAGACTGGAGAGGAGATGCTCATTTGGAACCCTTCCAGTAGGGATATTTAAATTTAGAGAAACACATGTTTGTCTGTGCAAATCTGCCAGGGTTCTGGCTACTACTCCGGGCAGATGCTTCTTAATTCCTTAAGGAGAACAAAAGGAATAAGAAATGTGAGACAAGAGGCCCTGCTGCCCCCAGTTAGCAGTAAAACCAGCATGCAATGGGAATAGGTTACACCTCTGAAAAAGCAGTTTCTTTTCAACTGGATGCATTCTGGGAGTCCTCCGAAGAGTAACCCACCTTGTAAAGCTAAAACAAATGGCTTCCATTTCACAGTAGGGTAACAGGCTGCAGGAAGGCGTATAGTCGCAGGGCTGAGTTTACAGTAGAGGAGATCTCAGTACTGCAGCACCAAAAAGGTCTTAAAATTGCTAAGTAAGATTTATCAGCTCTCTGGTTTGCATTGTTTAAAAGGTGTGTGGTGTTGTATTGTGCTACAGTGTAGTATGCATGTTAACGTTGAGCTTTAAGTATCAGCAAGGTGTGTTGTGTGTCAGGTGGGCAGCACCCATTCGCTAAACCCTCTCTGTGCTGCTGGCCAAGGGCTTGCAGCCAGTGCTCCCAGGACAATGAAAGCTATGTGCTAACTTTCAAATGTGCTAACGGTTACATTCAAATTTCTTATTCAAGATCACTTGAGCATATCAGTCTTAAAATTAAATCATTAGTTAGGTATTGGGTAATGAGATATATTCAAACATCTGTGCCAATTGGGATAACTAAATTTCACATTTCTCCCAGCATCAGTTGATAATCACAAAATGATCCCCCTTTTGTCATCTCAGTGCAGCTTCCCACAGCTTTATGAAGATTTTTCTCTTCCTTGGAAGCATCCTGCTGAAGGTGGGCAGATTTGCCTGACCGTGAGTGTCGTCTGCTGCAGCAAATACCACTTTACTGAGGCGGCTGACCTTTGGATATGGAGTAGCACCTTCTACTGGGTGGAGTTTGTAAAGCATGCCTGTGTCTCCTTACTTTTACTGTAAAAGGCTCTCTGTTTTAGATCAGGTGAAGGAGACTTGTGCATCAGCAGAACTAGAACTCAGGTGTATTGACTTCATCATGACCATAATTTATTAACTTCTCAGATTCAGAATCTGCTATTTTATTGCGATTATAGAGACTGAAGCATTGTGTTTTCAGTGTTACCGCAACGCAGTCAAAGCCTAGTTGCAGTCATACTTCTGAGAAGGTGCCTAGACACTGCAAATAAAAACTTCAAGTCCTGCAGAATGTGTGTGCATGAAAAGATTATCCAGTTAATTTAAAGGAGACTTTAAATATAATTATATATACGTATTTTTAATTTTAGGAATCTTTCAAAGAAATACCAACCCAAAAAGAACTCCAAAGAAGAGGAAGAATACAGGTATGTTCATGATCCACTGCTGGGTGAGCATGCATTGATGGAGGAAGGGGAAAAGGTTGGGTTACCAACTAGGATTTGGCTTGTAAACCAAAGATTTTAAAGTCAAGTGAAAAGTATAGAAATCATAGATGCAGAAATAGGCTGATAAGGTAGATACTAAGGAGTGGATTCGGTCTGTAACTGCTCAATTCCCTTTATATGTTATGGTTTCTGGATGCCTGGTTGGGGGGGGGGTGGTTTTGTTTTTTATCGTGTACATTAAAAACTTCCCAGACTGCATGATCCTGGGTCTTTGAAGGGAATGACCAAACTCTTAACTACTTTCAGCAGGAACAGAAACAGTTGTTAATGTTAGCATGAAACTTGAGCAGTCTGCATAAGTATTAAATTACTCAAATAGACTGACAACACAGATTAGTAACTTACTAAAGGGATAATGTTACAACACAACAGAGAAACCAGTGGCCCTTGAAGAGTAAGGTGAAGGATGTAGTTTGTTCTCTCAGTATCCTGGGATGGATTGGCATCTAATTTGCCACTCTTGGAGCGTGTTGCATGGCCTCAGCTGTTGATTGAGGTGTTCAGACTGTATCTCCCTGGTGGCAGGGGACTAGGTAGTGCTTGCAGATAGCGACTGCCACGTCAAAGCACAACTCCTTCGCTGAGTGACGCTGTGGATGGGGATACAGGTGATGTGATGATAGACCACATGTCGCTAAGAACGTTCCTGCCCTTAGATGAGATTTAAGATATTCTTTAAAGAGAACTTTCTAGAGGACGAGCTTTCCAACAGATGGGCTATAAGCCAGAGCAAGAACCTTTTCCTTAGAGCACTCTGTTTCTCAACGTCAGTGTTTTGTAAAGCGTCGGCTTTGAATGAAGGCATTGCGGAGTCTGACCCTACAGCCTTGTATTGCAGGAGGCTGTGCTGCCTCTGGAGAGCCTGGCAGCAGATTCAAACCTTTGACCTTGAAATTTGAAACGTTTCAAATTAGTTTGGGTACGAATGCAACTGTATGATTATATTAATTTAGATTTTTGGGTCAGACCCCCAAGCTGCTGTATACAGCAACTCTAGTGGCTTGTATTGACAGAGATAACAGCTTTTTCATTTTCTTTTTAAAGTATTTTTAGTTAATATTGTTTGGGAATCAGTTATTTCCTGAGATACTAGTTATTTACACAAGGAAGCTTGTGTTACCAGCACATCAACTGTTTTGGTCTGTACCTGGGATTAGGAATAAATCTGCCTTTGGGTAGTTGTACTATAAATAAGTATTTTGAGTTTACTACAACCATTTTTTGACACATCTTTCACTGCTGGAAAACAATATTGGAGTTAAATGATTCATGTGATGTGGCACAGAAGGTCCTGTGTATCCTCTGCCCTTTTAAATATAGCGTTCACCTCAGTATAGTTTCCTCATGTCTCTAAATAATGTCTGAGGATTTGTCATGCGACCTTTGGGTGCCTCGCACGGTGCTTTGAAACAGCCTGTCTAAAAATGATCTGTTTTCAAACTTCTTGTCAGTCTGTAGTTCTATGGCTTTGATCCCCTGTCTTTTGCAGCTGGGATTTCTCTCTAAGCACCACAGCTTGACTGTGAATGTGGCTGCTTGTATTGGACTACATTTTAGTCTCTTTTTTTTTTTTAGGGGTTTTTTCGTGCCTTTTTTTCTCTGATGCCTTTTTCATCCCTACTTGTACCACTCCCCTCAATTTTCCTCTAAATCTCTCCCTCTTTGCTTTTTCACCTTTAGGTCATGTTATCAGTGCAGACCACTACGATTTAATATCGATTGTTTTTCTAGTACGTACAAGTGCAGTACTTCAAAGCTGCTCTTTTCCAGCTGACCAGCACAGCCAGCTGGGGTATCCAAATGCAGCTCTGTTGGCTCTGTGTTGAATATGATGGTGACATAATCTGCTGTTTTGAAATTGTGTGCACAGATGTTTGTTTCTTCCTCTTAACAATACATGGAATGTTGTATAAGAGATTATTTTCTATGAAAAATAAACCTTGCAATGGAAGGTACTAAAATACATGGGTTGACAATGAACACCTGGTTAGTAAACTCACTACCTTTTTGAAAACTTTATAAACTATAGTTGGTTTAAATCCAGTTTACACTAAGACAAGTTTTGTTTTCTGCACTATGCTAGCCAAAAAGTTGGTTGCTTAGACAGGATTTTGCAAGGTAGAGTACGGTGATGACTCTGCACTGAATTGTAGGACTTGAAAGAGTGTTACTAGAAATGTTTGGTGAATAGAGATTAGAATAGTGAAGTCGCAGAGCTGTGCTGATAAAAAACCTGGTGCTCTAAAACTGTGATATTTTAAGAGCCAATGTCAAACTGTCTAAATCGAGATTAATTTATCAGAAAACTGTCAGTGTGTGGCATAGGCTTCCTTTTGTGAAATTCCTTCAAGTGAATCTCTGCTAATCCATATTCAGCCTCATGTAGCAATACTAAATGCTTAAGAGGGATACAACCTCCGTTTGCAGTGTGTCTTTCTGAAAAGAAAGGGACTAAAAGCAAAATGCATTTTTGTCCTCTGCAGGTACACATCAACTAGAGCCTTCCTAGCCACTTTAAATGAAATGAATGACTATGCCGGACAGCATGAGGTCATTTCAGAGAACATGACCTCTCTTATCACTGGAGAGTTAACACGCTATGTGCAGGAGCTGAAACAAGAGAGGAAATCGGTAATTGATCATTTTTATTATTCACAATTAATTTCTATTTAAGATAGATAATTAGTGCTAAGGGAGTTCAATGTTAAGAAGTTATTTGTAGTTAATAAACATGAGCTTTGCTAATGAACCAAACATTAAAAAAGTGGGTTACTTGCCCTGGCCAAGTCACTGAACCATTTGAATCAAATGTTATAAAATCAGACAGCAATGCCTTCAGGAGAATGCCTGCTAAATAAGGTCAGAGACCCATCTGTGCTGAAGGCTTTGTTAGCCAAAAGTTTGAGGGAAGAGTCCAGCAGCACTGGGTAAAGCCTGAAATAAACAGAGAAACTGTATTATTGAGACCAATTGAAAGAATTATTAGGATCCGGGTTCACATTTTCCTGCTTCTTGGCCAGATCTGGTCAACAGAGCTTTAAAAAAATTATTCTAATGAGAAATATGGGGCCTGTCTTGTTTTGTAATGGTGGGGAATCTGGTTTTCAACCTGTTATCCTTCAAGGCTGGTAGAATCAGCAGCTTTATGTTAGTACTCTATTTTAGCTAGTAGCTTAGGAACCTATGTGCCTGCTACAGTAAATGTTCAAAGCTGATTAATTAGCCTGTCACCAGCTCTGACAGGCATATAGTTGAGATGTGAATTTTCTTCCTTGCCTTGAACCCTTTTATCCCTGGGATAAGTGGGCAAAAAATAGCGATTATAAGCATTATTGTTATGAGCACTCGTAACACGGGTATAAAAGGACTAAGCAATGTACAACAAGGCAATGGAGCATCAGCGCGCACTATATTTCATTTCGAAATTGTTGGTCCGTTACGGAAAATGCAAAAGTACTTTTGCTCAGCGCGGCAAAACATACGCATTTATAAATAGTCCCACTAAACATTAAGCACCTGTTGAAGTGCTGTGCAGGCTCAGAGTCCTGGAAATTACTATCTTATCCTCAGTATAGTATTAGGAAGGTAAGTGAGTCAACAGGCCTATCTTTAATTTGCAGAATTGTGCGTAATCTTTCAGGGACATAATATTTTGGCAGCAACATGGAAGGATGTTTTACATATAGCTGTGATGAGAAATGTTTTCTCAGCCACTTCTATGACCTTTTATTTAGCATGGACTCTGTACAATAAGCAAAACAAAAAAAAAATTCTAGTATGGCATTTTTCTGTCACTTCTAATGTTTTTACATAATTTTTCAATTATATGGGCGTGATTGGAGTATCTGTTAGACATTAAGTACGATGAAAGAAGACTTGCTATCCTGTAAAGAATGTGGGCAATAATTATTGCTTTTTTGTTTTGTTTGTAGAGTTTTGTAGTAAGTATGGCTCATAAGTAATGGGTGAATGACAGGAAAATTATTCTAATATTGGTCGAGTGATAACAGCATGGGAACAGCAAAAAAACCCCAACTGACAGTGTATTTACCTGTTGCTGATAATTCTTAGACTTTAACAGAAAACAGATGTCAGTCATGCATGGTGGTTTTATTCTTGTAACGTGAATATAAACTAAAAGAATTGTGAATCCTTGTCTGAATCCTGTAGACTTCTCATTTATGAGCAAATGGTGTTGAAAAGGAAGCTGCTTCCGCCTTCAGGCATTTTTCATACATAGCTTCTCTCACTTCATACTGTGAAACACAAATGCATCAATCATGCTGGGGAGCTGCAGGAGGGGAAGGTGGTTGCTGTGTAAATATCACAGAGGGCTGATGCTTTGGCAGAACCTTTTATGATACGAATTGATGAATGGCTTGATATTTCCAGAAATTTTCCTGTCAGAGTTCTCCAGGCTCACTGCTTGATACATCATCAGCTGTTATGCTACAAGTTCATAGAACCATGAAATCATTTAGGTTGGAAAAGACCCTTAAGACTGAGTCCAACCATTAACCTAACATTACTAAGTCTACCAAGTTGCTCTAAGCTGTAGGAAAAGATGATCGCTTGTGGGGCTAGGGGCACACACAGAAATTGGGAGACCCACATTCTTGTCTGCAGAGTCATGTATCACTTCAATTAAGTCATTCAGCTGTCCAAATAACCTGTAAAATGATACATATTTCCAGTGATTTTAGTATGACTAAGATAGATGAGCACCCTTGTTCTTTTTGGTGTCATTTCCCACCTGGAAATGATGCTCAGAGGTGTCACAAGGATAAATGTGTGAAAGATGAACCTGGGTGCAGCAGAAAGTGGTCAGACAAATATATCAGCCAAGAGCTGCTGTTTCCAAAGGAAACCCCTTTGATATGCAGTAGGAATTGTGCATTTAATAGTCATGCAGGATGAGGTTGGTGGTCTTTAAACATGTGGGGTCTGATGCATGTGTGCATTACTGTTTTCATGCTCATTTAACTCTGTTGATTGAAGTGAAATTACACCAGCAGATGATTGGATCACACAATAATAAATCACACTTCTTTATTTTTCCTTGACAAGTACAAGGCCATACCCTATAAGCAACACAGAACCTGCTAGTATATAAAGTCTTACAGTGGCTTTATGCTGCATAAAATTAATTTGGCGTGCAATTTTTACATATTTTGGATTTGTTTGACTACTGTGAAAGCTGTACTTGATGGCTGCCTATGTCATGTTTTTCCATATAAGATAGCTGCTAATGGTGAAAATAAGGGAAGAAGCAGCTAATTAAAACCAGGCAGAACAGTCTGGAGGTTGGACAAGTGGGATGATTTGTAAATTCACAGTGGTTTGGTGCTGTTGAAAAGAGAGATAGCTCCTCTTTTCTCTGGCCTGATTTGGGGCTCGGGAGTTACCTTTATGTTTTTACAGATCACGTGCTTTGTTGCATGATGGGTTTTGATCATCAGAAACCCGTAAGGAAAATCAGGCAAAGACTCTTTTTGTGAAAACTGAGTATCATTCCTCTTCCATAGGATAGCCCTCATTGATGTTTTTGTTGTACCAGATGAGTTGTTTTGCCCTTGCAGTCACTGAAGTTAGGCTTTTCACACAGTGTGTGCAAGAGGGAGAACTCCTTGCCCTGTTTCAGTTCTTCCTAGGTGTCTAGTGATGTGAAACTCTTTATAGTAGAGTTCCTCACTTCAGCTTCTTGTATTCTCTTGATCTTAGTGTGTCTGTGCTCTCATGGGAGTAATTCTCCTCTTCAGCCAGGCTCTTGCTAGCTGTTTCAAAGCTCAAATTTCACTTCTACACTACGTGTGAAGGTCATGCTTCCTTCTGAGGTTCTTGAGGCCAGATGCATGCGACTGAATTCCCCTTTACTGTACAAAGACCTCCATCACCAAGCCACACAAATGAGTTGGAGATCATGTCCCAGAGTGGTTCAGGGAAAGAACCTGCCTCTGCCATCATTCTTTGTGCCACCTCAATTTCACCAAAACCTTCCTTTGGGGTAGCTGTGGAAGGTGTCAGGTTTGAGCTGGGGCCCTGCAGTATTACACATTTGTGTCTTAATCTTGCTTGTCTGTGACAAAAGAAAAGGAGATGGTCTCAGTAATGTCAAGAGAGGCGTTTGGAGTTTACTTCACGAGCATTAACAGGTAATACACTTCCAGGCTGGAAATGTATTCAACAGTTGTTTTACTCCCACCCATTGCAACTCTTGCAGGCTGTGATAGTAGCTCCTAAGCAGACCAGGTACTCATCATATGAAACAAAGATCGCCAGCATTTTGATTGCTTAGGTGAGGGAATCTGTTCTCTACATTGCTGTTCCTGCCAGGTTACTCCAGCATGCTTTGCTTTGTTTAAAAAAATAAAATCTAGACACTGTGGGGGGTTTTTTTGCTGCTTTTTGGGTGACACCTAAGAGGACTTCTGAGCAAGTGTGGCCCAAGCGTTCAGAATTTCCTGTTTTTCTTAAAGCTTCACGGGAGATAGCTTGGTTTGGTATTCTCTCAACTATGGCTGAGGAAAATCCTCAATACTGAGTTTGTCTGGATAGAAATTCAAGAATTAATTCCTGGGACAATTCTGATTTAGATCTGTGGTCACAAACTAGGTCTGACTCATGGTCTCTTCTGGCAGCAGCTGCTCTGTACAGCCGTTCATCCTGTCAGCTTTGCTAAAAATGTATTTGGGAGTCATGAACTATCCCTCTTATTACTGCTGCTGCTTTCACCTCTACCTCCACCTCCCCTTGGGGGTAGGCTGGCTCCATACAATCAAGCATGAAAGTCGAGTACAAGCCAAGAGCTTTGCTGCAGACCGAACTGGTGCAGCACTGGGATTCTGTGGTTGGGAGAGAATTTACCTGATATCAAGACGTTCCATTTTGTGTCGGGGTAGAAGTGGAACGGGGAATGAATGCATCCTTATGGGTACTGTGAGGGCAAAAATGGTCTGGTTCTTCACGGTGGAGTGTGTGCGCCCTCCCTGTGTGTATTCATACAAGGGGTCTACGTGTCAGAGGACTTTCTGTTTCTTGTAGACTCTCAGGTGTTGATGAAAAGTAAATAATTGGAGGAATTCTGCCGCGTTCGTTCATTCTGAATAGTGCCCTGTTCTGCAAATAGTCCTGTGGTTTTCAACAGGATTTCTCACAGCGTAATGCATCATGCAAGCGTGAGACAGGATAGCAGCATACGACCCTGTCAAGTGCACAATGGATTTTTCCGTGTTGCATTTTGGATGTGCCTCAAGGTCTCCATGTGTTTGGAGCACAGCTGTACTTTGTGCTGCAGACATACAAAGAGACATCGCTGCCTTCCAGAAATGGCAAACTAATGGCAAAGCGGGTAGTATGAAGAGGAAGAGAGAGAGACAGTGAAAGGAAGTGATTTGTCAAACTTCAGGTTGACAAGATTCAAACTGAGCTTTCCCCGGCTCTTGTTCTGTGACTAACCCACTTCCAGCTTACTGCCCCGTGAACGGAGTTAGAAGTATTTAGTTTTAATCTAAGGGTATAAAAATTAAACTTTAGTAAATAGTTGTGTTGAGAGGTAGAGGCTTTGCAAGAGCTATTTATGAGCAGAAAGAAAACTGCGCATTTATGGGAGATTTTGTTGTGCTTGATAATTACACCGAACAAGGATCAAACTACATATTCATATCCCTTACAAGATACTTCAGCTATTTCATTAAGTTAAATTGTCCTGGTAGAGTGTTAAGTAGTAGCTGTAAGAAATGAAGGAATGCAGAAAATTGCTTAGGAAAGATCATAGTAAATTCTGTATATTCCTATTGTTTGTTGGTTTTCCCTAAACTGTGGCACAAAAGTAATGAAACTGTGTTAAATATTTGTACATATCATCTAATCCTGCTGTGAAGGACTGTTCTGGGATGGAAAAAGCAAGTGCTTATTACAAAAGTTTCCAAAAACGTTTTTGTGTGAGAAACTAATAATAATATCCCATCCAGCTGAAAGGTATAATGTGAACTTTGGATTTAGCAGGGTTAAAGTTGAGGCCACTGAACTTGATATCCTGCTCTTCCTAGTTTTGAAGGGGTACATTGAACTATGAAACAATAGTTGAAATAAATAAATTGGCTTCTGTTTACATCATGAAGGATTCTGATGGGAAACAAAATATGGTTACAAACAAATGTAGTTACATTTTCTGTGAATTAGCCTTAATACTGTACTACAGAGCAACAGCCTGTTAGAAGGAGAAGATGAGAGATGTCTTCTATTGGCAGTAACGTTTCCTGCTCAGTGCATGACTGTGAAATCCCTGAGGGCGAGAGAGGTTGAGCATCAGCCACGTGTGTATTTTTCCCTTTGTCCTCTATCCAGACAGCCACAGAGATCGGCCTAAAATGAAGGAGCAGCAATAAAGCCATAGTAGTAGAGCATACCTTAACTGTGTGCAAATGCTGTTTATCCAAGGCCTGAGGCACATGAAACGTGGGCATGTTTAGCTGGCATTATAGTTAACATTCAGTATTTTATATATCTGATGCAAGTCTTAATACTCTTAATACTGTGGGTGTACACATCCATGAAGGCTATATGGAAACAGCTACAAGCTTACAGCTATTTAAAGCAGTAAGTATTTCTTTGCCTGTTGAGGCATTAACTTGTACATCTTCTAGTTTTCTTATCACTGCAAGAGTTGTACGGGACTGTCACAGACCATTTCTATGGAGGGAAGAGACATTCTGTTGAGATGGTATCTCTTTGATGTGGATCAGTGGAAGAGAAGCTCTGTGACGAGACTGGGAACTGGAAGAAATGGAAGCTAGAGTAGCATGCTCCTTTTATCCTCGTTGAAGGATTTAAAAACACAATCATCTTTTCTTCATGCCTTAGTTTTTAGTAGCGATGTTGGACCCATAGGTTGGCTCTCATAAAAGCCCAGCTGTGCCAGAGTGCTCTAAGGATATGATTAATCCCCAAAGATGGATTTGAGAGTGGGGTCGATCTCCAGACGACCTGTCCAACCTGTGTTTGTGCTCACTGAATCCAGGGCCTTCTGGCCTGCTGCCGTGAAGCCAGATGGTTCAGCAGGACCACTTGAAGAGTTGGCCAGCGTAGCAGAGTGCTCTTGAGGATCCCTGTAGTTGTGCTCCCACGGAGTTGCCCTGCAAAGCTGTGGGAGTGCAGTGCTGCTCTGCTGAGAGCACCGTAGTCTCTGTGCCTGAGAAGAAGTTATTCAGTTCCAAGTTATTCCCAGTATAAGGACTTAATCTGTCATATGTAGCATGAAACGACAAGTTACCATAAATATTACTGCCACAGTGTCTTTTAGGTTTATGCTAATCATTTTGGTCTTAGTGGTCTGTAACTGGAATTCCTTTGGAATGCACCACTTCAGGAGGGGAAAATTCAAGTCAAATTGCCATCAGCCTTGAATAGACGCTTGTATAACCTGTTCCAGGTTTGACCTAGCTGATAGGTACGTGTTAAGAATAACATTCACATGGAAGGTTGCAAAGGAGAACAGGGTTATGCCACAATATTAAGTAGTAGCACTGATGAACATCTGTGAAGATAGTCATGTGTTTCTCATGTCAGCATTCACAGGACTCTCTTATGCTACTCTTATTACAAATAAGAGTGATAAGGCTTCAAGAGCATGTTGCTATTCTTGGAAACAAAAATTTCTTCTGAGGAGACTGTTTCCTGTCTGTGCAGCCAGGAAAAGAAAAACATTTGACAAGGCTTTTTGCAAATTGAGCTGAGAAAATTGAGGAAAAAATAATGTTCTCTAATTTCCGCTTCCAGTATGCTTTATTCACTGGCCATTATTTTAAGAATCACTTGTAACAAAGATGGAGATAGTTTGAATTTGAGGAGGAAGTACTGCATTGCTGGGACTGTGTTTACATTGAATATCAATATGAGCTGAGAGTGCCAGTTACAGAAGTCCAAGGTAACTGTTTTTTCAGTGTGTTTATATTACCTAGTTTGAAAACAGAGAATGAAGCAGCCTTGTCAAACATCTCTTTTTTTGAAAATTCTTGCATAGGATGTTGTCAAATGACATATGCCTGTAATTTAACTGAATTATTTTTCTGACTATTTCTAATATAAACAGACTATAGATGTGCAAATCTTAAGTTTAATGATGTAATCAATTGCTGTTTACTTCCTTAAGAAAACCAAGGCTGTCTTGTTACAGCCTTTCTTAAACTGTTTCACATGGTCAGTTTTTGATACAGCATAAGCAGCCCTGTTGTCATGCTGGTAGCCTACATGTTTCAGGCAATTCTTTCATTTAAAATTGCCCAGAAATTCCTTGCCAAAATGATTGGATTGCGTTGTCCTTCATAAGATGCTTTTAACTACATCTTTCTTTTCTTCTACTCCTCTCAAAAGGTCAGAAAGAAGATAAGAGGCATCTTCTAACAAGCTTTTGTTTTCTGCTCTGGGAGCTGTGCGGCTATGTAGACTCCCTTCCATACCAAGAAAATTGTGCAGAAATATCCCGCTGCTACTTATTGTAACAGTATTGGCAGTAACAGGGGCTTGATTGTAGGTAGCTTGCTCGCTGCTCCCAGTGTTTTGATCAACATGGGTGAAATCTGAGCCTAACAAAAGTCAAGGAGAGTTTTGTCTTTGATTGCACAGCAGCCAGGATTTCTCCCCAGCTGTTGCAAACACAGCCAGCATGGTAATGAGGAGAGCACACCAATTGGGATGACTTGATTTAAAAAGGGGAAAAAACTCACACACCTAGTGTGTCTTCATGTGGATTCCTGCTTTTCCTAAAATTCTTCTTCCTTTACTGTAGCTGAGTTTTCCTTGAGCTGGGAGTTTTTAGAATATAATGAATGCTTTTTAAAAAGTTGATCTACTCCACAGTCTTCATACAAGCAACTTAATACAGTGCTGAAAAATCTGTCAAGTCTTAACAAATCTAGGGAGATCACCTAAAACCTAGATTATTGGGTCTTATCTTGTGAGTGTAGAATGGATGGACATGTCCAGTCAAAACATGGCCAACTACGGATTGTTCAGATTGTGCTTCGAATGTTGTGGATATGGCTGAGAAGCATGGAGGAAATCATGGCATGTGAATGACCAACACCGTTGCTCCAAATGTCTTACTGGCACACTTGAAGTGTGATTCGTTAATTTGGTATCGTGCTCATCATCTGAGTTTTTTAAATAGAAAGCCTGATGAAGGTGCATTAGTTTGGGGAGGAAAAAAAATTAATGTTCTGTGTTATCAACTACTTTAAATTCATCGCTGTGTGCTGCTGGAATGTGTTTGACTAAGAATGGTAGTTTTCCATATGATTTGCTAAATCGTTTGTCATTTTCCCATTTGCTGAATCAGCAGGTGTAGAATAACCAATTATTTCATTTGCTTAAAAATATTTTTTTTAAAATTGGAACTTGTATCTTGAAACCTTATCAAGGAACAGTTGATCTTCAAGTTACTTTTGCTAATTTTTTTTTGGGGGGGGGAGGGGAAGCTAGAAGACATTTGCTGTTTAAGAAGATTTTAAAGTACAGGAAATGAGTTTGCAGAAGTTGAAGATAGTACAGGGCTTGAGGAACCTCAAGGCTTCCTGTATGACTTTGAGCAGATCACTTAACCGTACTGTCTCAATTTTCTTACCCATAAAGTGGGGGCAGTGAAGAAATAGATAGTTAGAAGTTCTCGCTTAATTGCTTTATGTAAAAATGAATTTTTGGAAGGCAGAAACCATCTTTTGAGGGCAAAAGATTTGCAAAAGCAGAGGTGCTCTTGATACATATTATGTCTTTTATCATGTGTAGCTTTATCTCTCATAACAAGTATATATATGGGATAATACAAGAATTGGGAGTTATGAATATATTTAGAAAACAGTTGAACTAAAAATGGCAATATTGCCCTGAAATCTCCAAAACATAATGCACCTGTATTTCTCAGACTGTCACTTGACATCATTTCCTTGGTTTCACTGTGAAATAATCCTCAGTAATGCCCATTTTACACCTCAGTGCTGCATCTCTGTAAAAGAGCTTCTCACAACAAAACCCCACCGAGTAGCAAAATCTGAACATGATGCAGCCGTACTGCTCAGGCTTACTGCTTCTCTCATACGTACCTCCAGCAGCTTGTAGAGTTTATTTTACAGAGAAGGCAAATTTGGCAATAACAGGGATGGCTTGTGCAAAATTAAAATTCCATTATTGATTAACTACAAAGCAGTTTAAAAATATGAGCTTAGGGTGGTGCTGTTATCTGATAGGCTTTTGATTCCAAGCTCATCCTTCAACCCCTATATACAATTGTGTTCTGTTAAATTAACCTGGCATGTTGTTTTCCTGGGGTTTCTGGGTCACTGACAGCACTGGGTTTCACACAGGCCAGCTGTTCCCAAATCAGGTCCCTTCCTACACTCCAGTGAAGCTGGAGCCAGTGACGAGGGGAGCACACACCGAGGGCTGGTGGAGGCAGGAAATGCCATATTGAAGACAGCCAAGTCATTTTACTTGCAGCTTCGCTTTTAAAAGATTTTTGTGAATTCCATGCTCTTTAGCAAAATGTTGAAAAATGTAGTGTTAAATTACAGTTGTTCCTTGGGAATGTTTTTGTTGCTCCTTGGGACTGTTTTCCTAAAATCTAATTACAAAAGCAAGCCTGAAATGAGGAGTGTTTCAGAGCGCCCTGGCAAGGAAAATGCTGTATCTGTCACATGCAGGGTTGAAAGGAAATGGGGATCTACAAAAAGAACCAAAATCATTTGGAGCCTTTCCCCACTGCCCCAGCAGTTTTACAGTGATGTCTGGGGGGGGGGGTGTGTGTTAATGTCATAACGTGGAGACTGAGCTTTTGGAGAAGCCTAGCATGGTGGGCTGGGGTCTGAACTGCACAAGTAGCATTGAGTTCATGGCAAAAGGCCTTTCTCCCCAGGCGCAGCAGTGCCAGGCTGTCGGATGTGTTCCCCTCCATAGCCCAACTCTCCTTTCTTGACAGGCAGGAGTAGAGTTGGACCTGAGCACAGCATATGCCTGGCACATGCCCAGGATTAAAGCATTACTGATGTTGTGCCTCTTTGCTCTGAGAATTCTTGTGCAGAGATAAACACTATGCAGAAAGCTAAAACTATCCTCAACTATAGGTGAGCATCCCTCCTTAACAGCTGGTGTTGGGGACCACAGGTAATGGTATCCAGAGCACTCAGGACAGCATGGTTGTGTTCTGTTCTCGCAGACAAGTTGAAGGTTGATGTGATTTTTTTAAGGCGATACAAGTCTATTGGACATGGTGTGAAAGAGAATCGCGGTTTTGGGGCTTTTTACTGGTGTGTCTGGTGGAGCCAGAAAGGCAGCTAGGAAACGTAGTAGGTTTGTGTAGAAACCTGCCTCTCTGACAGGGAAAACACCAGTTGCTTTAGTGGAAGATTTCAGGAAACCAAGTAGCTGCCCGATTATAAAGTGCTGGCAAGCACATTTTTCTAACTTTGACAGTTTGTGGCAGGCTACTGTTCTGAAGTTGGAGCTTTGCTACCCTGACAGACTGTTGATATCATGTTGCTTAAGATATATCTAATGTCTGATTACGGGTGGGCCTGAGAATGCAGGAACTGCAGTGAGTTGCAGTGGGATGATCTGGCAATATCAGACCTCTATTTTTCAAGTTTGTTGTGTGAAACCATACCTGTATTTGAGTAAAACACTATAATTGCTGGTAAATAATACAGCAGAAAGGCATCTCTCTACCTATTTGCAGTTTGCTATATTACTTATTTTACAAGGTGGTTTGTAAGGGGAGTAACCTGTTCTAGCGGTCAGTTGGGGGCTGCGTTAACATTCCTGTGTAGAGCTGAGTCGTTGAGTTACGCTGTGATCTTGACTGAATTGCTTATCCTGAGGAAAAGTGAGGCATATGGAAAATAGAGGTGGTAATATCTAAAGCATATAAAGTCATCTGCTGAAGAGCATTGTGTATGGGTTAAAACAGGCATGTCAGAAGTTTCTTGTCACTTAGAAGCTGACATCTCATATTTAAAACTTCTGAACACCTTAGATGTATGCACACATGCACGCAGACCCCCAATGTGTGGGAGAGGAGGGTTTCTGGAGGGACCCAAAGACTTGAATACCTCTCAAGAGAAATGAACAGCTGGCCTCATGCACGCAGCCAGTAACTAGGGAGAAGAGGGTTTTATATTGAGCCTGAATGAAAATCAGGACAAACATCAGTTGTTAGAATATGCCAATCAAGGGCATCTTGGTACATTCCATGTAAAGAGAAATTTTAATTTACTGCTAGTGTTCAGACAGTAACCAAAGAAATACTCTTCAGATAAAAGTGCTTCAGATTTTGTGGTATGGGAAACCAATAATTATGAGATACAGTGAACAATACAAGGTAGAATTGCTAAAGGGATTAATTAGCCTTAGTCAAACTAACCACTATAATTGATGCAAATATACATCTGCAGCCTGCTGAGACATTAGATAGTCATCATACACCTGCTCAATTTACCAGTGTTGCAGAACACAGCTGTCAGAACAATTTCTGGTTTGTTTTTTTTTTTTTCCTGGAACTCCTTAAGCATAATTGGCTGTTTGTTCTTTTGTTGTTCAAAATGTTTTCTTTTTCTCTTTTCTTTTTCTAAACAGCACTTCCATGATGGCAGAAAGGCACAACAACATATTGAAACTTGCTGGAAACAACTTGAGGCAGTAAGTGGAAACTTCCTCAGATATTTAAGTCATTTTTATACTGTTTTCATAGACATGGATCCAAACATTGTATTTGGAAAAAGAAGGGTGTATGGATAAAAGCTGTAGAAATGGGATTTTTAAAACTCTGCTGTCTTAAATACACTGGTAGGCACAAAAAAGTCTGTTTTAATAGTACATTTGGCTTTCTGTGGGATCTGTGTCTATCATGAATAGCATTTTATTTGATATGACTTGAAAAGTGTGCTAAGAATTGCTGGAAGTGCAGAGTCTCTAAGGGTCCTATTCAGGTAATTCAGATATAGCTTCGTACTGTGTGAATAAATTGAATGGGACCGTCTCTTCAATAAGGTGCTGTTTCTCAAAAGTAAATACGTTGGAATTTTTGTTCATGTGATGAATGAAAAGTGAGACTGTAAGTAGAGGAGATGATAGAGAAAGGCGACATCTCAGTAACCAAAAGTCCTACTTGCAAATGTGTGAATCTTTGTAATTCCCTTGTTGTATATTATAAAAATGTGAAGAGTTAAGTGTTGGGAGTTATTTGGTCTACTAAAGCAGAAGAGATGCTACTAGGGAAAAAATACGGAAATACTAGTAATGTTAGTAGAATCAAGCAGCCTGAAGAATGGAACAGAACATGTGTTTCTGGTAACTTTGTTTTTTGAAGTTCTTTAATATGGAAATGTATTCCAATGAAAACAAGCGAGTCCTAAAATCTGACAGATGTTGCAGCCAATCAGTTTAGGGACACGTATTGATTTTAGGTAGACTTTGATATTGTGTTTCTTTCCCATGATGAAGGCTTCTATTTTTCCTTTTCAGAGTAAAAGGCGGTTTGAACGTGATTGCAAAGAAGCTGATCGAGCACAGCAGTATTTTGAGAAAATGGATGCTGACATCAATGTTACAAAAGCAGATGTTGAAAAGGTAAGCCAGAGGGTGGAGAGACTGTTTGTAAACATGGATGCGATCGGTTTAGTTCCTCAATCCTGCTGGTAGGATAAATACTCTGAGGCTTAATGCCTCACTTAAGTCAGTCCATAGGTTAATTAAACATAGGGAGATCTCTGCAGAGACCTATATTTGCATAAAAATTCTAAACAGATACAGTTGGGTTTTTTCAGTAAGGTGATATCTGAGTTTAACATGGCTGACATGGCTCTGAATGAGCTTATGCAAAATCAGTTTTAACTAACAATGTTGTTGGTTGCTCTATAATCCAAGTGGAACTTCCTGCCTTTGGAACAACACTCCGAAGATGTCCTGATGTAATTGGTTGCAATAAAGTGTTACCAGAACTGTTGTTCATGGTCCTAGGTTTACAGCAGGACAGCTTT
This sequence comes from Balearica regulorum gibbericeps, assembly GCF_011004875.1. Taxonomy (NCBI): domain Eukaryota; kingdom Metazoa; phylum Chordata; class Aves; order Gruiformes; family Gruidae; genus Balearica; species Balearica regulorum. The sequence goes on from NC_046203.1 coordinate 6,192,659, forward strand.
TCAGGTTGTGCAGAGTCCTGGAATCCATGCTTGTCACAGATGGCGCATAGCTTTTATTTTTATTTCTCAGTTTCCGTCTTGAAATATTTTTTCTCTTTATTTTGATTCAAAATTGGATGTTCAGAAGAAGCATGCTTGAAGTTTAAATGTCCAAGTCCAGTGATACACCTGTAACTTAAGGAAGCAATGGAGAGGGAGAAAGTGTGTTTAAATTGCTTCTCTTTTTGGTGTTGGACATCCGCTCAGAAGATGCGGTAATGTAGATCAGAAACACCTTATTACAATGTGTAACGGTAGTTTTGTCTTCCTGAGTGTGATTCATATAGGTAGAAAATAGCCAGAACATTTGACATGGTTTGTCTCTCAAAAAAAAAAAAAAAAAGGCAACAAAAAAAGAAAGGGGAAAAAAAAAGCTGAAGCTTAAAATATAAAATATACCAAACATTTTGTTGCAGGGACAGGAAAGGAAACTGAATTATAGGTAAGGGATCTTTTCTAGTCCAAGACAGCCCTTGTAAAATGTAGCTTTTGCTCCTCAAGAGGTCTGCTTCATTCTATTCTTGGTTAATTCAGTCCTGGGAAACTATCAAATACGAGTTTTTCTTTACATCTGTGGGATCTTAAGATGTTTCTACTGTGCTGAGCATCATGGCGGTTGTGTAGCAGATAGCATCAAGGATGCTATTAAAAATGAGGACAGTAAATGAAAAAGAAGCTCAGAAAATTTCCCCAAAGTGCTATTGCATATTAAAAGAAAAAATACTTCTGTGGTCTTGTAATTTGCTTGGCTATTAGTTGTAAGTTCACCGTGCAGATTTGATCCTTTGTTGCCTTGTGGATTTGGCATGGCATTTTACAGATGAATGCATGTACAGGATTGTTAAAGATGTAACACCACACACGGGGTTTTCTGACAGAGGAGGATCATCTCTGCTTTATCTGTGTGAAGTGATTTTTAGAATACATTTTTTTATAGATTAAATTAGGACTTGTCCTAGATTTTTTTTTCAAAGCTGAGGTCATGTCAAAGGGATACAGAGACATGACTTACTATTTGAAATAGAGGGCTGAAACTCCTTACTTTTACATCTCTTTCTAAGGCTGGCCTTTTCTGGTCAGAGTGAAAGGCTGTATATCAATCTGATAGCATTAGGTAAATTCTGGGAAGCAATCCCTACCCTGGTGCTCTTCCCTGTAAAGTGAAGCAGAGGGCCTTCCCTTCTAAATTTCTCTGGCATTTTATTGTATGTATTTGTAAATTATTTTTTGCAAAATGAGGCTCTGGTATCTTGAAAGAAAAAAAAAGTAGAAAAAAAAATAATCTGTTGCAGTCATGTGTTGGCTAATCTCAGGAGAAGGCATGAGTCGACTTTCCAGTCAGTCAGCAGGGTAGATGGAGAAGGAAAAGGTTATCAAAACGAGTGGAATGTGAAATAATATTACCGAATAGAGAGAACAGTGTTTTCCAAATGCATGTGTTAAACTGGGTTCATCCATGTCGGGCTGTGAATAATGCCCTTTCTTTGCTTCCCTCGGCCCGTGTGACTGGGACCGCTCTTACATAACTCCCGGGTGCAGAATAGGGTATTGTTTAACCAAGCTCTGCTGTTAGGGGCAGCTCTCGCCGACTCACTCCAGGGAGATGCAGAAACTGCTCTGCTTCAAATGAAGTGATACGATGACTTTTACCTCCTCCTATTGCAGTGGTTCTGACTTCTCTTGCCCCTTACGGCTTGGCTGCTGTACTCCTGCTCCCAAAGATCTGTCTGGCCAGGAAAGCAGACAGTTTGGCTGTGTTCAGAGCCAACGCTATTCACTTTGGCGGAACAAGGTGCTCTTCAAGCAATGGGATCGGTTGCCCTCATTTCTTCAGCTTAAGAGTGACACCTTGGCTACTTTAGCTTGTACCTGCAAATATGAGCAGACACTAGAGCTATTTTTTGCATCATGCATTACAGAGTAATGGAATTAAAATTCTGCAGTGATCACAATGACACATGCAATCAAAAGAATATAAAGCTGCAATTGCCTAATGCTAAGCTGTGTGAGGCTCTGAAATGTTCGTGTGTCTCAGTCTTTCAGTTGTTGTAGCCTTTGACAACCGCAGCAGGAAATTCTGTGACAGAGCTGCCAGCTACCAGCACTTCATGTGGCCTCGCCTAAGAGATAACTCTTGGTATTACAGTTTGCGCGGATTAAGTAACCAGAATAGTGGCAGAGAAGCAAATTAAGAGTTTCTTTCCTCCTTATTTCTTCAAGACTGTTTTGTGAAGGGCCTCAGGTGTGTGCTTAAGAGGTGGGGCTGGATGCAGTGTGGGTACCTTGCACCTAGGTCCAAACTCCATCTGTAGGGCCAGCTCAGGTTTGATGCACAGAGGGCATATGCCTTCTGTGCTGCTTCTGTGGCCAGTACGGGCTCGGTCATCTTTGCAGCTGGGAGTCTGGTAGCTGATCTCGGAGAGGGCAGGGTGTTTAGCTTTGTTTCTTCCCGTCTGCTTTTTTGGTGGTAGGAACATGGAGCAAAAGGCTGGGTTCAGTTTCTGCAATGGCCACGGTCTTTATGCAGGAATCAAGAGTGAATTAGGGTCCCTGAGCTCCCTCCCTGTGTTTGCACTGAGCCTGTAAATTACCAGCAGCTGACATTTGCAGAGAGATGCTTAAGTGTCAACACAAAGTGCAGTTTGGCACAAAGGTTTTGTCAGTTCAGTATTGCAAAATCAGGGTAGGAAGCTTAGTGTGCTGCAGAAAGCTGCCCTGTGGAAATGACCTTATAAACTAAGTAAATGGGGCAACGTGCTGATGCTAATACCAGGAAACCTTGTAGGTATCACTGTAAGCTTTAGCTTCGTTTGGATCGCAATGGGATGTGTGCTTTAAAGCAGTTCTCCTTCAAAAACCACAGTGGAGCTGCTTCAGTTTTTTGACCATTTGGGGAAATGATCTCTGTTGCCAGCGCAGAGCTGGTGTACATATAAGGAAGCGCTCTGTTGTTTGTTCCTTCTCTTTAGAGCTGCAATCACTAAAAAGCTGACATCTTTATGGGATAATGTGGTACCCAGTGGTGCCTTTGCAGATGTCTTGCAATAAAAAAAAAAGAGCTGGCCCTTCTAAAGGTTTATTTTCAACGTAGACTTTTCAGAATCTGCTTTTAAAGAGGAAGTGACTGAGGCCAACCATGGGAAGGGGTGAATGCTTTGCCTCTTGATTTGCACAGCAGTTGAGGGGGAAGACAGCAGTTTGAGGTACTAAGTGTCAGGCAGGATCTGTCCCTCTGCTAAAGAGTAGCATGGTCGTACGTTGGTGTCCTAGGTAATAATTTTGCCAGAAAACAACTTAAGCTTTGAGCAGTAAAAAAATGAGCTGTGCATGAATTCCCAGAACTGCTGTCCTGAAGTCAGGGCTTATCACCTTGTTCTGATTTTTCTTCCTGTTATGTTAGGAGGGTTCCACCTTGAGTGGTTTTGAGATTAATGTAAATGTCTTGTGGGTTTAGAAAGTAGTTTAGTAGTAGTAGATATAGAAAGATATAAAGTGCAAATTTGACCTTAACTCTCCTAAGTCAGAAAGGTTCTGACACTGTTAAAAACATGGGGTGAGAATTTTGTTTTGCTCTGGGTTTTGACTGACTCATCTTTAGTAGGTCTTCAACCCGCACCCAGAAAGGATGGGCTTGTATTAAGATCTAATTTGTGTCATGAGACATTCAGACATCTTTTCTGGGACAATGGGGTTTTCCTACTGAATTTGCTTTCTTACATGCTTACAAGCTGCTTGAGCTTGTTGCAAGTCAGCTGTCAGTTTGAAATCAAAATTACTCCAAAATTATCCAAACTTATATCCAAAATTATTATTACGGAATTATCATTCCATTCCTTCCTCAATCCTATATCATATCTAAAAACAAAAGAAATGAAAAAATTGATAGTTATATTCCTGTGCTGACTCTGAGATACTTACCAGTTTTAGATGTACTGGCCTTTGTTTTTGTTTTGTTTTTGAAGTGGAGAAGCTGAGGGAAATAGAAGTAACCTCAAGTTTATTGAAATCTCTAAGAACTTTCCCCAATGCTCTGCGATTTTCAGATCAGGTTATGTCTGCCGTATCAAAGATTTTTTTGGAGTCCCAGAATAGCTTAAAACTTGCATAAAGGCATAAAACCTTATAAGACAATATCACCACTACATTAATTTTCTAGTCAGCATGTCTCTGTAGTTATATTTGCAGACGTTTCATGCTTGAAGTTTCATTTTCTCTTTTCTTATGCCACGTTCCCTAGGTGCTCACCATCAATTTAAATGCAATGTAAAGACTCTGTATGTCCCTCCTTACCCATAGAAGATACGTCCACTTAGATTGCCTTGGGTAGTCATGAGCTGAATCACTGGCAAAGTTGTAGCAAACATAGTTGTAGAAATACTGCTACTTAGAAAGATTCTTGGAATAAGCTGATCTTCCTGCCTGTGTGAGCACAGTTATGCTGTCAAGTGGTAAACTGCTTTTCCAGTCTGTAGGCTGCTGCGCTGCGGGACGCAAATCTCTTTGTTAAGAATTTACCCGTGCTTACAGTGAAGGGTGTGCTAAGTTATTTTTACTTGGGCTCTGGAGAAATCTCTGATCTGTTTTTCAGCGCTATCCTGCATGCACTGTTTACAGCATGCTTTGTTGGAACAGCAGTCAAGTCACAGTGGAGCTGGATGCAGCGTTGGTTGCTGAAACCCTACAGGCAAACCTTAGAGGAACATCTCTGGCTCTGTGCTGTGTTGTCACATCATGCGTCACTGAGGTTTTAGTCAATTAAGACTGTAAACTCTGCAGCATAACCTGAGGCTGTGGGTGCTTGCCTTCTGCAGACCATAACTACTTAATGGGCCTAATTTTCAGGAGATGCTGAGTCACCTGCCCTGTGACAGTGCTTGTTGTATCCCCTCCTTCTCCTGCCCACTTCGAGGCACCTGCTGGCATAGTGACCTTCTCGGCATTTTGGAAAATGTAGTGCCATGCGAAGGCAATGTTAGAAGGTGGACAAGCTGTACAGTATATGTCATTAATATGGCGAATACGTACTGCAGTGAATAGTTCAGAGACTTTGCTTTTCCCATGCTCTGCTGTGAATTTAAAAAAATTCTGGCAGCAGTGTCTCAGTGAAATACGCAGGCAAGGAGTGTAAGGCTCAGTCCTGAAGGTAGTGCGAGAGGGCCTGGCCCATGCATTTCTATTTGAGTTAGATATTGCACAAGATTTTTCAATGTTCTCCAGGTGATGTTGAGTTTGTCTTACTTAGGTTAAGCGGCTGCTCTTCTTTTGCTCCACTGATGGAGCTGGCTAAACCCTTCTGTGTCTTTGCTTGTGACATGGGTCAAATTTCCCATCAATTCAGGTGGAGTCTTTTCTTGGTAATGTGGTTTAAGGCCCTCAGAGTCACACTAACATTATTTCTCTGGGTTATGCAGACCCCAATCTCCTTCCTGAACTGCTTCCTTCCTAATGGATGATGTAGTGTGTGAACATAGGGAGTCCCTCAGGACAATCATTTGCATTTCTGGAAGAGTAGGCCTTATTTACAACCTGCTGTCTATGACACTGTGTGTAGCAGCTGTTTCCCTTTTGGAATCATGATTAATTTAGGAGTTTTGATTTCTAGTCAGTAAAGAGTTAATGACTGCAACAGAAGTGACTAGAAAATGTATTATATATCTGTACGTATCCCATGCACGCGCTGTGTTTTGGTGTTAAGAGATCCATGAACAGAAGCACCAGTCAGTTTTCGTGTAAGCTAAGGAAATCTATCTGAACTTACATTTCCTCTTAGCAGTACTCCTCTGCAGTAATGCTCTACGTAGCAATTTGACTGAGTTTCATAACAATACAATTCTATTGGGAGGTAGATTGCTAAAGGAGCAGTAAGTTAGGAAGGGGAAGGGGGTGTGAAGGGGAGGTTTAAGAGCAGCCTCTGAATTAAGGGTCAACTGCAGTTTGAATCAGAACTGTGATATAATGAGTGTTCTTAGCTAATGGAAAGCAATTAGTTTATGCAGTACAAGTGGAAAGCTTGTTTATAGTCATTCTGTCAAAATACTAGAACAGATATCTTCACCTGTTGAAGAACTAAGGGAAAATAAAGCAGAGACCTCAGAATTTAGCTTACCATTTGTCAGTTGTTCAGTTTAAGTGAATGTATCGTACCCATAATGTTGGTGTTTAAGGGTAGCAAATTCATGTGGGTAACTTTCTTCAACCCTGACTATTCAACATTGACTGTGTTTGTAAATTCTTTCTTGGAGGGAGGTGACTAGAACCATGCCCAGTATTTGAACTATGAGCTAAGCTATCTATCATACTGTCCTGAAATAATTTCCATTATTTATATTCAATACTTACATTTATACACTGCACAATTTAATTGCTTATGTTAGTACAACTAAAAAGATCCCCAGAAATCATTTAAACATTGTTGGCCACTGCTCCGAATAAATTTTTTTCTTTATACCTCCTCTCCGAAGTCCACATAGCCTTCCACCCACCATGAACACTCATTCTTTTGTAATAAAATGTTGTTAGGAACTGTGTTTCTCAGAGCTGTCTGGCAAGCTACTGGATGTTAGCAGGGATTTGCAATTTGGTCACTTAGAGCGTTTGGATATTTAGTATTTGTGACGTGAGAATGGCAGTGCAAGGAGGCAAACTTTTGGATTTAAGGCAGAGTTAGCACACTGCTAGGCCTTGCCCTAGTGAAATGAGGTGCACTTCTCTGGTGTGTGTCATGGTTGCGCTTTCTGCTGTTCTTAATTCTTATGTAACGGTCCTTCTCTTACACAACATTTTGACTGTTCTGAACACTTTTCAGGCTGAATTGAGGCGGTTGGTTGGACACAATGGAAAAGGAAAAGCGATATGCTTGTTTTATAACTGGGAAACACAGCACTCAAATTTGTGGAGGGGAGTCTGCAGCAGACATGAAGTCTAAAGCCAGGCAACCGAAGTCTTGGGCTCATTTGCTTAAGTAAAATTTCAAGTAACCTCTAGCTGTCGAACTCAATTAATTAGCAAGTAACTGTGCCTTTAGTCATGCTGCAGGACTGTCATACAAGTATAGGACTGGCACAGTTAGGTAAGTCCTTGTCGCAGTATGATTTTTTTTTTAGTAGTGCAGATGTGACTAGAGCAATTCAAGCAATGTGCTAGAGCCTTGCGTAGAGTGCTTACTGTGTTACTGTCCCAGCTCCGTTCATTTGGTCCATCTTTCTCATTAGAGCTTCAGTGGGGTTTTGTTGCTATAGTGTATCTCTTGTTAGTGAGCACTTCCATAGTCTGGCAGAATTATGTGGAATGCAACTGCACTAGATAACAATTCCTGAGATCTGGTGATGAAGATTTTTTCCATCCCCTGTCAGTGGTTCACTCGTTTGTATATTATATTCAGCCAAAGGATTTCAAGAATCCACAGATTCTTAGATATTTTTCCTCCACCTCTTCTAATGTTAAAAGTAAGGATTTCTGTCTGGTTTTTTTTTTTCCCGTTTGTTATTTTGCTGTCCCCATGTCTATCTTCCTGCTTTCAGGAAAGCAAATTTCAAAACCTTTTTTTGCTTGCCTGTTCAGAGAGACCAAACTGCTTATTGTAAAATAGTAAACAATGGAGCTTGATTTGGAGGCTATGTAAATCAAAGCCTGAAATCCTGTTTTGAAGTTCATGGCAAAGTTCCCACTGTTATTAATGATTCCGCAAACGCTGCCAGTGTTGCTGCTACCAAGAGGCGCCCCGCTGCTGTTCGGGATGGTGCCCGCTTGTAACAGAGAGCGGCTGTGTGAGGTTGTCTGCGGAGGGAGGACCAGAGCCTGCAGCTAAAAAATCTGTGAGCAATTGAAAGCATTCCTGAAATTGGTGAAGTGTTTCTGAGTCTGCCTTTATCATTAAGTTATTTTGAAGGGGTTGGGTAGTTGAGGGGAAGGGCAGGAGTGATTTTTTTTTTTTTCCCTCTCGTGTTTGCGTTTTAGTTTGATCTTGGATTTACCAAAGAGGGATCTATTTTGGCAGGCAGTAGCCTGGCAGCAATGCATCTCACATGCTGTCTGGGTTTAAAAAAAAAAAGGGGAGGGGAGGAATGGGGAAAAAAGAAAGAAGAAAGAAAACTACACCAAAGTTTTGATTGGAAACTCTGCCATTCTGGACAAGAGCAACTGCTGAGAAGTTGAACTGTTCCACTTAGTGTGGATCAGCTGAATAGCAGCCAAAGCTTTTTTCTGCCCTTTTCAGTTATTCATATCACTCCCACCATAACAGCCTTGAGGAGCTGCATTTTTTTGTCTGTGTAAACCCAGAAGACAGTGTGTCTATTGACCCTGTTGCTGTTTCTGGAATGTGTCTTAGAAAATTGTTCTCAGCAAAATATCCTTCATTCTTTTCTGTATTGGAGACCGAAATGGCAGAAAGTACTTGGTTTTTAAGAATTTCTCCTACAGTTAAACACCAGTTGCCTTTCATATCGAACCAGATTTTGGGGGGAGAAGGTGTGTGCAAATAACACTATACAAGGATTTACTTTTTTTTAATTCTCTGAGAGGCAGCATGTAATGCATAGCAGCTTGTTAACGTTTTCTCACACCTCTAGGATCTACAGAGCCCATCACAAAGATGTCCATATCCCCTTTCTCTGTTAAATTTCCCTTTTCTGACTGCTGGTCAAAGGCATAAAGTACTAGGGTTGATTTCAGATCAATCTATAAAGCTTTACTAGCACTGCATGTTTGCAAGGACTATGGCGAACTTTCCCCGTCTGTAATTCTTTTCTCTCATTCTGATACTCAGTGATTACTTAAGTTGCATCATATTGCTAAACTGCAGGATTTTTCAAGCAGGTGATGAGTAGGTTCGAACTAAATATATCTCCCTAACATGGATTACTTCAGAGTAAAAGGATTGCAGGGTTAGCTTTCTTCTAATTTCTTATTTTAAAGGGGAAATAAATAGTTCTGTAAGTATTTCAGTCATGAAAGATTTTTAGAGCATCAATGTCCCACCCTGGTATCCATCACTTAGCTCCAACCTGCCATCACTGGACTCCTGGTGGACTCATTTAAACATCTGGAATTAACTTTTGATGCTGTTTGAAAGTCTGGGTTTTGCAACTCGGTGGTTAGGTAGAAAATCTGCAGGAAATGCGGTTAAAATAATCTTGAGAACAATGTTTGTGTTTTTCTTGCTACCTTGAAGAGAGAGAAGCCATAGTGTGTGCTGCTGGTTCATGTGGCTATTGAGCTTAGTATTGTTTTTCACATAAGTTAAGTGCTGTTGAGGCCTGATTTTTTTTTAATTTTTTTTATTAAAAGTACTGAAGACAGCCACAGTTCTATTGATTTTTAAAATCAACACTTTGAAAGTTATTACTGCCCTGCATTCTCCCCCGTCAACTAGCAAGGCTGTCTCAAGGAAGGAAAAAAGATTGGGTTTGGTTATGTTTAATGGCAATTCTGTACAGGTTTTATGAGAGAAGGGTTCATACGTACTAAGCCTGACCTGCTGGTAGTGTGCTTTTAACTAGTTCAGTATATCAGAGCTCGTTGCAAGGTCAGTGGTGCTGCAACTACTGGGCTGTCATTCATTCTTGGGAGCACTTCTCTTGAGACGTGCATTGGCATAGGTGACCTTTTGGGTTTGTTGCTGCCATGTGAGTTCAGAGAAGAACTGCCTTAACAAAAACAGACTTTGGAGAGGAGGCAATATGTGCTGCCCATGTTTATTTGGGGACAAAAAGATGTTACAAAGGTATGTTCAGAGGGGAGAGTGTGCAAAATCTGTGTCTCTTTTGCAAATGTATGCAGAAGCAAGCATTTGAAAGCAAACTGCTTTTCTTTTTCTCCCCATAAATTCCTCAAATGTATATACACTTTTCTGCTTTTTCACGATGATGAAAGATGACCTCATTCTTTCTTCCTTTCAAGAGGGGAGGGGATTTTTTGTTGCATTACGAGTACCTAGTCTTGACATATCTTACAATTGAGTAATCTGGCAGTCTGTGCAAGATTTGGATAGTGGTTTCACATGTGGTGCTAGAAACGTGAGCTCTTGGTTAGTCATCGCTGCCCAGTTAAAGGAGAGAGTATGTTGTCCGAAAGCTGCATCGCACTATCATCCTCTTATATCTGAAGTCACAGTCTGGTTTTCCAGAGACCAATCATTCCAAAGCCTTTTCTCCTGAAAATACTGTTCAGAGCAAATATTTTAACATTAACTCTAAGCAGCTCAAAAAAAATAGCTTCTCTGAAGCTGTTTGCATGCACAAGTGAGCAGTGAAGAAGGCAAAAATTTATTTTCTGTAAAGCTCAACTATAAATTACTCCTGAAATAGCTCCTGTGACTGTGCAGCTCCAGGCTGCTGCATCCATTACTCTGAATGTGAAACTTAACGTCATCAACTCATTTTTATCATTCTGTGCTTCAGCAGAGTAGTGCAGGAACCTAGCTATAAAATACAATTCTGTTAATACTAGAAGTGATGATGCTAAAGTGACATACTCAAATGAAGTAATAAAAAAAATTCTAGAGTCTTTTTTGTATTTTTATTTTAAGATCCATACACCTCATTGGAAAAATATTTAAACTGTTTGAAGCTTGCCAAATGCATTAGATGGCCAGGAGAAACAAAACATCACTGGGGCTCTCATACAAAAATTCTTGGTTTTGGAATGTACCCAATTTTACTTACTCATCTGCTGCCTCCTCTTATTTGGGACCAGTTAAGACAGTTTTGGAAACTGAGCATCTACTCCTTTATACATTTAGCTCAGAGTTACTTTGCTCATATCTGACCAATGAGCTCACTCATGAACATGAACTCTGATGCCTTAATGTCTGCTGGATCTGCCTGGAAACGTGTAATAATGGTTTTCTTGTTTTTCTGCTTCAACAATAGAGTCAAGGGACAAATTCCTGAGTTGGACTATTTAAAAAAAAAAAAAGACAGCTGTATGAGTGGGACTGGGGCTGCTGTAGAAGCTGGCTCAAACAATGGATTGCTCTTAGGTAGATGAAGAGAATGGGCCTCACAAATGGATATTGATCTGTAGCAGCTGGGACTTGAGGAAGGAGTTGGGAGACAAGCGTACATTACTCTTACAGCTGTCCGCCTTTCCATGCCTGACTTTGTTTTGCTGGTAAATTTGTGTTTGTAGTACAAGGCTATATTGTTTTCCACTCATATTTAATGTAGCTATATATGAGCACATGGATGATATAGTTTAATAAGCTATATAGCACTTGGGTAGAAAAATGATTGATATGGCTACTTGGAATTTCACTGCAGCAGGTAGATTTTCTGAAGTTATGAGCAAAGTTGGAAGTCTGTCTTTTTAAAATTGGATTTATTTATTTATTTGTTTGGTTAGTCGCAGGCTTTTCCATTTGATGCTTCTGTTTCATCTCCTATTATGCACACAGTGCCCAGCATTTTCTCATTGTGCTTGAATAATTTTTATAGAAAGAATGTGAAGGGGATCTAGGAAATTCCTACAAATGACTGCACTTGCAAAAGAAATAGTTGAATTGAGGTGAAATAAATTATTAGGTGAGATGTGTGAGCTGGACAAATGGGAGTGGAAGCCTATTTCTTTGCAAATGGAGATTTGAAACCTTCTGGCAGAATTTTTTACCTTCCAGTTATGATTACTAAAATGTTCCATGATTTGGTATTTCATGGATTTATTCTTAGGAAACTATTGTCTGCTTGGAACAGTTCAAATAACAACCCCGTACTGAACTGTTTTTAATGGGAGCCCACTTAGCATAAGCTAAAATTTGTTGTGCTGTTTCCCCCCAAACACCCCACAATGCTTTAAATAATTTTTGAAGTAGTCTTTCTCTTGCCTTTCTCAAAGGGGTTATTCTGAAATTGAGGGAATGATTGGAGCACAATACTTTCTGGACACTCGCAGCACTGTTCCAGAGCTAGGTCGGCTGCAGTGGGCGAGGAGACTTCATGAGTGTCTAAGAAATGAACACAAACCCAGGCTAGTTTAGATTTACGAAGCCAAGTCTTGCGCTGGCTCAAATCAATGGCAAAGCTCTCACTGGAGCAAGGATTTGGCCCACGGCCGTGGGGCAGGCTCTGGGGAGTGGGGCTGCGTGGGAGCAGGGCGAGCAGCAGAGCTCCAGCCGGGTGAATGCAAAGTGGGAGCTTCAACAAGCGGACACAGGACAGGGAGCAAAGGCACGTGGGTGCAGGGAGCTGGGTAGGAAGGGAAGAGAAGGAAGAGCTGCTGTATGAAGGCCAGCAGCAAGGAAGGAAAAGGCAACTAAAATAAACAGATGGGATGGACAGTAAGGGAATAATATCAGGCAGTGAAACAGATAACAGAAGGCCTTGGGAAGCAGAATTGTAAGGGGAGGAATCTGAAAATATAAAAGGGTCACTCAGGGACAGATTGTTCTAGTGAAAGAAGTGAGGTTAATTGCCCAGTGCTCTGCTATGCTGGGCAGCAAAGCAAATCATCTGGGTGGGTAAAAATAGGAAGGGAGTCGTGTCTCAGCTGCTACTCAGGCTCCCCTTTCCTTGTGCACTTCGTGCCAGTGCTATTCAAGGAGGGGTCGATAAAGGACTTTGCAGAGAGCACAGTGGGAGCACGAGTTAAGATGTTTTGTCATGATTGTTGGCTAAAGCATGTGAAGCAGAACAGTGGTTTGGTTTTTTTTGTCCCTTCCCTTTCCCCAAAAGATACTGCTCACCAACAGGTAAGTAGTTCATTAAGGAAAAGCAGGTACCATCCAACAGACATACAATGGAGCAAGAAGTGTCCACATGTGTACAGAAAACGTCTGTGCCTGTTAAGTGGGCTAGTAGAGCGGCAAACTTGTTAACCATGTTTTACGTGCAGCATGAACAGAGGTTGTTCATGGAAATAGCATGTTGTAGCACAAGAGAACAGCAGCGGTGGGCATGCTGCAGGCTTATGCTTGACGTAGATGAACTGTTCCACAAAATAGGAGTAAACCAAAAGCTGAAGTGCTCAGAGACCCATATGCTAATGTTCCTGTGCTGCCTACTGGTAAGGATAGTAAGATGAGGAGTAACACGATGCGTTTTCTTTCCATGTAGTATAAATCATAAATTTCTTTTGGCATTTCCTTAGGCAAGACAGCAAGCCCAGCTGCGACATCAAATGGCAGAAGACAGCAAAGCGGAATATTCTTCCACTCTGCAGAAGTTCAACAGTGAGCAGCATGATCATTACTACACACACATACCAAACATCTTCCAGGTAAGGGTCACTGTCACTGATCTGGAGTAGCTCCTAATCTTGTGATAAGGACAGAGGGGCATATTGCACGTTGGCTCAATTCTATGACCCTATCTTTTACTTTTTGATGATTTTTGTCTCTGTTGGCAAATTTTACGTGCGCTTCGCCGACCCGAGAGATGGAGAGCTTGGTACGATAAATAGTCCCTCTCTCATAGGCTAGATATCAAGTGATCAGTAATATGTGAGGAAGGTGACATCAAATTGTTGTGACAGATTACGATAGTCTTTGCAATTGCTCACAGTCTTGTTCTGTTAAACTCTTGTGTCTGTGCAGCTGGGGAATGAAAGCATTATTTGCATTGTTGGGGCAGGAGTCAGCTGGGCATCATTACAGCTGTAAAGCCTCACAGTCCTTTATAACCTGTCTTCAGGACTTCACAGATGTTTAAATTTAAACCACAATAATTCTGCAGTAGTGAATGTCAAAGGGTTTAAGCAAGATTGCTGATTATGTCTCAGGGTGCCTAAAGAAAGACTGTACGGAAAGAACAAAAAAGCCATTAGATTTATACTGACTGAAGATCTGAGTTTATGCTTGACTGAACAAAGAGAGATTAATGTAGTAGCACAGAAGTTCTAAATGACTGTTCCATTGTAATGGGTCATAAGCATCAGAAGTGGAAAATACAACCTCTTTAAGGGAGAAAATGTCACATGCTTATCTGATGAGAAATAACTGATATTTGCGGAGCAAATATGCATTTTCATATCCATAGCTGGAACTTCTTAGATAAATGGACACCTCCTCTTTTGCTTCATGGTATTTCAAACCAATGTCTTGAGATAAATTATCCCTGGCATTAGATACAAAATGTTTGCAAAATATTTCTATTTAACACTAGATCTGGTAGGTGATCTGACTGTACGTGAACATGCTTAAAGTACTGCACATGTATCATTTTCACTGCCAGTGCACCAGTAAGCTCTAGTGCTTTCTTTTAGATGTTGAAATAAGTTGTTTTATAAATAACTTATGTTGCTTGTGGATCAGTCAAGGCAATGGGGATTTTATGTTGACAATGCTCCATAAGATCCCTGCATCTAATGTGAAACAGGCCGTTCCTGATCATGCCCTTCTGTATCCTGTTATAATCTGCCATAATAGCGTCATGCCACATCCAGTTTCCCTGTTTGTAAACGAGAGGCCCATGGAATAAATGGGAGACCGTGGCACTGAATCCACTGAGCAACAGGGAGCATACGTTGAGGAGGTCTGGTGTGAACAATATATGATGTATAGGACTGCCTGCAAACCAAAAATTACCTTCTAGGGCAAAGGAGAAGGGGACACATGAAGACTTTTTGTTTGCTTGGATTCTGCAGTGGAATGAGAATCAGATCTCTCAGAACATGTGCAGCAAATGGAAGAATTTATTGTTGCAGAAACTCTCTTAAAAGCTGTAGGAGCCATCCTTACAAAAGTCTAAAGCTGGAGTTTTGACAAATCAGCATTTTTTAACATAAAAAGTTAATTGAAAAATTCCCAGTAATAGTAACAGAGATTACTTTTAGAATGGCATTTTGATGTTGGAGGAAACAATATGACTTGGTGCCTTCATCAAAGCAGCTGTCCTAGTTTGTTCTTAAAAACATATTTAAACCATAAATCTTAAAGCAGCTGATGTATGCTGGGGAGAAAAATTGGTTGAAACTGTGAAGTTAAGCTTGATATTTGAACTGAATGAAATGTAATGTTTTAGAAAATACAAGAGATGGAGGAAAGAAGAATCGTGAAGATAGGTGAATCCATGAAAACTTTTGCAGAGGTTGACCGCCAAGTGATCCCTATCATTGGAAAGTGTCTGGATGAAATAACAAAGGCTGCAGAATCAATTGATCACAAGAATGTAAGTGGTGTTTTGTTTGGATTGTTGAATGTCATCTTTAGTATTGATCAGTTAAATATGGAGACTTAGATCCTGGGTCCAGGCTGCAGCACAAGAGCTTTATAGTCACAGAACTAAACCAAAGAATAGCTGCTGTCCCAAGGTACTTTGGCTGAGGCAGGATGTGCTCAGATTATTTCCCAAATCTATTTAACACCCAGGAATGCCTCTACTGCCACACTTTTTATAATTTTTTTTTTTCTTTTAGGAAAATTCTCTTCTTTTACTAAGAAATTACTTTTTGAAATATTGTCATTGAAAAACAGACTTCTGCACATAACAAGGAAGATGGTGGGCATAATTCCAGATACCTAATTAATAATCATCAATTCTTATTCAGATTGGTTCTATGTATAATAGAAAACTGAATGTTGCAGACATTCTGGTTAGTTTTATAATAATGGAAGTATTTAAAGTATTGGCTACATGAATTATTGTAAACAATTCTGGCAAAATTTCTACTTTTTGTAAAATCTTTCTTTGCAGATTTGAGGTTTGCTAACAATCTGTAAATGAGTTCTTGCAAATCTTTATTTCTGAACATCATTGTAGGAGTAAAAAGAAGCCTTTCTGATAAAAAGGCTGATAAAGAATTTGGTCGAGCTTCCCGATGTACCGTTAGCACAAGGGCAAATATGTTTTCTATTTTGTTTTCAGAATGATCTGCTCCCTTCGTAAATGAAGTCTCTGCTTGCTCTTTCAGCCCTTCTCATGGATCACATTAGTGCTTCAAATACAAACAGCATGTGTCTTGCTGGCTGTTTGAATTTCCCATACATCTTTTTCACTGGAATCTTTTCTGAGCTCTTCAGTGTCCGGAGCCTGGAGACTGCCATTAATTGGCAGCATAAGCCTGAGGCTGAAGATTTGAAATGAATCCACTACTTTCTGCTCAGCAATTGTGCTCTCAGAGAGCAGCAGAGGAAACCAGGGAATCTGAAAATTACTCTTTCAGGGTGGCAGAAGGGGGAGTTGGGGCACGGATTCCCATGTTGGAACAACATACCCTGCTTGAGGTACAGCTTGTGGTGCTGCGTGAGGAAATAGTGTTGGGGAGATTTATATCTAAGCCTACCTTCTGCTTGAATCTTCAAGTGAGGTCTTAGCAAAACACACACAAGGCTTAAGCCAGGTGTTTGAATCACTGTGACTTTTATATTCAAGTTAGTCTCTGTTGCATGCAGATAAGTCAGATTGGTGGCTCATATGCACAGGTATGACATCAGAAAATGGTGGCTTTGATCATCAATAACTAAGAGATCTCCTGTAAACACCATGCTAACAACAATTTATTTAACCAAATCTGTTATATCTGAACAATTACAAAAGATTTAGCGTGTTCTATCTGGAAAACTGTTATGTCCATAAAGGATTCTTTTTTGTTAAATATCAACAAGGATTTCTTTTTCATCTCTGGAGCAATAGTTTCTAACTTTCTTGATTCTGATGAATGTGATATGCTTGTTCTTGCCCTTCTGTAGCATGCAGGTCCTGCCACTTTATAAGGATGGCCATAGGTGCACACAGTAGCAATTTTAAAGCTGTATTTTTTTCTATTTCTAGATAATGTGTTGCTTTTGCCACTAACGCAGAGTGTTACAGCAGACCTTTCCATCTTACCCCTTAACATTCTAAGCAGCAAGTTGGACACTCTTAGGCTACCATAGGGAGAGTTTGTCCTTTCCCTGTTAAGATTCAAATTAAAGTTGTCTCCTGTACTCATCTTTTTCAAGCTTGAAAAATTTTGGATAGGAAAGTCAACTAGATCTATGCTGTAGTCAACTTTGAAAATGAGGTCAGATTCCAGGGGAGTTGAATGCAAGGACAGCTGGTGATAATATAGCTAGTACAATGGTGAGCAAAACCAAGAGCCTGCTGAGCAGGAAGAGTCTTGTGTGAAACTCTGGGCCCACACAGACATGTGTTTCCCAGCTGGGAGGAGATGTCCAGGATCTGGTAATCATAAACAAAAGTACAGTGTCCCCAAACTTGAAATGTGTAAGGTCAGACACCATGGCACTGACCAAGGCAGTGATACATTTGAAGTTCTTATTTAGCTCTTGAAATACTTGGGTTTATTTTCACTTTTTCTAACCAGTGATCACATACAGAGTTACTGAAGAAGGGGAGAGGTTAAATGAAAGCTCTGCTCTTTGCAAAGTAGCTTCAGTTAAGAAACCAGGGCTTTAAATGCAACAACCACAACTACTAGAGAAGATGTATTGGTCAGAAAGAAAGATACAAGGTTAGAGAAAGCACTATTTGTGGTAACTTACCTTGTGTACCAAGCTGCGTGTCTACTCTAGCCGAAAGGAGGTAAGAACCTGCAAGTTCTGCAGCTGTTTTTGCTGTCAGTAAAATATTACTAGTTGATGGTAAGTCATTACTGTTTAAAAAGGAAAACCAAAATAAAAGCAGTAGATCATTGCACTTCATGTAGGTATGTCGGAACTTTTTGATAATCAATTTTCAGCTTTGGGTAGGTTTATGACAAACACTGGTCTATGAAGGTGTGGGTCCTATGGTATCTGTGAACCACTATGATTTCTAGCATCAGAATTGTGTAGTACAATAATAAGGAAGGATGTGTTTCTGTAATGACTTTGAAACTGTGGAAGTGCAGACTGCTAACAGGCTTCTTTTCCACGGCCAGCTCAGTGTTCCTTCCCTCTGTGGATGCTAGCAGGATTCTGGAAGATCACTTTTCTTCCAGGGCCTCTCTTTCATTGGATAGTGTTAGGAACCAGAATGACCTATGGGACAGATGTAATACTTTGTGTAGTCTCTACAGCTTAAATATTACAAAGTTCTGCCTCATGCCCAATTGCAAAATGGCCTGTCAGGTTTAGTCACTAAATTTGCAACCATGTCAATAGGATTGCTTCATGCCCTCACTGAAGTGTATACAATCCCTGCTAATAGCAATGGAAACTGCCAGGGTTTAGCTGGGAATACTGCTTAGCCTCGTGTTTCTAATGCAATTGTAAATATGCTGCTTTTTCATGGCCTCTCTCTAACAACTTGGACAGCACAGAGGTCATGGTGCAAGGGTAAGCTGTAGTGACTGCTAGGTGAACCTCTGCAGAACTTGCTTCAGATGGCTCTAGCAGGAGATAAAATTAATTTGTTACAGACTTCAGAGTTCCTGTTATGACACTATCTCTGTGATATATGGAGCATGCTGGTTATTTTTAGCTCCATTGTAGTGGAAGGATGTTTTGACTAAATGGAAGGAGCACCGTAAAATAAGGAGAAAATGAAAAGCTCAATGCATAGGATAAAATACTATATAGAGTATTTAATGTAGCCTTGGGTATGTATATAGTATCTTCTCTCTTCCTTCTTCATCTTGCTTTCATGACTAGTGTTAAAAATCTCTTCAAATGTTTAGATCTCAGGAAGTTTTAATGTCAAACTAGGATAAGATGATGGAAAGTGTTCTGCCTCCCTAAAAGTTGTGTAGGAATTTCACAGTGCACCCGATAAGGTGAGGGTCTTAAACCGTCATTTTCTTCACAATTCCATGAAGACTTTTGCAAAGCTTTTCCTATAGCTGCGTTTTGCTCCGTTGAGCCTGGCCTCTGGATATGTTTATATCCCACTAGGTTTCTCATGAATCACGTTTCACCTACGGACATAAGCAGAATCTGCAAAATGCCTTCAAAGCAACAAGTTCATCTTTTTTATCTGAACAGGATGGTGATGCTCTTCTCTAGAGACTACTAAGGTATCTGTGCTGTGGCACAGTTTCTCTAATGATCTTAGAAGAAAACCGTTAGAACAGTATAACATAAAAAGCTCTCTTTCCAGGAAGTCAAGTAGATAAGCATTAAAATAGGTTTGGTTTTTTTTCTGAGTCCATTAGATTTAAATGCATTTGGCAAACTGAAATCAAGCTTATGTATAATTGAGTGTGTTTGTAGACCTTTGTTCTTGCTTTATTTTTTCTTTTCCCTCTTTAAAAAAAACCAACCAAACAAAAAAACCCCAAATCCATTGTACACAGTGTACAGCCAGTGTGTTGCTGACTTGCATCTAGCACTCCTAGCAGTACCAAAAGGAAACAGCTTTAATGCCAGTGCGTGGAGTTCCAGCCACTGCCTGCATTGAGGAGTCGGGCTACTTGTGTGACCTTGCACTGCTCAGTTGTTAGGTAAAGCTCATCAGATAAAGTCCTGCTATTCACTGCAACAACTTGTCAACTTGTGGCAGTCTGATCACTCAGGAGCTCCTTTATATAGGAGTATTTATTGGGATTTTCCACTAGTTTGCTTACAGCTGTATGCCCAGCAATTCTACACCTTAAATCTTTGTTATGAGTCACTTAAGTTGTCTGTTCAGTTACTGAAGTATGATTGCTTTTGTAGTCAATATAGTAACCAATAATAAGCTCTTAGTCATTTTCACCAAGTGAAAAAGCCTTTAAAAGATGTTTGTATCAGAACTTTGATTTTTTTGTGTTGGAAACAAAAGAAAGGGAATGAAAACATGGCTAGGTTGTGGTCAGACTCAGCGTTGTGCAGCTCAGTGGAAGGTTGGAGCAAGGAGCCTTGAGTTTACTCTTCCTGAGCATCATCTTTAGTTAACTATAGTGACCTGTGCTTTAATGATAGTTATGGGGTTTTTTATTTTCCTAAATAGACCCTAGTCCTCTGCTTTTTATCTGTTGGTATTTTGAGTAACGACTGGTCTCAGTGATACCTTTGCAAATTGAGCTAGAGTTTCATAATAGGAAAAATGGATTATTTGAGACTAAAACTCACCGGCTTTTTTTTCCCCATTGATTGTTTATTTAGAGATCTACTATGAAACTGAGATTGTAGTGATTTGTGTTCCTAGATGTAATACATTGACTGACATAGGTTGGAAACTTGTTCTGTGTGGGGTGGTTGTTGTGTTCTTAACTGCATTTATCACTTTAGTATCTGGGAGTATTAAATTTTACATGTTAGAATGCCTTGTTTTGGTAGGATCCTATGCTGTGCCTAGGTGGTTTTGTTTAAAGCACCTCATGATAGTGAAAATTGGTCCAAGAAAGTGCCCTCATCTTGAAGCAGAAGGTAGAGAGACTTGTATTGATCCTGGGGACAGAAGGATTTTCATTCCCAGGAATGAGACCAGTCCCTGTAAAGGCTGGTTCCCGCACAGATGAACTTTCTTGTCCTTGTACTGTCTTTCAATTTGATGACAGCCCTCATCTGAGATATTTATTCTTGGACTGGATCTGTCCCATTTCAGGATTCACAGCTGGTAATAGAAGCCTTTAAATCAGGGTTTGAGCCTCCAGGAGATATCGACTTTGAGGACTTCACGCAGCCAATGAAGCGGACAGTCTCGGAATCCAGCCTTTCCAACTCCAGAGGGGAAGGGAAGTCTGAGCCCAAGTTTGGTGGCAAATCCAAGGGCAAGTTATGGCCATTCATCAAGAAAAATAAGGTACTGACTTGCAAACTTGAGCATGGTGCTAGTATGTGTATAGTTAATAACCTCTGTCTTGTCTAGTATTTTTTTAAAGAGGATTTTAGATTCAGAAAGTTAATAAGTGATGTCTTAATATTGTGTTTTGTTGTAGTCTTCTGTTACTTAAGTTTCTTTATATCTTTAAATTTTTTTTCTTGTATAATTTCTTTAATTATGTTGGAGTTTTTATATTAATTTAACTTTAGTTGTCACGTCTCTGCCATGGTCCATTTCTGTTCCTAACTCAGAAAGAATTGTGTACCACTTACCTAGTGCCGTGTGTGCTAACTAACATTGTTACTTTTGGGAAGCTTTAATGTGGCATTACTGTTTTGACACTTCTGAAACTCTCCTTGGCTTTTCATTTGCGTTATCTTTTCAGTCTGTGCACTGGGTTCAGCAGTTGGGTGGCTGGGAACAAGGAATTGCTGCGATTCATTCTTCTTAAGCACAACTAACGGAGCATAACTAACTGAGCAGTTGACTTTTTAAAAGACCACCATATTAACTTATGTATCCATTAAACCTTTTTCATTTCACTGTCATATTTTACACCATAATGCATGGCAGCATTTATCTGGGGTTACCAGAATGTGTCAGGGTGACTTGACTAAATCGGTTTTCAGTAACACTGATGGAAGCCCAGAGTAGCTTCGTTGTTTTGATCTCACCCTTGCTATGACCACTTCTATTAGTTAGAGAGTCAAAAAATCTACCTGTTCAAAATGGATCATTCCTGTTGTGCTGGTATGTGAGAGAACACGGCTGTCTGGTGCTTACATCAGTGTAGCCAGAAAAAAAAACAAACAGGACTAACTCCTGAGCAAATTTATAGAATAATTTGTAAAAGTGAAGTGTGATGCACATTAGAGGTATGATTTGAAAGCAGGAAGGAATGTGGTTTGTTGTTTTCCAGATAATAGAAACGCTACTGGGCACTAAGGTACCTTCCTTATCTGATCCATTTAAATGCAGGTATTTGAAAGCTCTATCCATATGCATTATTCTGAGCTGTCCACAGAGCAGAACAGGGCAATTTATGGGGATAGCGCTGCATGGAAGAGTCTGCATGAGCCTCCTGTCAAAATACTTTGTGTTACTCTTCTGTTGCATCACTTACTAAAACTTCCATTTATCCCATTCTTCATTTAACACAACTTTAAATACTGCTTCCCCCCCCTCTTTTGAACCATGGCCTTTAATATTTTGATTATTTAATTGTTTTTTTCTCTGGATTTCAAATATTGGTTTTGATGCTTATTTTCGTTTTGTGTTTTATCCTTTTATTTTGATTTTTATTCTATCACTTCTCCATCTCTTATACGTAGCTTATGTCCCTTTTAACATCCCCCCATCAGCCCCCTCCTCCTCCCCCTGCCTCTGCCTCACCCTCTGCTGTTCCCAACGGCCCCCAGTCTCCCAAGCAGCAAAAGGAACCCCTCTCCCATCGCTTCAACGAGTTCATGACCTCCAAACCCAAAATCCACTGCTTCAGGAGCCTAAAGCGCGGGGTAAGTTCTCCTCTGGATACCTCTCTCTCTCTCTTTCTTTCTCTTTTCTTTCTTTCTTGCGCTTTTATTGCACGTTCTGTTATGTATAAACTTGTTTTGTTTTGTGAATGAATCCATTGTGTTTTATCATAACATGCAGACAAATCCCAGGAATCCCAACCTATAAAGCCATTTGTAGTCAAAAACCCCACAATGAAACCACAAAAAGTACAGCTGCTGATGGAAATTACTCATTTGTTTTTTAGAGGGAGGAGGAATTGTCCAAAGTATGAAAGGAAGAGCTGAGCATTAAGTAATACTCATGCAGAAGTCAAAGTCATTAATTCAGTAGCCCTGTACATGTCTGTGGCAGAGCGGGTTTGGAGGAGCACCATTCAGAGGTTTAATCTGATCCTGATGCTGCGTGTTGTCTACCTTAATGTGAAAAGCTTTCCTCTCTGCAGCGTGGATTCAGCTCAATATCTGTGTCAGGAGGAGGGGAGTAAATTAGGAGGGATTCTAGAAAACAATTCTCCTGACCTCAGTTGGTGCAAGTTCAGGCATTTTCCTGGAAAGATCTGACATCTCTTGCTGTGGTAGCAGGAAGGTGATGTCCCTGTGTTTTATGGCCAAGTCTGTGCAACGTCTGTTTCAAAGGCTCAGCCTCAATTTGTGCTTCAAGTGCTCCGATGTTAGCTTGCTTAGTAAGTCTGAGCCTTAAGATAAAAACAAAAACCAAAACAGGTGAGATGTGAAAGCTGAGGTGAATCTAGGTGGTAATTAAGTTGTTTATATGGTACATGTGTGCTTTAAACCAGGGCTGCCATGTTGGTGAAAACTGAATTTAATGTTCCCTGCAGCTACCTGTATGTATTAATTACAGTTGGCTCTAAATATTTGGGGCTGACACTTCTCAAGGACCTTAACTGCATCCTGTAGCATGAAGTTTTGATAAGATAGGAAGGTTTGATTTTATTCCTGTAGAGATCCTAAGAAATCCTGCTTCCCAACAAGTTTATCATGTCTGCCATTGGGCCTCGTTGAGCAGATGATGTGCCTTAAATGGCTTTTAAAGTGTCCATAGAGGAATTTAAAGTCCTGCCATGCTCTTTAACTTTTTTCCTAATTAGCTTTAAATTATTTTTCCAGTTTTTACTCTTGACACTTTAAATGTTAACGAAATATCTCCACAAAAATACCGAGTTGAAAAACTATTTGTAATGGCCAGTAATAGCTGCTGTTCTTGCAAACTGTGGAGGAAAGACATTAACTAAAGAGTTTGATAAACGTTATGTGATGAACCATTGCAAAGCTAGGAAAAAAATTTCAAGTTCCCTGTCTCACTTGGCCTTGCAGCCTTCCCTACTATACGTTAGCACACAGAATTGTAGGCCAGCGTGTCTTTTTCTGGGCATTTCCCATTAAGTCCACAAATTTGTTGGCTTCTGAACTAACTTTCACTTCCCAGTAGTATGATGCACACAGTTTAAAGTGATATTCTGTCTGCAAAAGCTTTATCAGTCTAGCATGCGAGCTCTCAAAACTCCATAGTTTTGAGAGATTAGGGTTTGGGGTTTTGCCTGACCA
Organism: Balearica regulorum gibbericeps; assembly: GCF_011004875.1. Taxonomy (NCBI): domain Eukaryota; kingdom Metazoa; phylum Chordata; class Aves; order Gruiformes; family Gruidae; genus Balearica; species Balearica regulorum. The sequence goes on from NC_046203.1 coordinate 6,216,375, forward strand.
GCAGCTGAGGTGCAGTGTGTTAGATGCTGGTTTATGAGTTGTACAGTGCAGAGAAGCTGAACGCCTCCATGGCTGACCTTGGGGACCTGTCTGGGTCTAGAACAAATTGGACCAATGTTTTGTGACACATCACCCCTGTTAGAAGTGCGGTGTCCCTGTCCCCATTGCTGCTGATAGAGTAGGAAGAATGGCCTGACTTTTCCCAGGTCAACTGCTCTGTTCCTGTCCTTGACATTGGCTGTGGCTGCATTGGTAAACTGATGTTGGAGTGTTTGTGTTGAATTAAATGCTCTCATTGGTGCTCTTCATAAGCAGTAAGTAAAATGGCAGGTCCTTGAGATAAAATTTTCCATTTTTCAAACAAAAATAAGACTTTATCTTCCTAGAAGCTCGCACGTGGCACAGTTGTGCTGAGGAGTTGCTGGCATAGCATGGCTTTGGGTCCTAGGTTAAGGTCCTTAGAATTATTTCCTCCTATAAAAATTACAGGAAGGAGACACAAGTGTTCAGTATTTTGAAACATTTTCTAGACCAGGCTGTAACAGCAGGGAAGTGACTGCTTTAAAAAGCCCAAATTCTGCTCCAGGGACTGCACTGACATTTAGGGCTGAGGGCTGGAGTTGCATAAAAGCAGAGATGATTTCAGTGGGGAACTTCAGCGGCGAGTTACAGAGAATTGAGAACAGTGCTGTAAACAATATTTTGTCTCATCTGGTTGCAGACAGTACATTTTAAAAAAAAAAAAAAAGATGGTTTATACAGAGTGGTTTCCAGTTGTTTACCAGGGAATTGCCATTTAGTGGGATGTTCAGAACCTCAAAAAATCACATTACTTGCGCTTTTCATCGGGGAAGCGGGAAGTTTTGAAGTTGTCCAAAGGCAGATTCTGTAAATGTACCTCCTTCCCGCAGTTGCAGTTTGGCTCAGAGCGTCTTTTCTCAGTGGCTTTTATGGGGAGAAACAGTCTTTCAATTCTGCTTCTGTAGCAGCAGGCCTGGGGGAGGATGTGCGGGTGTGCTAGGGTGTGTGGGTGTCTTGGTGGCACCCACCGTGGCAGAGGGGTGCCTGGCAGTCTGCTTCGTTCCAGGGTAGCAGTGAGATACTTCAGAGAATAAGGTGCTGCTGGAGGTGAGGGTTTGTGCTGCGATCTAGTGCTCCAGTAGTGCCATTCACACAACAGAATAGTGAAAAATAGTGCTGAATATTTCTAACTTGATTTAAAAATACTAGTTTTTAGTTCCATGGGCACTTCACGAGTTTGTATTTCAAATGTACATATTCTTATTTAGTGAGTATTTGGCCGTATAAGCAATTATGACTAATTGTTTTTAATATTTCCTGAAGAGAGGCCATTGTTTTATGTATTAACTATCTGAGAAGTCCAGGTGGGTCTTATGAATCCTGCGTACAGTATTGGTTTGAAGCGTTTTGTGTGAAAGGTGAAATAATTAGAACAATTTCCTATAGTCTTCTCTGAAATCCCTCAAATTTCTGCTGACACGTTCATTAAAAATGTGCAATGAAAGGCTATTGCTAAATCTTCTTTTAAACCTTTCACTATGTTCTCTTTCTATTTCATTTCCTTCCCCCGTTAGCTACCAGGATGTTTGTATGTAAAAACTTTTCCTGCCTGACTCATCTCGCAGAGTTGGAGGCCAGCATTCAGATCATTCTCTTTTATCAGAGGGTCAAATTCAGGCCTCTTGGTTCATCTAGAAATACGGGGTAGGAGAGGCTGCAAAGCTCTGGCACCTTGCTCCGTCTGATTTGAAAACTTGTCAAGTTCCCATTTCGTAGGTCCTTGGTGATTTGTTATACAAATGGTCAGACTAAAAGATCATGAAAATGCCATATGACCTTCAAAAATAAAATAATTTGAACCAGGAAAAAATAAATCAAGAACCACTGCCAAATCCTGTGAATTTATCAGATGAAAAATGAGTGGTTGGCATATGTTTCAGCTGATGTGGTTGATATGACCCACTTTATATTCAGTAGAGCCTGATAATACTGTTAATTCTGCTTTTACCATACTAAGTTTTATAAGACTTCCTTTTCTCAATTCCTCTCCATTCTCCTGCCAAATCCAAAAGCATCTGAATTTTGCTTAGGAGCATAAGCAGTAATGTTACAAATACTGGATTGTGCCGTTACCACAGAAATTAGGAGGACGTAGAAGGAAACTGTCCTCTACACAGAGGAACGTTCAATCTGCACAGAAATACATCAGTGAAGCAACTTTTGGGAAGGTCATGCAGGGAGCCAGCAGGACAGTACAACGTAACGGGTGTTTGGCTTTGGACACTGAATAATTTCTTTTGCTCTGAATATTGTCTCCATGCTGCTGGCTTGTTCAGAGGCAAAATTCCACTCCAGCCGGACACCTTGCTGTAAAGATGGCCACAAGGCATTTTAAGTATTATTTTAGAGTATTTGACCAAATTGTCAAGCAGGTCCTTCCTGGCTTATTGGACCTGTTAACTCCTACAAAATCCAGTGTAACAACTTGTTTATTTCAGAGGAAACTGGATCATACTCCTTTTTCTGCACTGGCTTAAGGAAGATGTGCATGAAAAGGAACTACTAAATGTGAAGTCCAGTAGATATGAAGACCTTAACAGGATAAATACCACCAGCGGAACTGCACGTTGTAATTGATCTTTGAAACATAAGTGAGTGAATGGATTCCCGTACAATTCCTCCATGAAGTCTTTGATACCAGAACATGTCAGGAGAGGCAGTATGTTTTAGTAATTTCCTTATAAAGTTTTGGTTTAGCATCTTATGTTGCATTTAGAAAGAGAAATTATGAAACTAAAGTGGAAAAATCACTGGTGACTGTATAAATGAATTGTATAATTAGTAATGATACGTCCTGTGCCCAGTCTAGTTTTAATTTTGCTTCCAGACCAAAAATCCAATGAATCTTGTTTTCGTGGAAGGAAGCAGATGCCGGAACAATTTACAACAGATGCAAGGTTAATGTAGAGGCGCCAATATGAGTATTGGTGGTCACTGCCAATATGAAATCCTAGACTGTTTTAAAAAAAAAAAAAAAATTTAGGTGCTGACTCTTGTCAGTGTCTATGGTTTTCTAATCACATTTTTGTATTTTCCTCAAAGCTTCCTTCTTCTAACCCCAACAGCAGAAATGTCCATTGTAGAAAATACTGTAAAGCCATTACAGCACTTGTCATGGATCAGAACTAGAAGAGGAGGAGGGAAAAAAGTCTTTTACATAGTTTTGGAGTGCTGTTTCTAATAACTTTTTTAAAAGGCAGTATAAAAGTAGTAGAACACTTAAAATCAGCTCTGTCTCTTTAGGGAAGTTAAAGCCAGAAGAGTACAAAAAATGAGGAACCACTTACATAAGTCATAATTTCATTTATGCTTGCTCTGCTTTTTCTAATTCCATTTTGAGGACAAAGAAGACTCTGTATTCTGCTAGTTGATATTAATTTTGTGTTCTTTTGTTTTATTGCTATAGCGGCAGTAACATCAGCACCTTTATTTAAAGAGCAATACTTCTGAACTAACAAAATCCAGGGGTAGAACTTACACCTTTGAATTGCTGTGCTGTGCCGACTTGCCTTTCCTCTCTTTCCTTGGAGACTGGGTTGCGACGGAGCGGAGAGGATGGGTCTGGGAGCTGGGACGCAGATAATGCTGTCATTACCCAAGTTCCAGCCTCTGGGTGGTTCCATAAGGCCTACGGAGGGACTTTTGTGGTTTCCTTTTTAGGGGAAGTTGTTGACTTCATTACAATGTGATTTTTACTTCCATTGCACCAGTTAATGTTTTCCCTTATCATCCCGTCTTGCCTTTGTGATGTAGTGTGCAGTCTTCTCCCTCCACACTTAGCTGTTGGTCTGCCAGGGCGATCAGTACTTTGTTGTTCTGTGAGCATGCAGAAACAGCAAACAAAATACACCACCTGTCTCGTACCTGCTCTGTTCTCTGCCCCTGGGAATACTTGTTATTGCTAAAGTGTCTAAATCTGTGCCAAGAGCAGGATTTTTTGGTGGGTGGGGTCATTAAAGCCATGTTTCATTCTAGCACAGAGGGAGATGTTTTCTGACCTTGTGTGTTTAAGCTAGCATTTAAAAATACGGTGTTTTCTGATTTTTGTGAGAATACTAAACTCTTAATATTCGCCTAGTTTCTAGGAAGCTTCCACTTTGCACGTAAAGGCTAGTTGAATGCCAAGCTGTCTTTTGCTGTAGAAGCAGTAAACACAGAGGTGCGATGCTCGTCTCCAGTGTAACGGATGTGTGTTTTCTCTTGCTGACTCACCAGCAGACACAGTCTTTGTATATTCACAAAGAACTCATGAAGAGGACTTTAGGGACACCCACGTGTGCCATTGAGGCTAGGGAATATGTTGTAAGTCCGTGTATGGTGTGATCAGCCCATACCGTTGCTACACAGTCGCTAACCCCACTTACAACGCTGTTAGAGTGTGCTGTGGAAATGTGCTTTGTAAAAGATAAAAGGAGAATTTGGTGGGAGGCAAGTTGCAGCTTTCTGTGTTATGTGCAGGAAAGATATGTCTGCTAGTCCTGGAAATGCTGAAATTGGCACAATTAAAGTAGCTGGACCTGTGAAATTCAGAGTAAGTACTACAAGCAGGTTCCATGCATTTATTCTAAATGATTTTGAATGCAGTCTTGACCATCACGAGCCAATCCCTGATTTACAGCAGTGCAGTGACACGTTCTGTGCCATGTCGTGGAGCGCTCCATAGAGCTTTCTCAAGCTTCCCTGAACTCTCTGCAATGATGATAGTTCATGGAATCAAGACACGTGACCTCTAAATCTGATACCCGGATAAAACAGAGTATGGGGAGATTGTTACAGGACCACTAAGAAAGAAAATTGCCTCTTGGTTGTATGGAAGTCCAATCATTTATTTCAACCCTGTTTTCTGTAAGTGAGGTTAGTGTCCGTGACTGTCCAATAACACATGGACTTGCTGGCTTTCATGCTTTTCTCATGTGTTATTGAAGCTTGTGGCTCGTAGGCTCTTCATTTTTTCCCTGCAAGACTAAGCTAGACTTGTTTTAAATCGACAGCTTGAAACAGATTTGCTCATTTTGAAGAAAAGTAATTTATTGAATCACTTGGAGGAAAAAATGCCCCTGTTTTCCCAGGAGCTGTGAGCAAGTTTCTAGCTGTGAAAACCCAGCAGAATGGGCAAAAGTAGTTATTTAGCGTTTAATGCAGATTTATTTTCAGTCTGCTTATATTTGTTTCTAGAAACTGAATCACTGTCATGTAAAATTATGAATACATTTCAGAAATGGAAAACTGTGAATATGACTTATTTCAGCATTTCATTGTTTCCAGTCTATGATCTGCTTTGCTATTTTTACTGGTTATAACAATCCCTGATGTACTATTTGGAAATTAATAAGTTCTCTATCTTTGTCATACTTAACAGCATAAGAATTCGGCATACAGTGTCTGTAATCCTTTTCAAATTTGCTGAATTTACAGCAAAAGAATAGTCTTGATGCAGATGATTGTTCGCAGTTGTATAGTGCCTTTAGAGTGAGTAGTGTTTAGAAACTAGCGCATGTAGCATACATTTGTGCCTTTTATAGAGTGCTTCATAGGTAAATATTTATTCTGCACCATGAGTCTTGTCTGTATATATGTACAAGGATCTCAATTTGTGCTGATCATGTCTATGCTAAAGTTCACAGGAGTGCTAAAGCAATTACGCAAACAAAAGCTGCCTATGCTGAATTTCTTCAGCAGTGTATTTTAGCTCATTCTTTCTCCTTCTTGTATGATTATTCTCTCAAATGGATTGGGTTTGTTTGCTTTTTTAATGGCCTCGTAGCTGAGAGAGTGAATTTCTTCATTGCGCTGTGATTATTATCATGTGTTTACTTCCTAATGGACTGAACTTCAGAGGGAAGTTTAACTGCTGCGTTCTCACTGAATGCATCAGTTCAAATGGAGTATTTCACTATTTATTGCAAAGCCATATGTTTTCCTTGAATGGTTGGCATGTATTACTGTACAAATTCTGGTAACTAATGGTAATTGTTATTTTTGAAAAATGTCTGTTTCTTAAATCATGCTGTCAAAAACATTGTAGGCGTGGAGCCACCTTTATTTCTTTTAAATCCAATCCTAAAGAACTGTGCTTTTGCTGAAAATGGAGCAACTGTTTGAGAGCATCATCTTCAGGAGCTGTTGGTAGTAAAATAACGGAGAACTCTTGAATGGAAAGAGGTTCCGAAGTCTCACAGTACAGATCACTGTCTGGAGTGAGAGGTGTTTTCCAACTTCCATGTTTCAGCTATCTTTAACACCGAGGATGTGCAGTTACGCACTTCCAAGTTTGTTGCGTAGTTTTGAGCATTTCACAGAACTGTCCCCAAAGAGCTGGTCGGACGGGCACAGTGCAGATTGCTGGAGGAGGCTGGGTGTCGTTTGGATTCTCCCTTTAAAATCTGGCTTTATATCTTGAATAGCAGCGAGCTTGTACTCCTTGGCACAGAACAGAAAGGCGTTTGTAGCACTCTTATTTTCCCTGTCTCCTGGAAAACCTGTAGAATTGGAGCTGTCCTAATGTCTTGCAACACTGGAAGGGGCTTTGGTAATTTTGGTGGTCGGCTGCCTGGGCACATTTCTTAATCTGGCAGTTCCCAAGGCTCTCCAGCGCTGTTGTGAGCTGCGTTTGCAAGTGATGTGGGGCAGAGGCATACTGCTGTGTAGGCTCCTTCAGTGTACCCTTCACTTCTTAGTCTTACTTTCCCAGAGTAACTAGAAGATAATGTTTTGGCTCTGTACCAGGAAATGTGGTAACTTTTGAAGAATTAGATCATTTAAGGAGCTTGAACAATGTCTTACCATGCTGTCATAGAATTAATTTGGTGTAAAGAGGAGAGATTTCCCCCCCCCCCCCCCCCCCCCTTTTCAGTCCTGACCTTGTCTGACTGTGTATGGCCAAAGTACGTTTGAGACTGAGCATTTGTCTTTGAATTGTACAAGAACATGAAATGACTTTACGTGACTGCCTGGACAGCATTGTATGGAATCGACAGGGATATTTCAGGGATGTTGTCCTTTAGACATAGGCCGGAGAGCTAGGAAATCACTGGAGATCCCATCGTGCTTTTTGGTGCTAGAGGCCAAGTGCCGTACCTTACCTCTTCACTGAGGTTTGGCTAGATGTTATCGCCCTTGCATAAAGGGGCTGATGCTCGTGACTGCATTTCAGCATGTTTTTGATCGAAGGTTGCATACCCTTGCCAGGTCTGAGGGTTTTTTCCACTTCAGAGATGTTACTGTAATGCGAAAAATCACGGTTGTTGTAGCCGCTGTAAATAAAGCAATCTGAGTCAGACTTTTGCCTGCAGTACTAAAGCACGTGCGTAGAGGTACAACACTTCTCCATTTCTGTTTTTGGCGAGGAAACGGCAGCTGATTGATAACGCTGGCCCATCTTGTGAACTTTTGCACAGATCTGTTAGTGTTACCCATTTTGCCTTCCAACAGCAAGGGGATTGTGTGTCATTTTATTGTAACATCAGTCTAAAAAAGTTCCTCTTCTACTGATGCACTGTTGTTTTTTTTCTCTTTCTCCCCCCCACCCCGTATCTCTCCAATTTTTACATGAAGCTTTCTCTCAAGCTGGTAAGCACATTTACAGCATGCCTGTCCTGTGTTTTAATCACAATTTTCTATGTGTGTTTTAATGTGCACTGTGTCACGCGTGACATGACACTGAAATTAACTGTTAAATTTGTTTCCTCTTTGTGTTTGCTTTTTTTGATATTTATCAGATAACTCTGAATACACAGGTCTGGAGTCTAATAGAGGTGATCAGAATTCAGTCTTTCTAATAAGCTGCTAAAAATTAACTCTATAGTTTAGTTCTCACTTTTATAATCTAGGGCTATGAAAATGTAGAAAAACAGTATCAAGTAATTCTGCTACTGTATAAGAATATATTAAAACATTTAAAGAAAAAAAAAAATAAAGGTCTCTGTGCTGGGTGGACCTTTTCCAGAGAGAAGTGCATGGGGTTTTGTGTAACATAGCTGCAAAGTTTGCTTTCCATGTCCAGGCATTACTGGAAATCTGCATCATTATCACCTACATTTTACAGCCCTATGTAGTCGTTCAGAATAACTAATAATTATATTAATTAATAAGTTCTGTAAACCTTAACCAACAAGGTTAACTCAATCTGATTTGAATTCACAAATGGAGAGATATACATGTATGTGAATCCTAAATTCTATCTTGGATGCAGCTGGGAAGGTTTCTTGAACTACGGTAAGATAACACGTTACTGAGTTGGGAAGGGGTGAACATATTTGGGAAAGAAAATTATGTGCTGAACTTCATATATAAGGTACTGTATTGCTTGAGATACTCCACACCTTGATATGTTCCCGACAGCTTGTCTACATTCCTTTGCCCTTTGAGAGTCCAGTCACAAGGAGAATGCGACTGGTTTGCTGACCCACTTCATGCAAGAGCTGTAAATTGCAGTTTCAGAGAGCTTCAGAGGATCTGCAGTAGCACCTTTACTGTGTTAGCTTGAAAGTGTTCTCATTCCTCACTAGTCGGTGCCTTTAGGTTCTCTCTTCCCCCTACACATACATTGTTTTTGGATAAATCATTGTGGACCTGTTCTGTTCATAGCAGCTTATTTGGAGGAAATGCATGGGCCGTGAAAGCTACGTGCTGTAGCTCTGGGGGTTTTTGGTCCTGCTGCTGCTCTGTCAACACAGTGACTTGCTTGGGCTCCATTAGCAATATTGCTTCTCACTGAAGACCTGTGGTGGGCCTGAGGAGTGATGGAAATCTCTAGCTTACTTGCAAACCTTGTTATTTTGGCTGGTAGTCCAATGCATTTATTCCAGGGATTTCCATTTGTTGTTTTCCTAGTGCAGTGCTAGTATGTTGTGTAGCTGAGCTAAGCCTTTATATGTAGGAATAAATCCTCCCAAAATCAGTGGCTGACCTGGCCTTTCCCCAAGAATTGCACAAATCAAAAAGTTGTGCAGAGATGGCTGAGATCCGTGTGCGCCTCAGGCAGAGGAAGTCAACTTGTCAGTGACTTCCTCTCGGATGCTAGCTGTACAAGAGCCGAAACTGTGGCTGGTAGACCTCCTGCTCTCCCCATATGTAACGTCAGCACAGAAACTGGTCCTAACATGGCCTCTTTTTTTCACAGTCCTTCATCTTGGGACAATTTGCATCCTAAATCCCAGTATCTTTATGCAAGGAAATCTCGTGAGCACTGGCTCTGCTGGTCCTATGATAACACATCAAAAATAGCACAGATTTTCCCCCCCACACACCTCACTGTTGAAGCATTTCTAAAAATGTAGGTAGTGTTCACTACTGGAGAGATAGCCCAGGTGTGTTTTTGCTTGAGAGCATGCAATGTGCCCAGCATGTGCAAAAATTGCTCCTTGACTCTTCCTTTTGGAAGAGGAACTGTAGCTTCTGTTATGATGGAAAATTATTGAGCATGGAATGAAGTCTGAGTGAGATCACCTACTCTCAGGCACGCATTTCCATGCCCCATGGATGCTTTGGTCTGAAGCATTGTGAACAAAGATACTGAATTTAGTCCAGCCTAGAGCTTTTGAATGAAGTTGAAGAATCAAAAAGATGTTTTCCCAAATTTGTTCCAAATCTATTGCATTCTCCTAATGTATAACCAGGGATATTTTCAATCATCTCTGTTGCTTAGGGTTGAGAAGAATGTCGTATAGTCTTTCTTGTAACTGCTTGTTTATTTACAAAGCTACATCCAGATGCTTTGCCTTAAAAAGAGAAGTATGGCTTTAGTGTGTAGATTATCCATACAGTATATTGGATCATTCTCATGTCTAATGTGATGTGGCAGTTATTACCAAGCAAAATATTATTATCATTAAAGAATGAATTAAAATGGATCTCTCCTGTACTATGCACAGCAGGTAACATTAAGCACTGCTAGGACTTCATGTAGCTGAAGTTTTAGAATAAGTGTAACTTATTTAGTTGTGTTTTTTTAATTTGTCTTAAGTTTGCTTTCTCATTGTCTCATGAAATGGAATTTTAAGTGTATTATTACACAGTTGATCAAGGCTTAACTCGGCACATATGCCATCTTTAACTGAAAAGCAATATGGCAGCAATTTCATTAGGTTTGCCCGTTCTGCTAGTTTGAAATTGCTAGGCCAGAGGAGAAGCTGATCTGTCTGTAGTTGTCCTCCACCCCTCTGCACCCACACACTTTCTTGTAAACAGCTTGTTCTGCAAATGCAGAAGAGCGAGCTTACCATCTCGGAGCACGCTCAGTGCAGGGTTGAAAAGGTCTAATGGGCAGCTTTTGTGGCAGAGTGTCCACTAAATCACACTCTTCTGAGACACACGGTGTTTTAGGAAGACTAATGTTGCAACTCTGCTCGCAAGCTTTCAGTAAGCTGATGGGCCATTGAATTTGGTTACTCAGCTCTGTGTTTTTACCATTCTTTCTCCCATAGGCTGGTATTCCCCCCTTAGAAATGGGACATGGAATGCACAGAAGCAAAACCAAGAAAAACCTGTACAAATTCAGGATTATGTACAAGAACCTCATTCCCTTATGGTGCAACTAGTTAGTATTGATGTGTGTTCAGTCTGGCCCATCCAAACTGTCCCCCTTGCCTTCTTGCAAGAGAAAAATAGGTGGTACTTTGAAGAAAATAGTGTGGATGTGTTTTATGTGTCATCTATCTGCTGTATCAAATTGAGGCAATCAAGAGGAGGCATAGCAGTTTGAAGGCAGAAAAGGGGTTTTCAAGCAGAATCACACAAAGGTAACCACTGTGGTCTTCAATTTTTTTTTTCCTTCAGTTATGATTTCAGATTGGTTCTATGGCTTTGATATAACTCCTGATTTCTATGCTAGTATGAGTGAGAGAGGAAAAATTGAGAGACTTTGACATGGAATGTGGATCCTGGAAAGTAAGCAGCATGTTTTTAAATTGCAGAATCGCAGAGGAAGCTCTTTTATTACCTTATGGTGTTCAGGAGAGCCCTGACATAAATTAACTGTGATGGACTAACACTCAGACTATGCAGAGCAGGCCACCAATTAGTAATGTATGTGAGAAGTGCAACTGTCACACAGGAGTAGAAGCTAGCAACTGCTTTTATGGCGATGCTGTCTGTAGCAGACTAGAGAAAGGCAGGAAAGATCAGCTTTCCATGAGAATGGAACTCTGTTAAATAAAATCTGATGGTAACTACAGATAAAGATAGCTTCTCAGCTTTGCTGTTTAATTGTTGCATTCTTCAGTTGGTGATCTCCTATTAGCCATCTGGTATGGAAGCGGGATGTGGTCCTGGGATTATTTCTAAGATTCCTAACCATTCAGGAACTGATAACTCTCAGTACGAATGACAACAATGCTTCAGACCATTGTGATTTTGCACAGATTTTTGTGAGCTGTTCTCAAAATGCAATCCTGAAGGATTCTTTCAGGCTCTGATTTTTTTTTTTTTTAATTTATTATTTTTCCCCCTTCGTTCCACTCTGTGCAGGGAGCAGGGCCAGAAGACTTCAGCAATCTCCCACCTGAGCAAAGAAGAAAGAAACTTCAGCAAAAAGTCGATGAACTAAACAAAGACATTCAGAAGGAGATGGATCAAAGGTATGCCAAACCTCTCCAATTAAAAGTGAAATAGGTAGTCTCATATAGAACAGAAAATTAAAATATGAGAGCAAATAAGAACAAGGTTCTCTGGTTTTTTGATGTGCTGTTCCAAGAAAAGAAGAACCAGAGTTTACTTATGGCTAAAAACACTGAGAGATGCAAGGTTTTCCACAACTTATATTCTGAAATTGGTTATTTAATAAGGCTATTTGTTACACATTTTTTTATTGATTCTGGCAGCCTGTATTTGTTGCTTTGTGTTTGTTCACATTCTGCAGTTGTGTTAGAGATTCAGCATGTTATGTTTGCAAGAGACAGAACTTTTCTTCCCTGAATAATTTCAAGACTTACCCTCTCTGGTATTAGTCTATCCCTAAATATTGCTTTGCATTTGTACAGATGTGCCTACATTTTCTGCTAGCTTGCTTTGAGGAACTTGTTTATTTGGTCTGGTAACCCAAAGTTTCTTCTTTGTTTTATATCATGTATAAGAAAGGAAAACTGCACGTTGCTTTGGTGTTTTCCTCTGTGGTAACTTAATTTGTCTTTACAGATTTTCTTTCCTGCTCTGTATTGATTCTGAGGTAACCCAATGTTAGATATGAAATCAGAGCAGAATGAAGTTATTTTAAGTAAAGGTAGTATATGATTGAGGAAGTAGCACCAGCAGTTAAATAAGAGTTAAAAAAATAGTAATAATCATGACTCATATGTTTGCAATATTGTCCCTTAGGGCTTCAACCACAGAGCAGTCCCGCTTCCTTGCCACCCACACTTTTTCTCATTTTCTATACACACAAAACAAAGGCAGGCACAGGATTGCGATTGTCAAGAGTTTGGTGGGAAACTCTAAAATATAAAGAGTGTTAACTTGAGTCGTGGGACTCACATTAACCTTTCTCCCCCAAGTAATGCCTAGAGAAAAGCTGAATAGCTGTGCCAGTAATACAGGAAATGGACTCATAAGTCCACCCTTCTGTAAGCTCTGAAACGTTCATCATCATGCAGATAACTTTTTTCTTTCAGCCCCAGCTTTCCTCAGTTCAAAGGTAGCACACTGCTGTCAGAGCTCCACAGGCTTTCCTAAGGGAGCTCATGAAGGCATGTGTTGCGTTAATCTTGGCCGTACAGTACCACGTTTATCGTAGCAGGCCTTAAAATTAACATCTCTGAAACCCCCGGCATCTGGGTTGATACGAAACACAGCCCCCAGAAGGAGTCTAGTCAAAATGCTGTATAACTTCACAGGATGCAGGGCCGCATTATGTGGCCTAAGGTCCATCTGTTGCGGTGCTGTGACAAATGCAAACCATCTGGATTTAGCTTCGTTTTAAGCAGTGTGAAATAAGTATCTCACAAATTATTTGGGTTGCAAAAGACAAACTGCAACAGGCAGGGTGAGAATTTCTGGTTAGCACTCCATTTTTATTACTAACATGTCCATGTCCAGCTCTTTGTCCCAGTTTCTCAACTGGATTTCAGCTTATGATGGAGAATGATGCAACTGTTTTGTCTGTGCCCCAAAAACTGGGATGATATTCATCTAGAAAGCTGAAGCTGTCATTCATTGCACTGGTTGCAAGATTTTTTTATTATTTTTTTCCCCAGGGTTAGCAATTAGAAATCATAGAACTAAATAACAGAATGCGTCAGGCTAAAAGTCAATACCAGATTTCTCCTTTTGCCTTGCGAAAGGCCTCTGTCCAAGAGGTCAGTCATTTTTCCACTAAGATTCTTCAAGTGGAGGACATGGAGCTGGGATAATTTGGTCAAAACGTGTTGCGTGCTTGTACCGACAAGCACGCCTCCTGTGCCTCACCATCCACCGGTGAGGCTCTTTCTGCCAGCCTCGCTCACGTGAGAGCCCTCAGCTGCCTGTAGCGTGGAGAGCTCTTTTTAAAGTAGGGCCTTGAAGAGTTTGGCTTGTGTACCTCTGGCATGTTGTAGGCAAAGGCATCACTTGCTTTTTTTCCATCTGTGACAGTGTAAATTCTCTTCTGGCAAGTGATTTTACTGTTGTTTTTTAATGGCTGGTTCTATACAGGGCAAAAGTGCCCGCCTGGATGTTCTCAGTTACCTTTGTCACCAATTAGGCTTGAACCACAGAGTAAAGAAGAGGCAGTTTATTATCCTTTCATTTGTCCTCATTTGGAGAAAGGTGTTTGCCCCCAGCCACGCTAATACTTACATGTTTTATTTTTTCTCTGTCTTTCAGAGATGCCTTAACGAAAATGAAAGATGTGTATATCAAGAACCCACAGATGGGAGATGCAGCGAGTGTGGACCACAGATTAGCAGAACTTGGACAGAACATTGAAAAGTTACGATTAGAAGTTCAGAAATTTGAGGTATGGGAAGAGACATTTCAGTAAAACGTAGCTCAGCATCTGCTGAGTTCTAAGCAGATGCTTCATTGCTTTTCCAGATGTATTGATGCACTTTCTTACCATGTATGGGTAAGTGCTACTTAAGCACTTGCATTAATTGAGATCTTTGAGCCTCTTTGTGTAACATGCACTGTCTCTTGTGACAGTCAGCCAACAATCCTGCTGTTTAATTTGCCACAGAAAACAAATTGTGCTAAGCGGCGGATAAGAGAAAATAGTGCTCTCTGGACTGCCCAGAGGGATTCAGATGCTTATTTAATTAATTAAATCATTTGAAGTGTCATGTTACAGATGTCTGTGGAAAATCAGAGGAACATAAATGTAAAGCACCATTTATAGTCTAACAGCAATACAGAAGCCTTCACATAAAATACGTTTTAAGGAATAGTCTGCCGTTAACAGGAAGCCTCTTTGAGATACAAAATCTCAAGAGCATAAGGAGTATTTGGAATATATGAAGCTATTATAATTGCATGAGAAGGATTATAGGGCTGAGAAAAGACTCTGCTCTGCAAGTTACGCTATGTACATAGACAGATAGAACCTGTTAATTTTGAATGTTTCTTACAGTTGTTGACTTTACTATCTGTTGCTTTCTTATCCACTCGAAAATCACTGGGTCTGTCATCCTCCCCAGCTTTAGTCCTCTTTTGCATTCAGCAGTCACTGAAATTGCTGCGTTTTTGGCATTACTTAGACTACTATAAGCTGCTACATGTCTTTTTACTTTATTGTGACTAGAGCAGCAGCATCTCCCAGCAGCTTTTGTTAACTGCCTCTCTTGGGTCACAGTGTTTTCAGCACCCAGTATCAAAAAAGAATTGAGTTTTTCAGTAAGTGTGTTTTTTGGCAAGACCAATAGTTCTAATATACTCTTAAAATACAGAATCTCTTCCCCCTGACAACTGCAACCCAAAGGAAAACTTAAATATGTTCGCAGTCTGGTTTTAGTTCCATAGTCTGAATGTCAAATATAACACAGCAAGGTAAAAGCAACATAAATGCCTCTTGCAAGTCGAAGCATGATTGATGCATGAGACTGCTTTCCCCTTGCAGGGCTGGTTGGCTGAGGTGGAGGGCCGGCTACCCATGCGGACTGAACAGCCCCGGCGACAGAGCGGACTGTATGAAGCGCAGAACACTTCAGCAGTAAACAGCTGTGCACAGGACCGGGAGAGGTACAGTATCTGTACAGAGCTGTCCTGTTCAGGCTGATAGCTGGACCCGCTTCCTTTAGCTTATTAATCAGGAAAACTGTAGCTCTGCAGCATTCAGCAACTTTCTCAGTAACCAGACTAGAGGCAGGCACTCCAAGTGCCTGATTTCAGCATATAGAAGATCCCAACTTTGAGCCACTTTTCTGAATCTGATGAAATGTGCAATAGCCCCTGCCCTCACTGCTGTGGAGGTGAGGTCGGTGCGGTTGTTTACAGCTTTTGATGGGAAAAACGACTGGTCTTGCCCGTTGTGTTGTGACAGCTGGTAGTGTTAACAGCCAGGTCTGAGCATGCTTTGGAATTGCTGAGCTGCACCCACTACAGTTGCTCACCTTGCCTTAAGTGTCTGGTAACCAAGTCATTCTCTTTGCTCCGGAGGCTGGTTGCTATAGTTGCTGTGTATTTTCCTCTCTTGAGCAGCCCAGATGGCAGTTACACAGAAGAGCAAAGTCAGGAGACTGAGATGAAAGTACCTGCAACGGATTTTGACGATGAATTTGATGATGAAGAACCACTACCCACCATAGGAACATGTAAAGCGCTCTATACATTTGAAGGTATGACTCAAACTTTACTCTTATTTTACTTACTGTTTTGTTTAGTTCATAGGCCAAGAACAAGTGGGAAACCTTCATTTAACCCATGCAGTGCTTAAACAGACAAAAAAGGGCAAGTGAGGCTCTGGCATGATTCTGTTCTGCAGAGAGGCACTAAGGCAGTGATTTGTGTCCTGTTATGCAGGGATTCTGTAAGAAAAAGGACCAAAACTCTGATGTCAGGATCACATTTATCTGCTTCTTTGTGTACACACTGTTGTATCTGGAATCACGTGCACTTGTTCTTGATGCTAGTGATGCAAAGAAAGTCACATCAACGTGTCGTCAGTGTGCCCTGAGCACCCCTCGCTGCATCTGGGGTTCCCATTGTGCAGGACAGCCTAAACTCCGTGTCACTGTGTCTTTCAGGTCAGAATGAAGGAACAATTTCTGTAGCAGAAGGAGAAATGCTCTATGTAATAGAAGAAGACAAAGGTGACGGGTGGACACGAATCCGAAGGAATGAAGATGAGGAGGGCTATGTCCCTACGTCGTATGTTGAAGTCTATTTGGACAAAAATGCCAAAGGTGCTATGACTTATATTTAATACTATTATTATTATTATTACTACTTTATTTGCTTTCACAGAGGTATCCAACCCTGAAACTGCTCTGTGTTGCTGATAGAGCCTTTTAAAAGTCTGTACAATGCCACAAGGTGCATTATTTCATATGTGGACTAATATGGCTTGCTGTACTGCAAAACGTGCTTTTTATTGATCAGAGAAGGATAGTGTGGTAGACTGTAAAATTGGAGGGGCAATGTAGCCTTTCCTAGGCAGTGCTTGTTCAACTGTCGCTGCCGTTGCACATTGGACTTAGTGCAGGAAACACAAAGCCGTTTGGAATAACACGGGCTTTCCTCCGATATCCAGGTGGCAGCTCAGACATGTTCACAAGTCAGCTGTTTGTCCCAAACTGATTCAGTGGAATGTTATATAGGAAATATTTAGACTGCTGTTTTGTGTCTCAGTGTGGTAGCCTTTCAGAGTCTAATGTGTTCAGTGGATCTTTTGGATTGAAACCTGGTCATCATTTAGTTAGTGTGTCTGGAAGGGAAAGGAAGGATCTTGCCAAAACCTGTCTATACAGCACTCTGTGGTCCTTGATACCTCAGTAAAACATTAAGAAAGATTTATTCTTTCCCACTTTGATATGTTTCAGAATATGTATTTGCTGTTTCAGATGACCATAACTAACAGTTTAATCTTTTGCTCATGCAAGATCAATGGAGACATTCAGAGCTTAGACTCAGCAATCTTCTGGTTTTTTGTTGCTTTTAACCCCTCACAGATAGGTGTTGTGTAAGCAAACGGTGTTACAGGGGAATCCTGGATAGAGTATATGTTGGCACCATGAGCACCTGGTAATATAACACACAGAGAAATCAAAAGACTTTCATCCTGTTTCAAATCAGGATGTGTTTGAAGTCCACTGTTACATAATTTATGTGTTTTTTTCAGTCACTTAATCCTTCGGATTATTGTGTTTTCTAGCTTTAGAGTTCTTGGTGTGAAACAAGCTGCCTCATCCAATTTAAAGGAAAACTGAACCATTCTCATTGGGGTTTATGGACAGTAGAAAGAGAGGAGTAGGACTGTCTCTGTAAACAAACACTATAACTTGATCAGTTCACTGTCTTGGATGCAGTATTAAACTGCAGTGCCTTGTCTGCTGCAGATGAAAGTCTGGGGTCTTGTTTTATTTTGCCATAATACAGTAGTTTAATGTTTGTGTTGGCAAATACAAGGTCAGTTGAGATGCAAAAGAGTGCAAAAAGTTCAGCCCCTCTGTCAGCTTTTGTTAACTTTTGAAAGAGGAGCGTGGATTGTACATTCTTCTTACTTCATGTTCAGAACAAGTCAGAAAACACAGAATGGGAGATCCCGTCTCTTACCCCCGTGTCCTCTCCTGTGGAGACCAACTGCTTTGTGTGTGGCAATAGTTGAAAGCAAAGTTATTGTTCTGCTGGAAAATTTGTTTTTCAGCAGTGTAGGCTGCTTGAAACAGCTAAGCTAGTGTGGCATCTAAATCTGTCTTAAGTAACAAGCATGGCTCTCCTGCCCTCAGATACGCAGCGTGGTTCACATCAGTGGAAGGGTTACAGCAAATGGCCTATTTATGAGCAGAGCAGCAGGTTGGATGGGAAGTGAGAAATCCTGACACAGTCCTGCTAACTGAACTAGCAAAAGTTTGTCTTTAATTTACCCTTATGGAGAGAATATTGCAGGAGTATTGCAATACCAGCCAGAAAATTGTATTAATATGTTAATGGTATTATGTAAGTTACAGGATGATGCTGAATGATGGTTAAGAATGCAGTCTGTGCTGGGAGTGAAGGCTGATACAGCTGCAGCCAGTATTTACCTCTTTTATTTCTCAATTCTCTGGTTAAAAAGAAAAGCGAAAAGAAAACTTTCCATAAAAAGTCGCAGTAGCAGTATGAAGATTTTGGGGGAAGGGCTACTGTGTTTAAACGACAAACTTTGTTGTAAGCTGCAAATTTGATTTTTAATATATTAGTGGCAGTGACTTTATTCAATCCTTGAGCCAGAAGCTGCGATGTTCCTGAAAATGATACTGTAAATACTAAAGCATTTACAAACTTTAGTATTTCTTTCCTCTTTTTTGGAGAGAAACTCAAGCAGCTGGTACCTCTAAACCTTCATTGCATGAAGGGGGGGAGCATTCACACCAGCTCCGAGCATATTTGTGACTCTTCTAGCCTGCAGAATCAATTCTGGCTCGGGTGTACCTGCCTGGGCTATGCCAGTGCCATGGCCGGAGGCAGCTCTGCCCGAGACGTGCAACTGTTAAATGCTTCGTGAAAAGCCGCTTGGCAGCTGGCGAGCTTTTCCAGTCAGCCGAAGCCTGTGTTGTCAGGGCTGTGCTGCCAAACCTGAGATGAATAGGACAGGTAAGTCATGTGCTGCAGTCGCCCTCCTGATTGAGTCATCATGGGAGCCCAGCCAGGTCCTGCAAATACCTGTGTGAGGGCTGTTTGTAAAGTTTACAATGATACCTCTGGTCAGAGGGTGTTAGCAAACCTTATCACAAAAAAGAACAGTAATGTCTATATTGTCTTGCCTTTTTTTTTTTCCAGATGTGTACAAATCACTTCAGAAAATCTCTGAGTAGGTTTGCGTAGGCCTGTTCACCTTTTAGTCTGCTGGTTTGCTGCTACGGTTGTTTTAAGAGCTCTGTTTCAGAAGGTTTTCTTTAGAAGAGATGAATGCACATGTCATATCTCCAGCAATGAAAGACTCTGTTAGGTACCGTTCACTCAGCTGATGCACGTATAAGTTCACCTCTCGAAATTTAAATGTGCATCGCTACCCATGAAAGTACTGGCCCGACTGTATGAATTCAGTTGTAAACAGCATTATTGTCCTTCCTAATAGAAATGAGAGCCAACACAGTTCATTCTTTGTGATGCACGCAGGAAACTATTGTAAGTGTGAAAACCCATGCAGACTAAGAATTGGATCTGTTGGATGTAAACTCATGTTTCGGGGCTTACGCTAACCTCGAACTGCTAGGGGAGGGGGAAGAAAGCTCCTCTGTGCGCACGTGGCTGTAGCTTCTTGCAGGGCTTTTCTGCACCAGATGGTGCTGACAACTGTCAAATACAGGAACTAGTTGGATCTTTTTGCTCGAGACTGACCATATGTGTTATTGAATATGGTACCTCAGAATCTGCTTGGGAACAAAACCATCTTTCACTGTGGGATGTTGCGAAATACCGGGATACACAAAAGAACTTGCATGAAATAACCAGCTTTATATAAACTCTCCATTGCACCCGACAAAAATGCCATGTTTGCTTCCACCAGGACGACTGGCTGTTTGGGTGACATGCAAGTAATCAACTTCTGATAAATTTTGGAGCCATGGGCTGATGAGCATTTCAGCTCCTTTGCCGCTGTGGGTCGATTCCTCCTCCCCTCCAATTATAGAAATAAATCCTTACAGACAGCTCTGTGATTCTCAGTGCTGCAGCTCTGCTGTTTGTTTGCTGTAACCATTATGCAGAGCCTTGACTTATAGAAATAAATAGGTAAAAGTTAACCATGCTGATGCACTTTTTATCTAGGATATATCTGATTATTTAATGCTTGCCAAATTATTTAGGAAACAGTAATTATAAACTGGACTGTGGCTTTTAAAAATCCTTTTGTTGAATACTTGCCCTTAGTTTTTCCCAGTATATAAAAAAAATTGTATATAACATAACTTAAAAACTAAAGTTACTTGAATTTGAATTGTTTTTATCCTTTTATATGTGTATAAATATAAATGGGTTTATAGACTGTTCTTCTGCTTAACCTAGCTGTTGTTTTGGTAACTCCTCAGTCCCTCTTATGTTGATAAGTGGTTTTGGTTACTCAGCTGCCTGCATCTGGTCGGCCTTGCATAGAAACTTTTGGTTTGTGTTTAAGGTCTGTTAAATCTGGCCGGTGTGGTGGTTCTGTTTCTATTCTTATTTTTAAAGAATCATCATCTGTCAGGAATATCTTTATAGCTTGATGTACCATTGTGTCTTCTTCTAATAAACATTATATTTTCTCATCTCTGTGAGTTTTTTTTTTTTAATGGCAATTCATTTAAGTTTAACTTTACTGAGGGAAAGCAAATGGCCCAGAGCTGCTTTTCACCTGCTTCCCACACTAAGTACAAATGCAATTCCTTTTCAGGAAAAATATTTTGTAGTGGCTCTGTGAAAACTTTTTCATGCTGTCATTTGGAGTTTTTTCTTTTATGGAAATGGGTGCAGAGGAGATTGGAAAGTTCAGAAGTCCGTGGTACAGGAATGTGGCAAAGGATGGGTTTAGAGGCTCAGTCTGCTTCCATTTACCTGTTTGTCTGCACTTCCCTTAGGAATGAAAGGTCTTTGCAGCCTGTGTGGAAAGGATAGCTAGTCTGGATTTGGCTGCAAAATTTGTTGTGTTTTACCTTCCTGTTGTTCTTCAGTGTCATTCGTGGTGTCTGGATCTGTCACTTGAACAGATACAGTACTCCTTTGCAGACTGGAAACTAAAAAGCCATTTTTGTTTGTTTTCTCTGTTGCACTAAGAAAGTGTTGGCAGGATCCTGCTCCTGAGTTTTACATCCTCCTCCCAGCAGAGAGCAGTGTCCGGTGATGCTCATCCCCAGGCTGGAGGGAAGGGCTGAGGGTGCCTGGTTGCTGTTTGTTTGGGAGCTTTCCTTAACCCTGTAACCTGGTAGATGCTTCGATGCTGTATTTCCTTTAACCTCCGCAGGCAGTGCTACTCTTAAGGGATCCCATTTTCCCCAGCCTCTTTCTAATCCCATCTCTTTCTTTTTGTCTTTCTTATGTTTTAGATTCCTAAAGGTGTTTGTGCTGGTGCAAGAACCTCGGGGCGAGCTTGTCACAGAAGGAGAAACAAAATGGTCTGTTTACCCTGCAGGCAGTTAAAACACACCCATGGAAAGCCAGACTCCCAGTCTTGTCTGGAGTTCCCACTTGAAAAATTCAGACCTAAATTCCATCCCAGTATCATTCAGACGCTTGCTCTTTTACATGGCATGCTACGTGCTCAGATTAACTTACCTGCCTTTTCCCACTCTTCTGCCAGCTTGGCACAGCCCCTCCGTAAAACATAACCAACACTTCCCCCCCGCCAATTCCTCCCAGCACCGGTCAAAGAACTGCTGGCTGCCCTTTGATGCACAGGGTAACCGGAGAGTCCCAAGCATGTACTGGTCTGTCTTCTGTCCTCCCTTGTCTCTCAGTCCATCTGAATGTATGCACTGATCCATCAGCGTTTCACACGGTGCCTTTAGTGCTAACCCTGCAGGTAGTCTCATCGAACAGCTTGGAAGGGGGGGTGCATGCAGGGGGAAACCCCCCCCGGGAGCAGTGTTACAGCAGTTGGACTGGGCTCTGGATCTGCAGATAGTAAATCTGATCCACTTGCATTATTCAATATTCTGCTTTCCCCAAAAGGTCACTAATACTTGTCAGCCTTTATTTTTTTTAAATCTAGGCTGATGATCATTCCGAGTATTAAATCCCTATGACCTTGCTGTTTCCTGAAAGCCTCCAAGCTCACGTATGTACGCTTGTTTTCCTGCTTGTTCTCTCTGCCCCCTCCCCTTTATCCACCCCACCTCCTGTTTCTCACACACACACACACAGACACACACAAACACAGACACTGGCATTTTGGTTTGAAGCCCCATTTTGCTTGTCACAAAGACCTCCGTTTTGCTCTCGTTTCAGTCTGCATGCTCGCCCTGTTGCCTTGCCTGCGCCCACCTTCCCGAGGGTCACGTTATTTTGTGGCTCGTCGTTGTTAATCTCTTTGCAGTTTTCTTTTGTTGGTTTGTTTTTCAGCGTTTCAGACCTGCCTTCTCCTTTTGCATGACTTTTTGTGCATTCTCATCAGTTAATGTTTGAATAACAGAATTTTATAAGAAAAAAATAAAAGAGAAAAGAAAAAAAGAAAACTGCGCTCTATTTCGTTCTCCCACCTTGTCATGGACTGGACCTGGACCCAGAAGCCAGACAGGAATTGTGACCATCCTGTTCTCACGTGGTTTTATTTGAAGCACGATAAGTGATGCTGCACTTTGTCACGTCACGCAGTGGAGACAGAGCTATGCTATCTCCAAATAGCACGTGATCTGGACCTCAACTGCCGAAGAAAGAGTCGATTGCATTTTTTAAACTTCTGTATTCTAACTGTTGGTTTCCCCTGAATCTTTCCCATTGCTAGGATTTTGCAGTCATCTTGTACATGTTTGAGCCCTGTAAGAGTCAGTTCTACATAGTAGCTCCTGAGGGCCTAATTTATTCATAGACCAACACATCATTTGGGGGAATCTACTTGCTCTTGGCCAACTTGAGCGTATTTTGTAAAATCCCCAGAATTTGAGGAAATTGATATGGAAGCCGCTACAGGCAGCACCCCTAAAATGAAATTCCTCAGGTTTACTTTGCAGACAAACGTGTGTGTGTTGTTTTACCGCCCGTTGTGCTGTTGTACAGGGTCAGCTCATAGAACTGTGTCCAGGAGCCGCGTACTCTTCATGTTGGGGGTTGCCTACGTCGTCCCCACTCAGGACGAAGTAATTTTTGAGTTGGGTTACATGTTGCATTCGTAACTCTGTCCCTTTCTCTCCATTCAAGATACCACCGTTTGTTTTTAACAGCACAAAGTCCCTCAGTCCTACAGTTAGTACTGTAGCTGTTGTATTATGGTGCTTAATACCTGCAAGCATCAACCAGCAAAAGGTTTTGGTTTTTAATCTAACGAAGCGGCTCAGGAGCCTGCAGCAAGAAGCGGGCGATACCAACACTGAGGCCACTCAGCTACAGCGTTAGCGGTGTCGGAAGGGTCATAATCAATTAAATTACCATCCTCATTGCTGCTACTGTGGTCGCTTAACTGTTTCGATGCGTGAGCCTCCGTTAGCAGAATGTGATCCGTGCGGCTGGCAGCCGTGGCTCTCTACAGAGAGTTGGGCAAAGGCTTCGTTGCATCTATCTGTCGGGGGATCTAAACGGTTAAGCAGTTACCAGGTGTGCAAAAATATCTTTAAAATATTTTTAGCTGCAGTATTTTTATTCTCGTGTCCAATGCACTGTTGAATCAGCAGCTAAGAAGAATTCATTGTCACCTATTGTTGTGCCATCTATGTAAAAAATTAGATAAAAGTTTGCTTTTATATATTTAATCTAGGTGGACAGTATATTATTGTCAGCCTCTGTGGAACATTGGAACAATTGCAATGTCTGTGTTGCTAACTAGCGCTTTCGAAGGAGCATTAGCTTTAGCTGACTGATTTTCTTCAAAAGTTCTATTAAAAGCCCACGTATGGAGTTTTTATAAACTTGGCAACTAGTTCCCGGATCTTAAAACGTACTGCAAGAAAAAAATAGCTGACAGTCATGTATCGTAGCCTACACATTGCTGTTCCGCTGCCTTTATTCAGGGTAACAAATGAGTGAATTTTGTAGAATTTACCGTTTGCAAAATTTGAAGGCCTAAATATGTGACTGGTTTATAAAAACTCTGCTTGAATTTACTAACCTTGCCCAGAAGCGTGGACTGTACATCCTACGAAATCTCATTATCCCCAGCAAAAGTCTCTAATGCCCTTTCTTAACACCTGTAAATAGAGAAGAAACATATTTACTGATACTGAAAACTGTGTTTAATGCTGAGTATTTTTCAGAAGTTCATTTAGTTTGATGCATATTGTTCTCTGGTTTTTGTTTTCCTGCCTGAAGTGTCAAAAGACCTAAAAGAAGCCAAATTCTATTTTAACATGATGATGTTGAGCACTTTTTTATTTGTATATGTGTGTGTATGTGTGTTTGAGCACTGATCTCTAGATTTTGGTGGCATCTCAGTGTTGTGATTTCATTGCCAATGTAAAAGGTTCTGGTGTTGCCCATTCATTTCTGGAGACAGAATTCAACCAAATAAAGTGCTTCCATTTGAAAGCGAATATTGACCTTGTAACAATGAAAGGAAAGTCATCCATGTATTTAAATAAACATTTAATTCCAGAAATAGTTTCACTGGACCCTTTTGATCATCCAGAGAAGAAAAATGGTTTTGTGGCTTCCCTTTCCCGATGAAAACAGCTGTGCCTCTTTACCGGGCCTTCCCTGATGTGCTGTGGTCCCATCCCTTGCTCTCCCGTGAGCTTTCTGCCGTAGCGCACACATTTCCAGTTGAGAACAGGAATTTAGCCGTGACTTAGTGTTTCAGCCAGCTATGAATGTTACGGCCCGAAGCTCCCCTGAGCCGCGCTTGCTCCTCGCTCTGCTCCGTGGCTCTGGGATGGATTTGGGCTTCCCCTCCAGCTGTACAATTGACAACAATAAGCAGAAATAGCCTGTTCGGTGCAGTGAAGAATTGATGAAATGTTCTTACTTGTGTGGTGCTCAGGTTTTGGGTTGATTTTTTTTTTTATTTCATATTCTTTCACACTGGAGTTTTCAGGTATTTGAAGTATTAAGGTGGCTCTGGCTGTACCTTGAGCAACTGTCTCACATAGCTACTCCCATCACGTCACTCTGAGGCACAATTTTATCCAACTTCCACCTTTCCAGCTGGCACTGGAGAGAGAATGAAGTGATTTGGTCATTTGAGGAGAAGGAAAAATGCGCTGCTCTGATGGGAGTTGTCGCTGGATTTGGGGAAGATGGGTGGCTCTTGGGTTTTTTTCCCACACACCCCCCACTTTGGTAGGAGGCCATGAGAACTGGGAGCTTGGGGAAATACTTCCTCTGTTCACAGGGTCGTACCTTGTGAGGCCCATAGCAAATGCTCTGGTTTAACTGGAAGTCTTGGCAGATGTTTTTGATACTGTTTAAAATTAAACCCACTGCAAGCTTTGCAAGTAACACATCAGTGCATGCGTGAACATGCAGACGTATGAAATCCAGTGATGTTTCCTTCACTGAATAGTTGGAAAACTAGATGCATTTCTGTCAGGCTGGGTGAGGATACTTACAATTCTGTTTTAACACGGAGGGTTGGTGAACAGTGTGTGGCCTGTCTGGGATCCCTGAGGGTTTGGAGTTGTACGGCTCCTGTAGGTGATACCTGACTGATCATTGGAAGCAGCTACAGAGGGATTTTTTTTTTTTTTTCCCTAAGGTCAGATTGCTTTTGGTTTTTTTTAAACAATTTCAGTTGTTCTTTGCCAGCACTAATTAACATCCCTGTCCATGCAAGACAAATCAATACTGTTATGAAACAGTCTGCTACTCTTTGCATTTTTGGGAAATAATGAATCTGAGGGGGTGTCTGTCTGGCTCCAACTTTATCTTACACAGTATTAGCATTGCTAACTATAAGTAGAAACAGCACAACCGAGTGAGTGAGTGAAGGCTTTAAAGCACAGCCAAGCTGAGCAGTAACTGGGAAGAAAATAAAACAAGTTTTCCATGCGCAGGCTGCGGCACTGTGTCACCAGTGTGCGGGACACTGTGTGCTTTGGCTGGGAGGAGGGAGCAGATCATTAAGTTGTGAGGTTTGCTCCTCCAGCCCAGTGCATGGACAGCTCTCTCATCTCCTCTCTCTTGCAGTCAGCAAGGGACCTGATAAAGTAAGGGGAAAATGAAGTGATTTGCAAAAGGAACCGATAATTTGGTGATAAACTTTAGCTGGCACTGGCAGCGGGTCCCTGGGCTGCAGCTGAGGCTCAGGAATACTGGAGCTGCCCACTGCGGGAGCCGGAGAAAAGCAAGGCTGTGGTCAGACTGCAAACGGAATAGAGATGAGGAACTGAGCTGTGAGTGTTTTAGGGGACAGAGCATAACGGAAAGTACAATTATGGTTTTGCCAGAGCGGTGCCAGAGCTGTTTGTCCAGACACTGAATAATCCCCTCCCGAGGGGAGGGCGTTCGTTAACATCTCCTGAAATGTTTTGAGCTGTTCCGCAGTTGCTGAGGTGACGCATTTGTTTGCAAGATGCAAGTTTTAACGCTCAATTTCAAGTTGCTAAAGAACAAACTGCTCGTTCTTCCTAACCCAACCCCAGCTCTGTTTCTTCAGCGATTTCAGGCTTTAGCCGACAAGCTGTCATTTACTGCTCTGGCAGAGAACTGTTCTTGTCCTTGGGCAGGACCCCATCACCTACCTCGCTCAGCAGCTCCCGGGGGTACAACGTGCTGGCAAGAGCGTTGTGTTTCCTGGGGCCCTGGCAGCAAAGCTGCTCTCACGTAAGCGTTACCAGGGAAGTGGGTTATATCGGTAATGAAATCTTTATCCGCAAAACGGACAGAAAACTGCATGGGTTCCCTTCTGGAAACCTGGAACAGCTCGATGAAACTTCAACTGCTTCCCTTGCAAGTTAATTTCGTAGCAGTGCTGGCCATAAATAGCGCGTGCTTCCAGACAACACGGGGGCTTTCGGAGACAAACTCGGCTGAAATCAGGTAAATGAAACAAAGTCTTTTTTGTAAGCAGAGACTGAAAGGAGCAGGCGCCCTCCCCTGAACGAGCGCAGTATGGCCTAGTGGGCTTGGGCTACAGGGGCTCCCTGCTGCTCAGAAGAACGTTACCATTCGGCCTCTTGGCAGCAGGAAGTTTGGATTTTTATTTTTTTTTTACTTTT
This sequence comes from Balearica regulorum gibbericeps, assembly GCF_011004875.1. Taxonomy (NCBI): domain Eukaryota; kingdom Metazoa; phylum Chordata; class Aves; order Gruiformes; family Gruidae; genus Balearica; species Balearica regulorum. The sequence continues at coordinate 6,243,335 of NC_046203.1, forward strand.
TACTTTTTTTTTTAATTATTTTTTTTCTCCATGAACACCATCAGCTCCCTGGAAGCTGTCAGAGCCTCTGGCCACGCACGGCAGGCACCAGTCATGCGATTTGTTGAATGCACATGTATTTATTGTAACACATTTTCAGCACAAAGTCTAACACGTAAGCACAGGAGTGTTGTTACAATCTGTACAGCACAGACAACACAGACATGCAGCCCTACAGGCTCTGCAGCAGATTCGAAGGCGGCTGCGGTGGCTAACGACACAGCGTAAAACAATGAGAAATCCCAACAGTGGCTCATTCTCTGACCTCCCCTCAGGCCTGGCTGGGTATATACAAGCATCCAATAAACAGGATCATAAAATTAACATGCTGAACCATTTACAGACACTTTTTTTTTTTTTTTAAAGAAGTTGTTGCTGTTTGCAGCAAACATTTGGTCTAAAAAAAAAAATCTGAAGGCCACAATTTTCTTTCCAAATTTTCTTCTCCTCCCCTCTTCCCCACCTTCTATCTCAAGTCCAAGAGCAGCCTTTGCCCCCCACTCCCCCTTGCTCTGCTGTGAGGCTGAGCCTGGTGCCACCACGGCCAGGCTTGATGCTGTGGAAGCGTTCAGGTTCCAGCACCACGAACACGCAGTTTGGTTCCTCAGCCCATGAGCAGCCACCTCTGCCTTGCTCTGCTCCCATTAAATTGGACTCAAAGATTTCCCTGTTGCCCTTCTGGTTTATGAGCTGAACGAAGAACTTGTAAGGATAGCCCTGCTAAGAAAAGTAGTGTTCAGCCTTCTGTGTCTTCTCACCACTCTCCACTGCCTGCTATCAGCTGCTCCTTGACTCGTTAGTGGCAGTAGATTGGGAAGCAAGTTATTTCTGTTCATTAAATGAGCCACTGTATACAGAAACGGTATCTGTGCTGAAAAGCTGGAATGAGCTCAGCACACGGGTGGGGGTTGGTTTGCAGAAAGCAGCTCATTCCTAAAAAGCTGCTTCGCCAGCCCGGGGCCCCCTGGGCCAGGCCCCTTCCCCAGCACCGGTCCAAGGGTGCCCAAGGGCTCTGTGCCAACAAACAGGCTCCTCCTCATCCTTCACCCACCCTTCGCCTCTCCTGATGGCTGCGGGGACAGATCGGGGCTGACAGCAGGGGCAGTCTGAGCACGAGGCTACAAACTGCGAGTCCCAAAGCCTGCACCCGGCGAAGCCTGCCGCTCCACAGCTCTGAGGCGAAGCCGCTCGTGCCCCAGCCCTGTGAGCTCACCACCTGCAAGGCTGCAGCCCATCGCTGCAAAGCTGCCAGGAGCTTTAGAGAGGGTACAGTGGGAAGGAGGACTCCTCTTCCAGCTTTGTTCTCTGAAAAGGTGCTGAACACATGAAATTGGATACAAGGTGGGGAAAAAAAAAACACCCAAACCTGCAGGACCCTGAAGGTGTGGCTTTAGGGGCTAGGGGAGAAAGAAAAGATCTCTTTCAACATTTCTTAGTTGATTGCAACTGAATTTGCAAGAATTAAAGAGCAGAACTAGGAAGTTATGACAGTTGTGCACCACCAGCACGAAACTACCAGGAGACCTTGTGGCTTTAGTCAACTTCAAAGAACAGGTTTCTCTAGTTGCCACACTGCCTGCTGGAAACATAAATAACGTTTCTTGTCTTTATACATTTGAGTTAAAAAGTGCCAAAAGCAAAACCTGCAAAGGAGCAGAGTTGGTTCACTGGGGGCAAGCTGGGAGTGCCGGTTTCTTGTGAGCAAACAGAAGGGTGAGGGCTCGGGTCAAAACAACGTCCCAGTGAAGTCTGGCTGGAGTCTCCTAGCACGGCTTTATCCAGAGATGAATTACAGAGAAGCTGCTTTTCTCCCAGTCGTGCCAGCACCACCCCAATGTTCAAAGCCACATGAAGGGACAGCGGAGGAAACCTGCCTTCCCCAGAAGTGGTGGGGGGAGCCACACACACCTTCGAGTACCAGACAGGGGAACAGGTTTGAGTCCTCAGTATTCCCCAGCCTTCCATCCCCACACGGACGTATCTGTGCCATACCTTCCCTGCCCCGTCCCACACAGATCACACAGCCCGCGTCTCTGCTTCAATCTTCTGCTCCCCATGTAGGTTTTCCAGTTCTTGGACCTGGGCCACATTCTGTCTGATAGCGATCTCTGGGCCCCCTCCGTACAGTGTGCTTAAATAAATCCAGGTCTCCTCAGAAATCTGCCCGTAGTCAGCACCTGAAAGGGACAGCATCAGCGATCAGACGTGCAGCCAGCAGGCTCTTGCTCTGTCGGAGGGACAGGCTGGTGCCTCACAACGTCCTCTCCAACCACCTCCCAGCACAGGCCCACCCCCAGGAAAAGCGAGGCACGAGTGGTTCCTGCAGCTGCACGGTCCAGACCCACCGCGCTCTGCCCTGCACCACTGCAGCTGCAGCGTCCCCACCAGCCCTGCACAGGATGACCTGCTGCTGGAAGTGTCACCGACCACAGTGGGGTCCTGCTGCAGCCACTTCTTCTTTTCCCTGAGAGAACTGAGCAGCGACAGCCCACGATACCAGGGTCTGCCTGACCGCCCCCCCATCTCATGCGCAGCAGGGAACGAGCTCTGCCAGCGCAAGGGCTTACAAAGAGGCACTCAGACACAGCAATGCCTGGCAGCTGGGGCTGCGCTGCCTGGGAGAGACTGAAAACACTCCTCCGCGCTGTCCTAGGAGGGATGACTTACTTAAGGTGGTCAAAGCACAAAGCAGGAAAAACAGAGAACTTTGCCGTAAATGTTACAGAGGAGGAGGAATGCAGAAAGGGCTGCTTGGAGAGACAGACAAGATACAGATGCAATCTTGATGGGCTTGGCAGGAGAGCCCAGAGAGGACAGCACAAGCAGTGTTACTTCCCAAGCTAGACCGCAGCAGATGCAAAGTAAAGACCAAGACAAGCAACACAAGACCAAAGCTACAACACCGGGCAAAGGGGAAAGGCAACAGCAGGAGGTGGGGGCTGTGGGCTTCGCTGTAACGAGTCACATCAGGAAGTTGGTTGTGCAGGAGCTGCCGGATGGCTCGCTCAGGGCAGTCAGCACAGGGATGTGCAGAGAACTGTCATCCCCTGCAACATCATCTTGCTCTGTGACCACTTGACTACGGACAGCTAGATCCAGTGGAATGTTCTCTTTCACCTTTGAGGAATGTTCCAAGACAGCAAGCACAAGCCTTACCCTGTTTAACTTGCACGTGGCCACCTGCTTTAGTGAGTGCAATCTTGCTGTTGTCAATTGGTCCGGGAGGCTCTGTAAGAGGAGAACAAACACGTCAAAAGCCATTCTGCTTTCCACGTTGCCACCAGATTCAGCTTATTTCCTGAGCTAGTTCTCTTATTTCTGCCCTGCCCTTGTGGACCTGTGGGTAGTCTCGCTGGTGTCTGAACTCCGTTCAGGCTCAAGCTGTGCCAGCCAGGCGCAATTCCGAATGACCTAGCAAATAGACTTGTTTCCATTCCACCTCTCACCCCTGACAGACTCCAGAGGTCTCTGGCTTCTTACCGTTATCCTTCCCCTTGACAAAGGCTTCCCACTCACGGAACCACTGCATGCTGATACAGTAGATGACACTTGGAGACTCCTCTGCCTGGAAAGCCTTGTTCAGCTGGGGGAGCAGAGGAGGACAGAGACATGCAGGAAGGAGTTAGTCACTTCTGAGATCTGGAGGAGCCCCTTCTGTTAACTGAAAGGCAGCCTTCAGGAGAACCCCTTGTAATTCCACCACCTCCCTCACAACCTGTTCCTGCTCACTAGAGCACTCACTAGAGCAGGCAAGAGACTAGGATGGTTTCAAACTTTGTGTCTGCATGCAGCCACACACAGCATTATCATGTAGGTCATGTTCTGGAAAACAGGGGCAAGAGTTTTCCACGAACTGTCTGCGACAGGTCTCCGTTTCCCACCTCTCCCCTTTGCCGTTGTTTCCAGATGCTTCCCATACAAACCTTGATGAAGGTGTCGATTTCAATTCTCCTGCGTTTGGCAAGTGCTTCAATCTCCACTTGGCAGATGGAGCAGACGTACAGATGGTTCACAGCAGGGCCGCCCCCGAACCTGAGCGTGGGGAAAGAGGGAGGGGAATGGAGAACTGCAGGAGAATGGAAGTGCCTCCCAGCCCTGAATCCTACAGAGATGGATTCTTACACTACTCCAGACACTGGTGAAGGAGGTGCAGCCGCAGCTGCTTTCTGAATGGAGAGCACTGCCGTTACTCAACACAGTGAGGGTCACAAGATTGCTCTGGGACAATGGATTGATACAGCTCGTTTTGGTTTAGATGAGGAGGATACAAGTCTTTGGCAGTCCACACCAAGTACTGCACGCCTTCAAGGTGTCCTGGGAAGGGACTGTGTCTTGGTCACTGCCCAAGGTGTGAAACAAAAACCGTAACTCACTGGGAGGAAGAATGAAGTGGCCATATTCACCTGTTGTAGAGATATTCCCACACATTCTGGGGCAGAATCACAACCAGGTCATCAATGTAGTGGTATTTGTTGGGAGGAATCCCTGTGGAGGAAAGGCAAGAGGGAGAGTTAACCAGGGAACTCCTTACTGCTGGGTAAAGACACAAATAAAAAAAGGCAGATCTTCCTTGCTGAAAACTACTTGATTCCAGAGTCTGCTTCCTCTGCTAATGGAAGACAGTCAAGAGTTCATTAATTGTGGAGGTTTCTCAATTCACGGCCTCAATTTCTAATCAAATGCTTTATTTCCAATTGGAGATTTATAAACACGAGGGCTCCCCAGCATGACAAATGAAGCGGCAGAACAGTAAAACATGGTATCAGCTCTTTTCAGTAGCGCGTGCTCCATTCTCCAAACAAACACTGAATGCCAACCTTGCCGATAGGGTAACATAGATAAATGCTGCCTTATCTGCTTTCTACAGGTTTGTTTTTAAAAAACAAACCGGAGAACTGAAAACTGTTGTTTCCCAGCACTACACATCCCTCCGGGCCTCTGATCAGCAGGACAATGGAGTAATTGTCTCATCTCTCCCTGAGCAGGCTGGAGTTTCTGCCAAAGTAGCGGATCCTAATGCAGCGCAGACTGTATCAGGATTACAGCTGGAGTTTTTTTCCTGAAGCATGGAGGTACAGCTGAGAGCAGCTATTCCCAGGTCCCGCAGCACTGCCTTACCTCCGTGAGAGCACAGAAAGGTGTGATTGGTGATGGGACCAGGCTCAGCAAAGGTGTTGAATTTATTGAGCCACTCTCGAGAGATGTAGAACTGGAGTAAACTGTGCTCCTTCATGCTGGCAAGGGACACGACTTTCTGACGCTCTCGCACAGCTTCTTCACTGCTTTTCCTTAAGCAGGGAAAGGAAGAGAAAATAAGTGATTCCTGAAAACTTAGTTTTCCAAATATGTTTCTAGGTATTCTGCAACCAGACTGCTGCATCCAGGGCAGAGCTCACCTGTAGAACAAGACATAGGCTTCTGCATTCTGTACCACGGTCTCATGGACTTCAGTGACATACTGGTCATCAAACTCGTACCACTGACCGTTGATCACGTTCTGGCAGTAGGCTATGTAATGCCCACCTGTAACAGAGAAAACATGACACCTCTGGGATTCAGAGTGCAGACACAAGTCAGGCCTGGGATAACGTCAGCAGCACAAACAGGATTAGGTGCTGGCAGAGATGGAGAGAGAGCCAAAAAAAGGCATAATTCCTGTTCAGACAAGATGTGCAGGAGGAGGGGAGCCTGGCACTGTCACCCTGATTTGCCTTCCTTGGAAAGGGCCTCTCAACGAGACAGAACATCAGGAAAGGGTTTGAGTCAACCCAGTGTGAGGCTGAAGTAGCTGCAGGGGACCCATCAGAAGCTGCTGGGTTCACTTCTCAAAGGGCAGAGGCTGAGCAAGCCTGGGAATGGAGGGGACAGGCCTTATGCTGCAATTCACCTGGCAGAGGTGTTGGCTAGTCCTGGAACACACTGCTGCCTTGCTCATACTCGTCTCATTCCTGGTCACCTCTGCCTGCACTCACAGAAGAAGGACTTACTGCCTGCTGTGCCGTGATGACAGATGACTGACAGCAGATCGTAGGTGGTGATCTGGGAGACACACTCCTTGGCTAGGAAAGGTCGCAGATCCAGCCCTTCCAAGGGGAAGGAGACATGACTGTTGATCTTGAAGGAATACATCACCTCATGCCGGAACCGTTTCAAGTGGATGCAAAGAATCTAAAAGAGCAAGGACAGAGAACACCAAAGCACAGTTTTGCCATGGGTATTTTGATAAAACAGCACATCTCTGTATCTGATCTTTGCAAGAGTTCTTCGCCTGTTAGTCATGAATCCTGCTGGCTTATCAGCTTAGAATGGGGAAGCCTCTTCTGGTCTAGATACAGGACTTTGCCAAGCAAACTGCTATTTCTGTTCTACCTCTAGCATCCTCACTGGCTGCTAAAAGAAAACTAGGAAACAAGGTGCTTTTACTCACCTCTGGTAGCCGGAGGACTTTGCAGTACTTTACTCCATTCCGCAGTCTGAGGGAGGAAAAGAAACCAGCTGTGAGAAAAAAAAGGGGATAAAAAAAAAAAAAAAGAAAAAGGATGCCGAAGGCAAGGCTGGGTCTTGTTCGCTTTGAAATCCAAGACAAATCCTGAATTCCAGCAGCAACAAATTCAGGCTTTCCAGCATCCTTCCCAAACGAGGCATGGCATGAGTAGTTTGTCATGCCTCTTCTTTCTAATACAATAGCTCCGTTACTGCCAAACCACATCCCTGTTCATATTCTCCTTCCTTTCTTTTCCCCCCAAAGCCAGCACTTTTCCTATCCTCGATCAGTGAAGTCTCAAGACCAGAACTCTAGTATAAGGCAAGGCAGGTTTTACATGCCACTCTGCAGAAGAAATGTCCAGGCAGAAGGCATAGCAAAATGTTTGACAGCAGTACAGAGAAATAAAGTTGTAGAAATACAACACGATACAGATAATGCAAACTTACTTTTTACACCGTTCACAGCTGTACATATTGTCCCCTGCAAACGAAGAGAAGAAAGCCGTTATGCAGTCGCTCAGAGCACGCAACGCTGATATGGCTACATTTCCATCCAGAGCAGAGAAACCAAGTTAAGCCACCTCTTGGGGAAGCCAGGGTGAGAAGAGATTTAAACAAGTACTTCTCTCAAAAAGTGCAGGCTAGAAGAGAATGCAGTCAACTAGCAGAAAAGTATGCAATTGCCTGCCAGCAGAAGTGAATACAGCAAAATGTTTGAGTCCTCTAGAGCTTAAGGAGTCAATGGAGAAAGCGAAGAAACTAAGAAAGCTAAGGAGCCACAGCACTCACAGCCAACAGCTATGTCTGCTCCTCGCTGAGGACACACTCACCCGGATTTCCCACCCCGAGCAGGTGGAAAAACTAACTCCCTTCTGCTCAGAGATGCTGAACTGCCAACTTTTGGTACTGCTAGTCTCTAAGTGAAATACTGAGGCAGGATTTCCACCAGGAGATTTAATCTGCCTCCAAAATGCATGTGGAATACTCCTCCATGTGGTTTTCCTTGTTTTGTGCTGTCAGACCCCACTGAAGAAAACTCACCCTTCAACTCATCCGCTGCAAAAAAGGCAGCAAGACAATCCTCCAGCGTCACAACAGGACCCCAAAACCAGCTAGGGATACAGGACACCACAAATCTGCACAAGAGAGGGGATCAAGAGAAAAAGTTATGCGTGAAACAGCTGGACACTTTGGCTTACAAAATCCCAAATGGATGATGGGTTTCCTTCCAGCTCTAGGTCCTAAGCTCATCACACATCCCAGAGGAGCAGGGAAAGTATGATTTCTCTCAGCTGATGTTCCTACTGTGATTGCTTAAACTGGAAATGATTTGGAAAACTACACCAGGAACTAATTTGCTCTGAAGGGCAAGACTGAGCTAGAGGCAGAAGTAAGTGAGGGATTATCAGCTGCACAAGAGATCTCAAGGTGTATGACAGAACTACAGGAACAGTAGCAACTGGTTTACATGAAAAGGCTCAAAGAGCTGTGAGGTACCACATACTGTCGTCCAAGGAATGGTTACAACTGACGTGCTGTAAACACCACTGGTAGGGATAGCTGCCTTCCAGCACTGCAGGGCAAACCCCAGAAGAAGGAGGTCCTGCCCAGGGAACACACCTTCGGATGTACTCCATGATGAAAGCAATCCAGCCTTGTGAGGCATAGTTGTCCCCACACGCCCCTGTCTTAGCTGGCACGTTTTGGTAGATGGCAGAGTGCAGCTTGGCCAAGTCCTCCTTTCCTGGGATTGGGAGTGACAGGTCTTGGAATGTCTCCACTGTTGTAGAAACCTGGAAATACCCAAGAGGAAGAGGTCTGGGTTTCCTGTGCATGTAATGGAGCTGGGACCTGACCTTCATCACCTTTTATCACTGCTTGGATTTTGTCTAGGCTAGAAACCTAAGCTGACAGTAAGAGCAACTCACTCTGGCTAATTATTCTTCGCTGCTGTCAGCAGGATGACTTTTGTCATGGTTTTTGTAGCACTGGAATCAGTTTTCTAATGTGAATGTGATATTGCTAGGCCAACTCAGTAACACAGATAAGCAAACAGACCCCTAGAGAGAACCATGACTTCTTCACATGGCACCCACCGACTTCTTCACACCTCCACCCCCACGCACCTATCACCATTTTAGCAGGCCTACTGCATCCCACAGCGCTCAGAAACAGGAGCACCATTTCCTAAGAAAAAAATCTGCAAGCTAGAAGACTCTACTTTGTGACTGACAGCCACCAAACAACTCACTCTGTCGCAGGTGAGGCACTGCACCAGACTGAGAATGGAGCCATCAAAGATGTCAGAAATCACACTGCGATAACGAAGTTCTTTCTTCTTTTTCCCAGAAGCCTGCATCTGGGCTGAAAAGACAGACAAGGAAGCACCATCATGTAGCAACTCTTTCCCAGTCTTCTGTCTCAGTAGAGTCATGCAGCCGCACAAGAACACAGGATGAGCGCCATCCTGCATGTTCAGATGCCACTTCCATGCCAGCAAGACAGTGGAGCCCGTTCTAAACTGACACAAAGAACACTGCTGCTTCACGTGGTACCAGAAAGGGGGAGGTAGCCAACTGAACCAACACAAACGTGCCAGCTCTCAGCAGGCAGTAATCGTCTTAGTGGAATTCCTGTTTCCATTCTCTTATTAGATGTTTAGAAGTCTGGCCCTGCCACAGAGAGTTACTGTTTTTCTGAGGTCTTGCAACCTTTTGCTCAAAGCTTTACACTTTACTTGCTCTCCTTCCCTCACCTGCCTGTGTACTTTGTCCTTTTTTTTCCCCTCTGACATTTACCATGTGTTCCTCAGGTGTCTCGCACTCGAGAGGACTCTCCACAGCAGAGACTGGCCAAACACACCGTTTTGTTTAACAACAAACCCTCTTGCCCACACACACGTGCATGGACATAAGAGTGCTTTTTATCCAGCCAGAACATCTGTGGCTGTGCTGACCTCAGCCAAGGGGCTGGGACACAGCTGAGGAAAGAATTCCATTATTGAGCAGCTGTGGGGACAGTGGTATAAGCACATGCCATTGTGTTTGCAGGCTACGCAATGCTGAGGGATTTCATTTTGCAATTTGCTTGGGATGAAGAGACCAGTCTGATAACAACAGAAGCCAGGCTCCACTCTGAACCCTAACAATGCTCCCAGCACTGGATTGACATCTGCAGCCTTAATTCTATTCCTGTGAGCCTAAGATGTCTAAGAGGCAGGAAGCTCTCTCTTGATAACATCATCTTACAGTTCTTTGGCCCACACGTTATAAAATTCAGGTCTGGCAGACAAATGTTTACACATCTCCACACTCCCCTAAAGGGACAGGCTAAATGTGCCTGGGATTTCATATCCATTTTATTAATAACAACCACAGCATGCAGATGCAGACGTGGAAATTGTTTCAGACTCCAATATAAGAGCAGACTAGAACATCTGTTCTGCCCAGAGCATGGCTTTACAGGCAGGTTTACTCTAGTCTTTGCCTAGTACTATTTTAGAAAGCACTGATGTCCAGGGGAATCACCACTTCTTCCAACTGTTAATCAGGAATCATGATGGATTCCTTCTCTCTTCTGTAAATGAACCCCTCCTCAAATGCTCCCCACTTGGTCTCCTAGCATACAGTCTTTGCACTACCTTTCTTGAGTACGTAGGAAGGTCCAAGCCTGGCAGGACTGGAGCGAGGAGGACTGCTAGAGAGCTTGGAGTGCATTTCGTGATGGACTGGACTGCAGGGGCGTGAGGAGCAGCGCACGTAGGCATCATTGTCAGGTTCTGTTTGGGAAAATGGGGAGGGAGAAGAGCACTGGTGAGAGAAGAGCACTGGTGAAAACCCCAGTTATGAAAGGCAACACTATTGCAGTCAGCGTCAACCCAGCTCTGCGTTCCAGCACAAAATCTTGCCCAATACACACAGTTCTGTGTCTATTAACTATCCTCTTGCACAGGTTGGCAGAGGCAGCTTCCTCAGTGCACGGATAAGAGTGCATACAGAGCTACACTGAAGAGCTAATAATTACATATTAAAAAAAAAACCCACCCGCCATTTTTTCACACTTACGACTAATTAGATTTTACAGCTTGCTCCTGTATCCCTAATCCACATAAACAGCATTGCTGTCTTCAGTGCCAGTTGGCAGCATAAGACTCTTATTTAAAGAAGTGTTGAAAGATCGGATATGTTCAGTTTGAGGTGACTCCACACCTACGTCTTAACTACTGCTCTTTTAAGACAAAGAAATGCACAAACTGTGCCTCTCTCCTCTCTCCACAAAACCAACAGTCCAACATTAATGAATAACTTCTTCCATGCCTTTTCCACAGCTAATATTTCCCCAGGCCAGCCTATCAGATAAAGCAACGTACACATATAAAACCTTTTTCTTAAATTAGGAAAAGGCATAAATACGGTGTTTGCAGGTTTGGCAGAGGCAGCTATCACTGCCTTCAGGACATAGTCTTTACTCAGCTCCATGGCACTTTAGCCCAGCTAAGCACCTCTCTGGCTTCTTACAGAAGCAATTGTACAGAAAGGCAGAACTACTGCCAGAGACACAGAGGAAAATCTTGGATGGAAAATCTCTTGAAACCCACAGAAGGAACGGATACATTATGTGTGCACTATAACCCTGTCCCTGTGTAGGATGATAACATGTCTTCTCACAAGTAACACATTTGGAAGAGGTGTATACCTGGTGTCCTACACGGGCTGGCAGGACAGGGAGCTGGCAGCATCTCAGGTGAGGCTCTGCCATCAACTGGCATCATAGTAGTATCAACATCTGCATCCTCATCCACCTGCTCCGAGTTGCTGCGCCGATGGCCACAGGAGAACTTTCTGTCCTTCATCCTCTCTTTCTCAGAGATCCCCCTCCCTGCCTCATCCTGGATCAGCAACTCTGTCTCTGCCAGGGAGCTGCTGCCCATGCCCCCTGTGGTCCGGCTTTGCCCATCTCCTTCACCCCTGTCACTGCTCGAGTCACAGGAGAGGAACTCATCCTCCGAAGGACTTCGGTCTCCCTCTCGCTTGTCATCTTGGTCACCGGTATCCAAATCCCTCGTCTCTGCAACAATTGGTTCCTTCAGTTCTTCATGAAGCTGATCCATCAGGCACCGCAGGAACTCCTGAGTGTCCTGAAAACCAGGGGTAATTCCATGTTAGTATGCATCCGGAAATGAGGCAGATGAGAGGGGCAAAAGAGGAGATGGCACCATTCACAGCCTCTCCCAGTGCTGCCCACAAAGGTTAGCCACCTCTGCAACACAAGGAGATCCTAATGAAGCAGAGTGAGTACTGTGGAGCTGTACCAAGAAGTCTGTCTGCTACATAAATGGTTTTAGCTCCTAAATTATAAAAGGCCCAATTTTGATCTGAACATCTTCAGCTGAAAGACACTGAAAAGCCAGAGAGCAGCCACAGCATGCAAGCCATGAGCTTATTTATCAGGGTTTTATGACTGGTAAGAGGTGAGAGACAAGGAGAAACTTAATGAAGACAGCAGGCCGTAGAGAATAGACTCTTATCCAGAAAATAAATTTCATGAACATATACTTCTGCTCATAGCAATCACTCTTAAATAGGGCAGATTAAAATCTTTAATAAATAGGGAATGGAACCAAAAACCCAAGACTATACAGTCAAGGTGCAAGCACCTACATTTATAATACATGGTAAAAGAGCTGATACATTGGCTTCAAAGGATCTGCTGGAAAGCAACTCAGTACTTTGACAACTCCAGAAAGTTAATTATGATGTTTCTATTATTTTAGAGAAGTTTGGCTTTTAGCCTGCCCTGTCTTCCTTTCAACTTTATCTCTTTACAGCTGAGAGTTTTCCAGTCCAACGTACTTCACATCAAAGATAAATATAGAAGTTCTTTCATTAATCATTATTTTTATCCTCTGTTTTGACTTCCTGTCAGTATCACAGTTTAGATGTACTGCCACTTCTTTTGCAAATTTTCTAATCAAACATAGTTTGATGTTTACGTTTTATTCTAAAGAATAAACACAAGACATACGCTGATAAAAACTTCAAAGAAAAAAAGGATACTATCTTTAAATAAGATTTAGTTTGCTGTAATTCCCCAGAAAAAGAATATCGTATATTCATATTTTTAGCTTTTTAGTACAGATTTATGCAGGTTTCCCAGCTCTGACGTGAATAAATAATGCCTAACTCATATAACACATATCAATAGATCTTGAAGCCCTTTATAAAGGAGGTGACCATCATAATTTCAGAGGTGAGAAAGCTGACACAGGAAAATGCATTGATTTGGTACCAGCAAGCCAGAGGCAGAGCCTGGAAGAGGACGTGGGGCTTCTCAATCCTACACGAGTGCTCTATCAGATCACTAATACTGACACAAAACGGGCATGACCCCTGAGCTCAAGCTCTCCCTCCTGAGCACAAGCACCACCGCTGCAGGAAGACAAATCCCACCATCTTTGGAATAAAGGCATGTTTTTGTTGAGGCCCCACCTGCTGTGCATAGCCTCGGAACATGGGGTTGACGAGTTTAATTCCATGGGATAGGCTGCTTGGAACAACATAACTTGGGCTGTTTAGATATGGGAAAAAGAAAAAAAGAAAAAAAAATTAGTTTGCTTATCAGGCCTGGAGCCAGTTTGTCTAATAACCCATAGAACAGGGTGTGGTAACCAGTTAAAGAGGACAAAAGATAATTATGCACCTGCAAAGCCTGGGCATATATTTCTCTATTAGCTGGATGACATCAAAATTAAGAGACAGAAAACATCTCACAGTCATTTCAGTCTAGCCTTCCAGAGAGAATCTTCCCTAGAGAACATGTAACTTAAAGCTCTGTCCACACTTTGATTCTTTCCAGAGCAGGGTTTTGCAATTAGTTACTTGGTTTGATTTTGCAACACCACGTCTGTCTCAAAATCTGGGTGGGCTGGCCACCCAGTAAATGAGGTAAATGAAAACCAATATTAAACTGATGTTATATTGCTTCAAAGTCTACAGCCTTCTCTTCCAGAAAGACAGAGTTCGCTTTTGCTCTGTATCTTACTTATCCCTTGTTAAGCCACTAACATAAAACAAACATTCAATGTCATTTAAATCCCTAGTTTGATTTTTTTCAATTGATCACACAGAGCAGAAATCTTCAGATTTAAGTGGAGCTGCAGTATTTTACACTGTCCTTTTAACTGGTCTAGAATTTGAACCAATAGTAAACATTTCCCAAACCGTCACCTGCATTTTCCACTCTCTTTGGTAAAAATCTCTGTATGACTTTTTCCATCCTAATCATCAATCCCGCTACTAATCAAGAACAGTGTAATTAAGCACTCGTCAGTCCATGCAAAATACTCAGAAATGGCCAAGAGTACTCCTTATTCCATCATTTTTGATTCGTTGCCAACAGGGAGGCTATATAAAAAAAAATCTCTTCCTTTTTAAAGTTATAATATTAAGAATGTATTCTTTTGATCACTGGATCAATATGCCCATTTTATTACCAGTAGCAGAATATGGGATCTTTTAGATACGGGGAAATCCTCACATACCCATCTAAGGTTTGAACTGACTGCCTTAGGAGATGTGCTTATCCCTGAAAATCAAACTTCCTCTTTGCTGATGCCAGACTTCAGAACCAAAATAACTATGAAACCTCTCCAGATTAGATTAGGGAGTGACTACTCACCGTTTCTTATGCCAAACCTCAGACACCAACTTCTGGTAACTTTTGCATAGTGCTGGTTTCTTATCTGTACGGACCAGTCCACCACATTCCAGAAAGAACTGTGTGAGAGGTGGGCTACAAGAGAAAAAAAGGGAAGAAATCAGTGCATAGAAGTTTCTCCTTTGCTTCTATTTAAGCATTTATCAAAACTTAAATGTGTGCCTTTTTGAAAGCATGCTTAAGATACTGGTTTTAAATTGAGGGAAGAAGTAATTCCAGATGCAGACTTGACTCCTAACTTGAAACAAATGAAAAAGGCTGATGTGAATCTGTTCCCAGTATAGAGAAGAGATCCTGGAATTACCTCTCAGCAGGATGGCTAGAGAATATTTTAGGATATGGGTTGTTAGAAAGATATCACTGGGGAGAATAAAGAGATGTCACATGCCTTCCCATGCAATAAATACATTTCTGTCACAATAGAAATTATGGAGTTTTACTTCCAGCACTCATCTAAACATGAGTCTTGTATGTAGCCACAAGCTGGCTGTTCCTTCAGTTTCTGTGTAAAACTTCTGTTGCCCTGGGCAAATACACGATTTTTTCAGCACCTATCCTGGCTGATTTCTCCTTGCAAGGCTCATGAAGGTCTCGGATCAGAGGAACGACTTTTGATACTGAGGGAAGTCTAGTAAAGACTCTACTAAAGGCCCTAATGCCTACCAGTTAGAGAGAGCCTGAAGTGCTGCATTCATGTAGCAGGAGTTCCCAAGATTTTTCATTCCAGTAAGGCCTAAAGCACAAACAAGAGAGGCATGAAACACTTTCCAGAAGTGCTGCTTTCTACATTCCTCTCCAAAGGAGAGGGAATTCAGCCCTTTCTAGGCAGGCTCCACACTCTGCTCCTTGGAACCTCTCACTGCAGGTCCTACAGATTGCAGAGTTACCCTCACAGCCCTTTCATCAACTCGATGCAGTTACCTCTTGGTTTCAAATCATCATCCTCTGATTCAGATTCGCCTTCATCAGCCACTGCAATTGGAACAGCTTTCAAAGGGTGAGCAGGCAATGGAGAATCCTAGATTAAAGACAGAGAAATAAGCATCAGTGAGAGGCCTGCTTTAAAAGATGAGTTGAGATATATTATCTTACACAGAAATTGAGCCAGCCTTTAAAAAAAGCACGCTGGAGAGAGAAGAACCAGTTGCACTCTCTACCCTTCTCACTAATGCAAGGAGGGAGCAGAAAGGGTACCATTACTGCTTCTAGTATACACGAGAAGAGAGACATCAGGAATATGCAGTTGTGTCACAAATACATGTGTTTCTGGTCTGACAGCTAAAATTTCCATGGGCCACGCATTGAAAATGAAGATGTGACAGCTGTTGTGGTTCCTCCCAGAAAGAGATGCCCCATGGAAAAGGCTAGGAAAGGTTAAAAAAATAAAGTCAAAATGGATATTCAAGTCATCTGGAAGTCTTCTTGCTGGGAGATCCTATAAGGCAAGTCTATCGGTCCTCTGACTACAGGTAGCCACTCTCAGTGAAAGAGTTCCTATCACAACAAAAGCCTGGACAATAGCAGAAACCGCTTGGCTGATTTTGCAACAGGTAAACAAAAACCATGCCAAGTGTTTAACCCTGCCATGTTGTAACACAGACCCACCGGTTCAGTGAACTTTACTGGCGGTGACTGCGTGTGCGTTGCCAGCCGCTGGTCCAAGAACACTTCCTTTTCACAAGCGTAACACCAGACACGGAAAGTGGTCAGATTCACTGTCAGGTTGTGCTTTTTGGCCTAAAAATTAAAAGGTGAACTAATTAATAGGACAGTTGGCTCAAGTTGAAGCACTGGACTACCAGAATAGGGGAGAGGAGGATTAGGTAACGGGAAAAGTCCTCAAGAGAAAAGCTCACCTGCGCATGAAGTGTGCTGTGGTCAGCAAAGGACTCCCCGCAACCAACATACGGACAACCAATCTAATGAGAGAAGACAGCAAAAGTACAATGGGCACATCAAAATAGACCCTTCACAAAATAGTCTGCAACTCCAGTCCCACCAGCAGCTAAAACTTCAGAATTGATCTCACCAGTTTTCTAACCTGCTGCTTATTCAAGGCTCAGAATAAGATGGAAAATTGCAATCACTTGATTTGAAAAAGAAAACCTGGAACCAGGTTTGTACCCACGTAAAGGCTCCATTCCAAGCAACTGCTCCAATGGGCAGCTCATCTGAGCAGTCTCAAAATGTCTGGGCATTCCAGTGTAAAAATAAACCGCCCCTGCCCACCCACAAGCCCCTTCTCATTCCTTTCTGCCTGGCCACCCTGAGCAACATCTTCTGAGGTCTCATGCTTGCAGCCTCCCTTCCCAGCTGCCAGCAGAGGCAGGACCCAGCCAACAGTCAATGCTGGGCATTTTATTAATTCCTATTGGGACTACCAGGGGGCAACCACCTATGAGGAGTGAACTGTTACAGCTTGGCATAGTCTGACAGCATTAGCCTTTAATCTAAGGAATCTCTTCCTTGGAATCCATAAAAAAAACAGTGGATAGTTCTACCATGAACCCCCTTCTTTGCTTCCCGCTTTTTTCTTCTTTTTTTTTTTTTAGTACATTTTTTTAAAATTATATTAAAGAGAAGTCCCACCATATCATGCACACAAACAGCAAGCCATTTTTACCTGAAGACAAGCCCAGAGATTTGGTCCCACAGCTCCACAAGACTGGCAAGTTCCCTGCATATTCATGATAAAAGAAGGTTCGTTTGCTTGTTTGGTTTTTAAGTAACCTCGTCCTTCAAGAGTGGGAAACTTCTCTATAACACAGGTCTCACCAATCTGCAGCTCACAGTATTTCATTTCTTAATATCACACTGCCAATTAAATATACACTTTGCAGCATTTAGCTAAGTGACACATTTGAACAGGATAAAATGACAGTGAGAAACAGATCAGATGGGGTCGACAAAGGTTTACTTTATGGGACCTGTGCAAGGTACATCAGCATTGGAAGAAGAGTTTCTGCCTCTTCTCTATGGAGATAGGCAGCATTTTCTTCAAAAAGCAAACATGCAAACCCATGCACAATAGCTAAAAGGGAAAGGACTGACAACCAAAACACCCTGTACCTTGGATTTGAGCAGCAGATCATCCCTGGTCACCTCTCCTATGGAATCCAGGTGAGGACAGATGTCTCTCGTATCACCCATTTTCACCAACACTCACCTGGGGGTGTGTTTTCCTAGGACAAGGAAGGAAAGCACATGAATGAAGCTAATAATATGTACAATGAGGAATGTGTGTTCAGAAGCGTAGGGAGGTGCTCAGTACACAGGCACAGCTTGAGCAGCACAGCTGCCGACTGGGTTTCGGGGATGGGGATGGATTTACTGTAGCCTCAAAATAAAAACAGCGGTACAGTGACCCACCGACCACCTTCTTCATCTTAAACTCCTAGGCTGTCTGGATCACATAGCATCTCTGAATGATGCAGAGTCCTACAGAATAAATAAAAACTCCCATTAACTCATACGTGCTTCACATACATAATTTAACTGGTCTTGTATACCACGAATGCTTCATACTCCATGAACCTGACTAGACTGATAAGCTATGCTTTTGCCCTAGAAACTGGGTGTCCTGTGCTAGCTCAGCAGGTAGGGTGGGAAAACAAACGTGGTGATCTGATTTCCTCTTGCAAAACACACGCAGCGTGAAGAGATACTAATCTAATTAGCTTGTTTGCATGAAACTTCAATTAAAAGTGAAAGGGCGCTGCAGCCCAAGACACAAGTATTTAGCCTATGGTGTCTAGGAGCTTCATGCTACCCATGCTGTGCTGATCTGAATCTAACAGTTATTATACTTTATAAAACATTAAAAATACAATTACCGTTGTAAATGAAGCTGGGCAAGAGGGAATTAGACTTAAATGATCTGTAACAGAGATAACCAGTCTTCAGTCTATGAGGAATTTACCATTTCAGAGGTAGATTTTTAACAATGTGAGCCACGTAACTCTCAGACTGTACAAAATCTAACAACACACTGTTCCACCCAGCTCCTACATCCAAGCACCGCAAGCACAGAGGATTTCATGACTGCCTGCTTAAGATCACAATAAACACTTTCACGGTGGTCCATGGGTATGTAAAAGACTTCAAACATGTGTCAGTAACATGCAGCTATGAAAAAGGAGATTAAAAGTTTTCTGTTTCTTAAGCATAGTTTAAGTGGCTGTTAAAGAAAAAAAAAAAAAGACAAGTGATATTAACAACACAGATCAGGATCCAAAATACTACCATTGGCTGGAAAGGAAGCAAATATGAAAAGCCCCCATCATTACAAAGAAGAAGTGGAAAATTCTGATGAACTTGAAGTTAATGACTCCAGCAGCATGGTTGCTACTGTCTGTTGTTTTCACATTTTGAGGACATTTGAAAGAATTCCCAATGTTATCTGGTCTGAATCACTGACAGTGGGGAGAAAAGGAAAAAAAAAAAAAAAAAAAAAAAGATAAGCCATATCAGCAACACTTATCTTGGGAGCTGAAAAGCTTGCCTAGCACCTTGCCTCGGCAGAAGACAAACCTCAAGGATAATTTTATAACAATGTTTTTCCAGCACTCTTTGAAACTGAATAAATGGAACTGGAGGAGCAAAGCAAAACCAGAGGGGGGAAAGAATCATATTTGCATGCCAGAAAACACAACAGTAGTTGTAACCAGGATCTCAGTAACTCGTGAAGAGATGTTTAACAAACAACTGAGCAATTTCCTGCAGCTTCACGGAGAAACAAAATAGTATCATGTAACTGATGCTGAGTTAAAAGACAAGTTACAAGGCAGCAGTATCTTTGGCTAACACATAAAACTGGGACACTTCCAGGCTCTGAGTCCCTTCATCAAAACTGATCCCTTTTCCCAAATGCATCAGCTGGTCCAATTTAAAAAAAAAAAAAAAAGTATCCATGCCATGTTTGCTAGTTCACCTTTCTGTATTTCTTATCCCTTTCCCAGAAGATGTTTCCCAGAAAACCTAATGAACAAAATATTGCTTTAAAATTAACTCCAGACCCCTTCATCTGCCCCAGCTTAAGCTAACTGGGAACCAGTTTTGCAGCACACTATGTTAAGTACAGTCTTGTGGATAGTTTTAACACATTCCATGGGACCACTCTATTCAAAATTAAAACCATGCCTTTAAACTTTCCTGCACTGGGATGCTAATCTTCCCACCTAGGGCCTCCATTTTTGAATAAAACAGGGAAAACCCCCTCATTTTCACCTCTCAGACCTGACTGAACACATCAGAAAAGGTTCGAGTTGTGCCTGCTCAGAAGGAAGTATTCAATCCCTACCTGCCCACGACTCTGCCCTAAGAGCTTTAGCTGGTACACACAGCACTCAAATGCTGCTCAGGAAACCGGGAATTTAATAAAAACACTGCCAGAAAGCTTAACTGTGCTTGTCAAAATGTACTGTGTATGATGGGAAAAGAAGTTACCTTAAAACAAGTCCTTCAGCCTGTCTTTCTCAAGCACCACTGTGGAAGAACAGTACACGAACATGTCAGAACAATTCCACAGTAACTGCAACCTACTTTCAGTTGCTTAAACTGCTGCCAAACCCAGTGTCTCTGCTTCTACAGCAACACATTTCTCAGGGTTTATTTTGCTTAAAAGAACTGTGTGGTTTTGTACCAAAGCTGGAGCCAGCTGTCAAGAATTTCATATACATGCAGATTCACAGTCTGTGGAGTAACTGTGTGTAGGAATAAAAGAAATCTTAGCACTGTTCATCCGCAAAACAACTACCAGGTTTGCTCGCTCATCTTGCATAACCTCCTAAGATAAAGGACTATCTGCCATTGTTCTTAGCAACATTTTATACTTGAGGTACTCAAGAAATATTTACTGAACCACCCTACTGACAAGGAAGAACCAGAAACCAGGCGCTTCTGACTCTTAGCTCAACATTTGCACCACATCACGTACTGGAAAGCCAGGCAATTTACGTAGAACGGGTAAAGGAGACCAGGTTTTAATAGATTTATTACTAGAGGTCACAACACGACGGCACACCTAGAGATTTAGCTTTTAAGAAAAAAACACTTTGGGAAAATGCCTCCTTTGCCCTGCTACGTCTCTCCTCAAGCACAGCAGACCCCCAAAATGCAAGTCTTCTCCTAACAGACGCTACAGCTGCTAAGCATGAGTGAAGTGGAATATAAATAGCCCTGCACGCCGCTGGATCCGGGCAGGACGAGCCACCGGCCGGCCACAGGGTCCCGCTCCGAGGGTCGCGGGGGCGCAGAGGCCGCTGTCGCCCCGGGGAAGGCACCAGGCCCTGGGGGCTGCAGGGCCGCCCGGCTGCCCGGGCACCGCGGGAACTCGGGGGAAGGCCGGGCCGGAGCCCCGCTGCTGCTGCATCATCGCCGGCCCGGCCGCCTATCCCCACAGCACCGCGTCCGAGGCTGGAGCGGCCGTGACAGGCTCCGGCCCGAGGCCCAACCGCCCCCCGACCCTGCCGCCGCCCCCAGCCCGCGGCCCTGTCTCACCTGCGGGATGCTCGGGGCGCCGCCGCCCCCGCCCCGCCGCGGGGCTGCGCCTCAGGCCGGGCCACCGGGTAGGCCGCACCCTGCGGCCCGGCGCGGGGAAGGGCCGCGGCGCCCCGAGCAGCGCGGGGAGGCGGCGGCGAAGCGGCGGGCGCCGCGCAGGCCGGGGGAGGGGCGGGGGCCGGGCCGCGGCGGGGCGGGGAGAGAGGGGGGGCGAAGAGGAGGAGGAGGAGGCGGCGGCGGGCGGCGCTGTCCCTGCGGGCCCCGGGGAGGCCGTTCCTGAGGGCTTCCCAAGCAGAGCGCCCGGCCGGAGCCCGCGTTACCGGAGCGGGCAGAGCTCTGCCCTCGGCGGGGCGTCTGCTGCGGCAGGTGCCTCTGGAGGGGCGAACCCCGGCTCCCCGCAGCCGGGGGACCCCAGCAGCACGGCCCGGCGGCGGGGACACGGCGGCTCCTGCCCCGGCCACGCAGGGGTTTAGCACCGGCTCGATGTGGTACAGCCGGGCGCGGAGGAGCCAGGTCCTGCTCGAAAGGACGGGATTTAAAACACGAGTGTGTGACAAGCGCTTCCGAAGGCACCTTTTCCCTTTGGCATCCCTGACAGACAGGCTGGCGGTGCGGGGGACGCGCCTGGCCCCACCGCCGCTCTCTGAGGAACTCCAGCGCTTAACAACAAGGGCGCTGCTCGGCACGCCTCACGGGTAGTGCCCCGCCGCGGGGATGGCGCAGGAAGGCAGCTCCGAAAATAAACGCCGGGGTGCATTTGGGGGCCGCATGGGTGGGATTAAAGGCAGGGAGAGCCCGGAGGGGTGTCAGCCCAACCGGCGGAGCGAAGGCCGCGCTGCTGGAGCCGCGGCAGGAGACGCCGTTTGCCAGGACGGGCGGGAGCGGGGCCGGCGGCTCCTGCCCGGCCACGGTGCTGGCGAACGGGCGGCACCGCCCGGCTTCGTCGCGGGGTTGTGGCGTCACCGCCGCGCGACGCGCCCGGCGCGGTGTTGGTGGGGGGAGCAGTGTGGCGGCCGTGCCGGAGCGCGGCAGCCGGTGCCATGCCGGCCAAGAAGTCCTTCCGCCGGCGGAGGGAGGACTCGGAGGATTCGGAGGAGGACGAGCAGGTCGCTGAGGAGGTCAGGTGGGTTGGGAGCCCGCGGAGAGCCCGGCTGGGCCCACCGGTTCTGGGGCGTACGGGCGCGCCCGGCCCTGCGGCGGTCGGGGACTGCGTTAGTCCGGCAGTGCTGTGTCCGGTCCCGTCACGCTGTCGTGTCATGTCGTCATATCGTTACGTGCCGCTGTCGTGTTATAGCGTTGCGTCACTACATTAGGGTTTCGTCACGGCACGCCGTCACGTTGCTGCGTCACGTAGTCTCTTCCATCGTGACGTCCCACCGTCATACCCCCGCACCGCCGTTCGGTGCCGTGCCGTGCCGTGCAGTAGCGTCTCGCCGTCGCGTCCGGCCGCAGCCGCACGCAGGCCCGTGGCACAGCCGTCCGAGCGGAGCCGTCTCTCGCGGCCATGGGGGGGTCGCCACCCGGGTACGGGGTCGGGGTGGGGGGGGGGGGGGGGCGGTTGGGAAGGTGACCGGTCCCCGCGGGCGTTGGCCGGGAGCTCCGGCCGCTCTGGGAAGTGAGAGGTCTGTTCCACGGAGACTTCTCGTCGGTGGCCTCCGGGACGTGCACGGCTTCGGAGGCAGCGGGACAGCCCCGTGCCCGAAGAGACCTGGAGCCAGCGGGAGCAGCGCTGGGTGAGACCGACACAGACCCCCCCGTCCTGCTCGGCTCCTGCCCTCTTGCTGGCCTGGCACGCGATTTCGGACATGTATTTCTCTTCCACTTCTGCCCCTTGGAAAGTGGCGCTCGCAGATGGTCCGTTTTGTTTTCAGATCCTTGCGTTCCAAGCAAGATCTTTCTTGTTACTAATTTATCTCTGAAAAATATTTTATGATGCATAGTTCATGGCAGATACCGAACAACACGCATAATTAGGAAAAGTCTAAATATCTGAAGAAATTAAGAATGCACGTCAGTCTATATATAGAGACTTGATATTTAAATTCACCATAAACTTTCTTCTGAGTCACTCATGCTGTGGTGTATCTTGACAACTGCTGAGCTGCATTACATTCACTCAGGAGCTGCTGCTAATTTTGCTGCACATTGACGCTTCATTAGTTCCCCCTTTTCCTGAGAAGCGATGATATTTTATTAGCTAGTGCCAATTGTTGAATTAATTCATCTTACTTAGTGACCATCCTTGTTACTGCGAGGAGGATATTGTCTGGAGATCTGACGAGACTAAAACCAGTGATCCTTGGCTCGTTCTTCCCATATTGACTTCTTATTAAAGCCTTTCAATATTTGGGTGCTGCTTTCCTTAGCTGAGGGAAGACACCTCAAAGGGATGTATCCAGAAGATGCCGTGTCGTTTCTTCTGATTGCTTAAATAAATGGAATTGCTTAAATAAAGTAAAATAGAAAATATGTATCTAATCTGTAACCAGAAAAGTGGACACTGATATGGAGAAGTTTAGGGCAAAGTCCCTGTTAACTGCAGAAAATCAAATGAATTAATTAAAGCATCAAGAACTAAGTCAAATGTTTTTTCTTCAGGCTAAAAGTTGAGGAAGCCAGAGAAGTTCAGAGCCTCAGAAGGCGACCCAATGGGGTGAGGTAAGGGATGTAGCACCAAGGATGTGAGTTTGTGTTTTGTCCAACGGTGTAATGTAACAGTACATTTCTCTCTTGTCATGTTTCTCCTTTCAGTAGAAACCACTCCATGTCGGGTAGTGCTAAAACCATGTTCTTGCTAGAGCAGTTTCTACATTACAGCCTGAGGATCGAAAAGAGGGAGTTTGGTACCAGCGCACAGTGCCAGTTTACAGTGAGCAAAGTCTGTTCTGTCCCAGCCATGAAGAAAAAGATTAAGATTGGGATTTAACATTATATGTATTTTCACCAAATTACTTCTGTACTGCACACATGGTTTAAACTGGACACATTGGCATCTCCTCCATCCTAATGTCCCTCTCTGCTCTCATCTGGTGCCGTTGAGTAGCTGATGAGCTAGTTCAAATGTGCACCAGCAATGAACTTTGTTCCTTATTTTTTGTGATCACTGTAAGGCGCTAACATCTGCGTTAACTTCTCTCCACAAAACAGTAACAGTTCCTCTATCCATGTGGAAGGATTAGGAAGATTGACAATTTAGTCTTGATACAGTGTGTGGGACCATCTGCCAAATTTAGAGAAGGAAAAAGAAATGCAGTATTGTTGGTAATGTGTTTCCTTCCACCAAATCTTATTTACTTTCTTTATCTGCTTTACCAGTGCTGTAGCTCTGCTTGTGGGAGAGAAGTTGCAAGAAGAAGCAACACTTGTGGTAAGTGCTAGACGCTTTCATCGCCGTGGTGCTAAGATGTAATGATGTGAAAACATTACATTATTTATTAATCGTTACATTATTTATTGATCATTATTATTGATCATTACATTATTTATTGTTTTACAGGATGACCCATTCCAGATAAAATCTGGGGGAATGGTGGACATGAAGAAGCTGAAAGAAAGAGGCAAGGACAGGTGGGTGCATCTGCGCTCTGAAGATCTCTCCCCAGACTAGTATGAAATGACAGTTAGTAATGAAGTAACGAGATGTTGTGGTGCTTTGAAGAGTTTAACATAATGCAGTTTGGCTAGTTACTGTTCCCCTAACTTGTCAAATTAGTTTAAAAAAAAAAAACAAAACCAAAACAAACCCAAAACTAAACATTGTGGTTTCCATTTAGGATTAATGAAGAGGAAGACCTAAACTTGGGAACTTCCTTCTCAGCTGAAACCAACAGGCGGGATGAAGATGCTGACATGTAAGTTGTGCAGCCTTGCGTCTGTGAATTTTTTTTTTTTTCCTGTCTTGGATACCGTGTACTCCCAGAACATCTTCCCAATTCTCACTGAAACTTTCACTTGCCCTTCCATCTTCTGGCTGCCAGAAGGTTTTTTGATGAGCAAAGATGGGAGATGCCAACCAGCTAGCCTGGCATTAAATACCAGTGGGAGCCTTCCCCGCTGGTTGCGAGAGCTTGGAGGATCTGATCATTTCTTGGACAAGTGCTTCTTGCAGTTGATCTTAGCTGAGTTGTTTTGGAGAGATTATTCTTTCCTCTCTCCTAGCTATTGGGACAGTGATGGAGCTGTGCCCAGCAGTGCTGCGACAGAGTACAGAAAACAGAATTAAATGTTGTGTGTGTCTCGTGTGCTGCTGTTTAGGATGAAGTACATTGAGACTGAGCTGAAGAAGAGAAAGGGAATTGTGGAGAATGAGGAGCAGAAAGTGAAGCTTAAGAATGCCGAGGACTCTCTGTATGAGCTGCCAGAGAACATCCGTGTCTCCTCTGCCAAGAAGACTGAGGAGATGCTGTCCAACCAGATGCTGAGCGGCATTCCTGAAGTGGACCTCGGAATTGAGTACGTGGTTCATAGATCTGCTGGCTGTGGCCTGAATTGCCAGGATGAGCAACTGCTGATGGGCGGAGCAGTGGTATGGCTGGATTACACAGCCCCAGCTTGGCTCTGTGATGGAATTGAACCTTGTTCTGGATTAGCCCAGTATCTAGTGCAGCACCATTGTATGACTTCAGGGAAAGGCTCTTAATTTTTGTCACTTGAATCTAGCAGCTTTCTGGAGGATCAGTTTATACCCTGCACTGAAAGAGAATGCACTAAAGGTGTGAGCTTCCCTTTTACAGAAACAAAGCGTCTGTTTCTATAGCACTGCCTCCTCTTTCAAAAAACACATCAAATACCATAGCAGTGCTATGACTGTCCCCAAAATCCATCCACTTAGCACATCTATGCTTAATACCCTTTTAAGTATGAGTGAGGGGTTTTTTTCTTTGTTTTTTTTTCTAGCGCAAAAATAAAAAACATTATCTCAACTGAAGAGGCCAAGGCCAAGCTGCTGGCAGAGCAGCAGAACAAAAAGAAAGACAGCGAAACGTCCTTTGTTCCCACCAACATGGCTGTTAACTATGTCCAGCACAACCGATGTAAGTCTCACGTAACTCTCCTGACCGAGGAGTGACCCTCTCCTCTGCTGAAGAAAAGTAGTCAGTTGGGACAGAGTCTTATGTAGGAGAAATTAGTTCATGTATCAGAACAAGCAGCTGTCTGATTCCTTTTTCTGGGATGCTCATACAGACCCCATCTGGCTTGGTCTGGTTTTTTTCCATCCGTCAGCAAGGGAGGGACATATTACTCATGGCTTGACTTTCTGCTCTTGAACTCCCAGCTGGCACTGCCTCATAAATTTCATGATTTTTTTCTTTAAGTTGTGCGTGTGCTGGAAATGTCTGCCTTGTCTGCAATTCTAAATGATGGTTTCTAATTGAGAGAATCCATTTTGTGGGCTGCCAAAGCAGGCAGGTGGTCAAGCAAACATAGACCTTACTAGACAGGAGATGGGAATTAATTTCCGGGAGACCCTCTCATACCACAGCCATCTGGAGGAAAGGCAGCCTTCTGCTGTGTCTAACCACACTTACAGGGGTGATCTGGAGTCAGATTTGTGTGTTCTGAAGGAAATGAAGAGACTGGGCCACTTCTGATGAAATAGTGCTACTGAAATTGCTGTATCCCATCTTGCATGTATTGATTATCCACAGAACCCAATGACAGGAATGCTTGTTCTGAGGTTCTGTTGTTTCTGCTGAAGATCAGTTGTAACAAATGCCATAGAAATACGTGTCAGAATAACACTGCTCCACGTGATATTCCTTAATCTGATGTTTTCCTCCTTCAGTTTATCATGAGGAGCTAAATGCACCAGTGCGAAGGAACAAAGAAGAGCCAAAGCCCCGTCCACTGAGAGTGGGGGATACGGAGAGGCCAGAACCTGAGCGTAAGTTCCTCATCTGGAATGTCCTAAGGAGAGACACGGAAACCATCTTGCACAGAGAAATGATCTAGCTCTTCTTACATGGGGAAACGGAGCAATCTATGTCCATGAGGGGCTATTGCACTTGATGTACCCCTGCTAGGTCACACGTGAAGCCCTCTGGGTGGAGGAAGTGTTTAGAGATGCCCAAGGGTGCAGTAGCAAAGGTCACAATTGTGATGTGTTGCCAAAGCTGGCTGACAAGTGTTTGATAAAAGCTGGAATAGTGAAAGGTGCAAGGTTGGGGAGCATTGACAGCTAAAGCAATAACCTTTCACATAGCAGGGGGCTGTATAAGGAAAGTGGTGGAGATAAGGAAATGTCTCCTGTGAAAGGACAGGAAAAAATATTTCCCTCTCTTTCTTTTGAAGGATCTCCTCCAAATCGCAAACGTCCACTCAATGAAAAAGCAACAGATGATTATCACTATGAGAAATTCAAGAAGATGAATAGGCGATACTGATGAAGGTGTACTGAAGTCTTTGCAGTTGTTCTTGTTTTCGACTAATAAAGTATTTTGTGTCAGTGACCTGAAACAGTGAATGGGGAGAGTCACTACCTTCACGTGCTGGTGTTACCTACAGAGCTTTTCTTGTGATCTTGTGAATCAGTTTGCAGGTCATTGTGAACTCTTTGGTCAGTAAAATCTTGTATATAACTTATTTTCAGTTATAAAACTTCTTTTATAAGAACATGGGCTTTCATGGTTGGCATTTTTCAGTGAGAAAACAACTTGGCTTTTACAGACTTTTTTGCCCTCTTAAAAATATGAAAAAAAGATAATTTAAAAGCAGCAGTGCTGTTTGCCTTGTAAATATAAAGGGAAGGTTTAAAGCTAGTTGAATGTAACTTTGTAAGAAACTTGTTTGTTCCCAAGGGCCTTTGCTATGCAGAGTGTGTAAGGCTGAGATCCTGCAGCAGCGTGTGGAGTGCCGCTGCTCCTCAGCCTGGCTCGGAAGTGCTCTGGGAGGAACCGTGGTGTTAGCGTTGCCTTTCTCCAGGAGGAACCATGGTGTTGGCTCTGCCTTGCTCCAGGAGGAACCATGCTGTTGGTGTTGCCTTGCTGGATCTGTCCTAAGCACAGGAAACAACGGCAGATACACAGCGCTGGGGATTTTATATGATAAACTGTGATGTTTTGTATCTTCCCCCCCCCCCCCCCCGAGTTATTTCTGTAGCAGTTCACTGCATTTTATTTTAGCTGCAAAGAAGAAAATTGGATCAAGTTGTAATTGTTGAATCAAAGGGAAATCTGACTTTCAGCTCTTGGGACAGGGTGCATGTGGCAGCTGATGAAGCCAGAGGCCCTGCAGCCAGTGTCAGCTACGTCTTCACAGGAGGTGTGACATGAGCGTACTTGAAGCCAAGAGTTGGGACTTGAACATAATAAAGGTGTTTTTAAGTGATCGGAAATTATGTTTTTCCTTCTGGGATACACGCAGATGGTTTCTGGGTGCTGGTAATGACGGCCTGTGACTCTGCAGGTGTCTGTGTCCTGTCACTTGGGTGGAAACTACAGAGAGGGGTGGGGGACTGGCCGAGGTTTTACTTTTTCCTCAGAAAAGGGGAAAAGTCTGGGCCAGGTAAACGTGCGAGCTTGCCCCTGAGCCTGTGCCCCCGTGCAGGCGTGAAGTGGATCCTCCGAGTACCCGCAGACCCGGCACTGCTAATCTAACGTTGGAGCGCGGTGTTTAATGAAGTGTACCACGCGAGGCCGCCATTTAGCTAATGACAGACCCGCGGGGGCCCGTCCAACATGGCGGCCGCCCTCAGCGCCAGCCCCGCCTCTGCCCGCACCCAAGATGGTGGCGGCGGAAGCGGAATTGCGAAGTGGAAGCGGCCGCGAAGCCGCGGGGCCGGCGGCGGGGCCGGGCGGGCCATGAAGCTGTGGTGGGGCGCGCTGCGGGCGGCCCTGGG
Organism: Balearica regulorum gibbericeps; assembly: GCF_011004875.1. Lineage (NCBI taxonomy): Eukaryota > Metazoa > Chordata > Aves > Gruiformes > Gruidae > Balearica > Balearica regulorum. The sequence goes on from NC_046203.1 coordinate 6,271,911, forward strand.
GCTGGCGCTGCTGCCGCTCCTCAGGCCAGCGAACGCTGTGGAGCCCATCAGCTTGGGGCTGGCGATCGCGGGCGCAGCTGCCTCGGCCCTTACCGGCATCATCTCCTACCCGCGGCTCTACTGCTACTTCAGGGAGTGCTGCCTCCAGAGGCACGACCAGCGCGCCGCCGCCGGTGCGGGACCGGGGCGGGCTGAGGGGGTGCTGAGGGCCGGGGCGGGCTGAGGGGACATTGCGGGGGTGGCAGGAGGGTGTTGCGGGGTGCAGAGGCCCCGGGTGCCGAGCAGGGCCCGTGAGGCCTCCCCGTGGGCCGCAGGACGCTGCTCCAGCTCGGCCGGCCCTTTGTCCCCCGGCCTGGGGCCTGGCAGCCTGCGCGCCGGGGTGGGCGCTGGACCCTCCTGGAAGGAGGCAGAAACCGGTGGGACCTCGTGTCTGTCTCCCTCCTCGTTGTTGACGGTGTGGTCTCTCCGTCCAGCTCTGCAGGAGAATTTGGACAGGAAGCTGTTCGGGCAGCACCTGGTGAACAAGGTGGTTGTGAAGGCGGTGAAGGGCTTCTTGAACAACACCAATGCCAAAAAGCCTCTTGCCCTTTCCTTGCACGGCTGGACTGGAACAGGCAAAAACTTTGTCAGTAAGATAGTTGCCGAAAGCCTTTATAAAAGAGGTCTGCAGAGTAAATATGTCCATCAGTTCGTGGCAACTTTACACTTTCCTCATGCTCACAGCATCAATCTCTACAAGGTAAGAGTGTGCTGTGGAACCTGTGGCACTGGGGCACAGCTCTCCTGCAATGACTATTGGTTTATAAATGTTATGGCACGATTGGTACTAGAAAGCTAGAAGTTATTTTATGCAGTAAAACGTAGTCTATGCCAGTTTTGGAATGTTCTCTACAGAATTGGATAAATCCCAACATCCATCAAGACAGATTTTCCCGTGAATGTAAAGGTTTTTCGTATGTGTTTTGAGTCTCTCTTTAGGGAAGAATGATATGGTTAATTTTTGTTGGTTTATGCTTTGCTTAAGAATGTGACCGACTTAAGGATTAAGCGTGATTCAGCAGGTTTCTGTGGTTAGATGATACTCTGGTGAGCACTGCAAAAAACTAATAGTTCATGATTCTGGGGAACCACCAGGTGACCTCCAAGTGTGTCAGGTACCATGGCAAGCTGAAGCTTGCTCTCTGAGGCATGGATGTACTCTTCAGTTTTACTGCACACTAGGCAGATTATTTAGTTTTTCTATGCATCTGTTTCCTGGCTGTAACATAAAATCACAAAATACTCTGTTGTCAGAAAGGTACAGATAAACATATTTGGAATTGTTCTGCCAGTTTGGTGTCAGTACAGTTCTGTAGGCAGGTGGGTGTCATGTGGAGCAGTAGTTTGGATGCACATTTTCTGGGGTATTTTTGCTCTAACTAACTTTGCTAAGAGCAGAGTTTGAATGAGTACCAATGTCTTGTAGTACTGAATGTTTATATTCAGTTTGTATCTGTTAAAAATGAGATGGGATGGTCTACAAACCCAACTTCTAAATGGAGGAAATATCTGTTTCCTCTTTTACAGCTTACTCTCCCCCTTCTTGTAACTGAAGCTGTTCTAAAATAAAATGCATCCTTTTCTGCTTTTGTTTCAAGGTGATTACACTTGGGAAACTTGCTGCCTGAGGCAGCTGGAGGCACTGTTGCTGCTTCTCCACAATACATCCAATGCCACCTTCCTGTGCTGCCTCTGCAGTTCAGGGACTGACTAAACAAATATAAAAAAAATGATGAATCATTGAGAATGGTCAGAAGAGTTACTTCTCATTCATCTGCCAGCAGGTCAACCCTTTTTTTCCCCCTGATTACATTATTATTTATCTTAAATGTAACACTTAAGTGAGAGAATCTTTAAATACAATAAACCATCAGCCCTTCTGAACAATATTGTGTTTTAAGAAGGGCTTTTAATTGTCTTCATTTAACTTCTGAATCATTAAAACACAGGGCTGAGAATTCTGTTTCTGCTTCTGCCAGTGACTGCAGGTGCAATTTCTCACTGGTGCTGTTCAGGTAGCAAATTCATTATTTTTCAGTTTTGATGCCTAAGGATGTTTAGACCAAAGTGCTGCCAACAGTAAACATCTTACTTGTCAGGGCTTTGCTTTATGTTGCTGTTCCTTGGTAGTACCCATCCATTGTCCTACTGTTTACTTTCATTTTTTCTGTGTTTACAGGAATATCTTTCTCACAAGGAGATTTCCTGCTTGTTCCACCCAGTATCTTAGTGTCTTAAAAATATATATACACACACTTTTTTTTTTTTCAGAACTGGCATGAGATTTTGGTAATGTTTTATTTACAGTTTTTAGCCATGTTTTAGTCAAGAAGCTGAAGATGTTAAAATGACACAGTTGAAATGACTCTTTCAGGACAAAGGTCAATAAGCAGAAGTGCTATTTTCTGTCTTTTCAACACGAACTCTTTCAGCAGCTTTTATTTTTATGCCACTCAGGACCAGTTGCAGTCATGGATTCGGGGAAATGTGAGCATCTGTCCCAGATCACTCTTCATATTTGATGAAATGGATAAAATGCATGCAGGACTCATTGACTCCATCAAGCCATTCCTGGACTACTATGAGCTTCTGGATGGGGTGTCTTACCGACAAGCCATCTTCATATTCCTCAGGTAAGGAGCAGCTTCTCAGGTTTGCTGTTCTGTACACTCTGTGCCTTTTAAAACTACCTGCAATCTTTGTTTTCTCTTTACTTAGCAATGCAGGAGCTGAAAAGATAACAGAGGTGGCACTAGATTTCTGGAGAAATGGGAGGACAAGGGAGGAGATACTGCTCACTGATATGCAAAATGCACTGTCTGTGTCCGTCTTCAATAACAAAAATAGTGAGTAAAACTGTGATTGCTTTTGAGGTGGTAAAAGTTCCACAAAACGGATGGGCTGCATTTAGTTGCATTTTTACAGGTATGGTTTCTACTTGATGTGGGAGCCACAATGCGATTTTGGGGACTACAGATGGCTCTTGAGATGAAATGAAGGTTAAGGAGCTCTGTGTGCACCTTGGCTACCAGCATGTTTGCTGTCCATTGGATTGCATATGTTGGGGGAAGCCTACACTGGGCATTTATTGACATACTAATGGGTTAAAGGGAAAGCAAAGAAAAATCCTGACAGTGAGACTAGATATTGCAATAGCTGAAAAATCTTTAACCAATGAAATGTTTTATTATGGAGAAGCCACTTCCTTGGCCCCCAACCCACTTAGCCTGTCTTGCTCAGTCTGTTAAAAGCCTTCAGGCAGTTGTTTAGGAGTTATTAATGGGGAACAAGCTGACATGACAGCCCTGCTGTGGGTAGTCTAGTGCTTCCTAGGTTTCCTTGCACAGGAAAAGGGTTTTTTAACATAATTATGGTCTAAAATTAGCATTGGAAGCACATTTACTGCATTTTTTTAAAAAGGTTAGGTGCAATCACTGAAAAAAGGAGCAAGACAAGCTGGTTTGGGAGCGCTGATAAGTGTAGAAAATCTGTTCTTCTCTAGGTGAGAGAGGGGAAGGTATGAGACTGGCACCTGGGGAGCAAGGCCAAAGTGCATTCAGTCAGAATTCATTCACTGAGCTCCAGTGGACCACATCTATGTGTCTGTCCAAACTTTATGCTCAAAGTGTCATGAGAAGGGACTTGTATTTAGACTTAATTGTCCATTATAGGGCCCTAAAACTACAGATGAATTCTTACTGGTATGTGGCAGAGGGCTACGATGTGCCTCTTGCTCCCATTCAACCCATGACAGTGTTTAACTAGAGGAGTTAAGCAAATCCCTTCTCTTTCCCTTTGTAGGTGGATTTTGGCACAGCACCTTGATCGATAAAAATCTCATTGACTACTTTGTTCCCTTCCTGCCTCTGGAATACAAACATGTGAAAATGTGTGTCAGGGTTGAGATTGAATCACGTGGCTATGCTGTGGATGAAGACATTTTAACCAGAATAGCTGACGAAATGACCTACTTCCCCAGAGAGGAGAGAATTTATTCAGATAAAGGATGTAAAACTGTGGATGCAAAACTGGATTATTACTATGACTTCTAATGCTTTATTGCTACAACCTGCAAAGAAGCAAATTTAACTTAATTACAAAGTGGAGAACCTGGGACATTTCATTTTTAAGCACTTTTTAAAGAAAGGAACATTATTTTTACCTGGTGTGTAAATAAGCGGCAGTGCCTCTGCATTTTTTTTATTCTGTCACTAGTCACGGCTTCCAAGTAATTCAGCCCTGTGTTGTCAAGGTAAGAACAAACTGCACTGTGAATGCGGGGGTCTGTGTCTGACAGTGCCGAAGATTCCTCTTGGATCGTGTGTTGATCATCAGAACTGCTTGGCAGACTGTTGGCATGTATAGAAGAACTGAGACTATGACCTAATTTTAATTGGATTTTTGTTTGATGTGAATGATCTCTAGACAATATTGAGAATTTTAATCAAAGTTCCTATGTCTGTGAAAGCCTTCATTGGGCTTGTGTGGGAATATTCCTACAGCTGCACTAAAAGTAGGATATGTGTCTTTTTTCCTTTAACGGCTTGGTTCCAGTAAAGATAAGGAGGGTATTCTGTAATTAAAAAAAAAAATCTGTAGTCTTCTATCCAGCATTGTGCAGTACCATTGTCTTTCTCAAACCAGTGGTATGAATTGGCCTCCTGCGTGTCAAACCAGGAATATGAAACTCTTTGATATGAATCTTGTTCAAAGGATAGCCTTAATATTACAAGGAAATGAGTTTAAATCCTTGATTACTACTTCAGTGTTGTTGGTTCCTATTTTTGGCTATTTTTGATGTATAAAGTTGCCCACAGGGTGCTCTCCCAGGAGTGATTTTTCTCAGGAAGGAGAAAAGTGTGCTTTCTGACCACTGGGTCAGCTTCATGGAAATAGCGTAACTTAATGGGAAACACATACAGGTTAAATTTTACACCAAGGAAACAGAAAAGAGGTTTTTCCTCTTCACCTACATGTAGAATTTGGGGGCCAGCTTGCAGGGTTTTCCGTTTTTCCTGTTCTCACAATACTGTATGCCTTTGAGGCAGGGATGAAGACAGAGCCAAGGGCATTTGAAAAAATAATGTGAAATGTGTCAATTGAAGCTATTGCAGAGAGCATCAGGCTTGTTTCTGAATGTGAGCACTGCAGAGGCTTTTTTTTGCTCCAGTTTCTATTCAAAATAAACTCTTCTCATCAGAAATGTATTTCTTAGCTACTTTCTGGTGTTCTTTGCATGGACTGATTTGATGTTAATTTTGCACAAACTTACTACTACTTGTTGAGGAAGAGCATACTACGCTTCTGGCTGAAGTGTTCAGCTGTGCTTGAATACAGGTATCTCCCTTCTTGAGTTCAAAAGGAATAGATACGGGGAGGAGATGGGACTCTGCTACCTGGTGAAAGGGAAATGAAGTTTGGAGTGGAAACTGCTTTTCTAGACCATCACCACTAATTACACTCTCACAGCTTTTGTAGAGGCGGACTTTCTAGATGTATATGTGCTGAACAGTGTCATAAAGATGAACTTGTCTTCTACAGACTAATTAAAACCCTGCTTCTCGTCTCTCCTCCCACTGTGGCACCAATGACTGAACACCCTGCAGGCTCTGATTGAAGCTACCCATGTTTTCAGTGGTGGTGTCTTGACGTTTTCTCTGCAAGGGGAGAAAAAAGGGTCAATAAGACTTCAGCTGTCCAGTTCTGCTCTGAAGTTGTGTAATATGCAAATTATCAGTCCTTGTATTTGTCAGCAAATGAGTGCTTTGAACTTGGGTATTTAATCTGTTTCTCTGACCTCCTGATTATAGCAAATGACTGGCTAATGGAAAAAACCAGACGTGAAAACGATAAACTTTTCATGAGCAGGTACCAGACAGTAGTAAAAGAAGCATGAGCAAGCATTGTGTCTTTTCCAGCATTAACTATACTCTTAGTTCTGCTTCATGTGCCATCGCAGCATAGATATTAGCATTTGACATTATGTTGGTTGCAAGTATTTAATTATATCATAGCCCTAGGTGGCTTAGGGCAGATGGAAGCTTCCTCTAGAGGGTGTAAAAAATTATGTTCAAAGGGTGGAGAGTGCCTCTGTTTCATCTCTCTTCTGTCCTTGAAAACAGCAGACCTGGCTAGGAGCATCTCCTGCCTCTGGGTAAAAGAAAAGTGTGTGCCTGAAATCACTCCCAGCTTTGATCCTGTCATTATTCCTCCCCTTTAGACTGTGTGGTTTCAAAGCTGAGGTCCTCACTTTGTCTGTCTTGCTGTGACTGGGTAACTTTGGCCACTATTGGTTTTAATAGGCCACTTGAAACTGGATCAATTTAAAGGAAAATGTCCAATGGGAAAAGGTCTGATCCCTAGAGAAACAAGTCCATTGGCCAGGTGAGAGCAGCTGAGCAGTCACTGAGACTGAATTTTGTTTGTTCTTACCAAAGTCCAGTACAAGCAACTGCTACTTTAATTCCACCTTCTGCAGGGACTGTTCCAAGCTCTCATGCTGTACTCATAAAATTAGAAGCTATGGTTAAAATACAGTGATGTCTTAAGTGTTGCTTTTGATAGAAAGAGGCAGCCTGGCCCTAGAGATCCATCTGCCTGACACCCTGGGCCAAACAGCCAAGCAGTCGTGTGTGCAGAGTTGTGCAGGCATGGGGCAAAGTCCTGATGAACGCGACAGCTTACGCTTCCTATATATGCTCCTTAATGAGTTTCCTTGTGCATTGTTACAGCACAACACATAGTTCACAACAGTGTGAACAACTGACTGTTCCTTGAGGTGCAAGTTGTCGCTAACAGCTGTACCTCACTTGAATTAGGCTGTTACTTACACACTGGGTTTTTTTCAGTGCTAGAGAGGCTGCAGATGCTCTGGCCCATGGAGATACGATGAAAGCCTTTGCCAGCTAGAGAGGTGAAAAGCCGCCTTCAACAACAGCTTTCCAGACACAGCACAGAGAGGAGGAATAGTTACACAAGCTACCTGAGGCTTATTTTTCCTGCGGTGCCTGGCAGTATGGTAGGAGATACCTGTTAATAACTATGAAGCAGAGCAGGCACAGATTTGAAGGCTTTTTTATAGGTGTTTGTTTCTACCAAGCTGTATTTAACTGCTGAATGCCTTGCTGTACTGTTGGATGACTCAACGTGCTTTAATATCAACAGGCAATATATTTAATCTGCACATCTATTGTTATAAACAAATTTTTAAGAATAGAGGAAGTTTAACAGAAAGCTGCAGTGCAGCTTGTTGAAAACTGCATAAACCAGTATTTTCCTACTGCTGAAAATGATTAAACCAAGAAAGAAAAGTGACTTAAGATTTATTCCAACTGCAGCACAGTAGTAATATGTAGTGTTTTGAAACTGCACAAGTATTTTGTATTCAGAGTAACTGAAACTGGATGCAGCATTTACACCTAGGAGTAAGTCAGGTAATAGGCAAAACATTACACATGAAAAGCAACAGTCCAATGTCCCAAGGTTAACAGCTAGCTAGCATTTGGCTCTGGAGATTGCATCAGCATGAACACTTGGCCAACATTTGACAAATTCCATGAGGTTGTAAAAGGCAATTGACGCTTTTAGTTTAGAGCTTAACATAGATGCTAAGCTCTCTGTTTGAATTTGAATTAACATAATAGTGTTGAGATCTCTAAGTTTTGCATCACGTATTAAAGCAAGTTTAAGTACAAGTGAGGGAGTAGATGCTGCAGCACAAAAATAGCCCAATCCCTCGTACGAGTTTAAAACACACGCTACAGTGAACCAAGTGATAGGCACTTCTGTCTTGCACTACAGTATTTAAGCCACAAGTGATGGATGACGAAAGAGTTAAAGCTTGCAACAGTGTTGTAAACCCCAGCCTTACCACGTGGGTGAAGGTTAAATCATCTTTCCCAGTTTCCTATTCCATCACTCATCCTTCCACGCGTTCTTTAAAAAAGCTACTATAAAACATACTTATCTAGTGAGGTATGGGATTGTTGATTGCTCTCATTTCCCATACTCCCTTCTCTGCAGGTCTCTAGGAAGAGCTTTGTATTGCTCTTGCTTACACTTCAGTATAAAAATACACTATTAAAAATAACTTCTGCCACGAAAGTGTCTTGGAAGCAAGGTGAAAGCAGCATTACACAGGCCTAGGCTATTGGGTACAGCTGGGAGTGACTACTAAATATCTTGCAGACTTCAAGCCCAGGAGCCCACATGCAGATTAATGTGACAAGCTGTAAGTCAAATCGTCATGTGAGATTTTTCTCACTGAAAAGACTGGCCTACTATGTTTTAACAGATCCCTTGGATGGGTCCCTCTGCTTAGGAAGACAAACACCCTGGAGTTACCACACAAATTCACTTAGCCCCCTTAGTTAGAAGAATATAAAGCTTTTTTTTACAATTTTTCTCCAAAGCAGCAAGCAGTTACTTCCCACACAGACACACCCTTTCTCTAATATTTAGTAAGAAAGAGATTTCCCTGAGCTCATCATGACTTTCCATATTACTGTAGCAGGAGCTGTGCTACGATGCCACAGCTCAGACATAAACTATAATCATGCCCTTCTGTCCCCGAATACTTGACGCTTGTCTGTAGAAGCCACAACAGCATCAATCTGCTGCAAAGGACAGGAAGCCTTCCACCAGACCATCTTCTTACTGCAAAGCATCAAGGTATTCACCCTCGCAGACACCATTGTAGTCCTGCACACGCCACATATCCCTTCATTTCACTAGCCCATGAATGAGACCACGTACAAGGAAGAGAATATGACTGCTTGAAAGAATTCTTCTGTTCTCCTTTGCTCTAGTCTAGTTTTTTTGTGGAAAGAGGAATAAAATACTCAATAATCCCAGCACTTGGAAGAATAAAGCAGAAGAGGCTGTATCCAGTGCTATATATATATGTCACACTCAAATTCTGTATAGGTTAAAAGAAAAATATGGATACCAGCCAGTTCAGAGATGAACAGCGGTATGTTAAGTTAAAAAAAAAAAAAAGTTTAAAAGCCCACACAGGTCACTCTAGTATTTTCACCATACTCCCTGCAACAGTAAAAAAAGCTTAAGTGCAAATACACAGATTTCCAAAAGCTCTAGAAGTGCTTTGGAGACCTGAAGGGTAATCAACCCTTGACTTTTGTATCTCTCATTGCAATGTCTTCGTGAATATCCAGCTTGGCCTGTACAGTCTTGCAGCCTTTATCAGAGTAGATTTTCTGCTCTTTTGGGAAGAATGTCATCTCATCAGCCACTGCTTGAACAACGTTCTCATCGACAGCATAGCCACGGGCTGTCATTTCAGCCCTGACGCACATCTTCACATGCCTGTGCTCCAGGGGCAGGAAGGGGACAAAGTAGTCAATGAGGTTCCTGTCGATGAGGCTGCTGTGCCACAGTCCACCTGGAGGAGTCAGGGGAAAAGGAAAAGCAGGGCAGGGTCAAGAGATTAATTCTGTCTTAGGCAGTAAAAGGAATTTCCCATTTTCTGGGGAAAGTGACTTACTATTCTTGTTATTGAAGATTCCTACGGATAGCATAGACTCCAGGTCTTTCAGCTGAATCTCTTCCCTGTGCCTTCCACTCGTCCAGAAGTCAAGAGCTGCTTTATTAATTAAGTCACCACCTGCATTGCTGTTCATGAAAGAAAAATTTACAGTGATGAATACAGGCACAACTGAACCAGAATTTCTTTTTTTAGCTGGTTACACATATTGCTAATCTTCTTGGTGTCAAATCACCAAAACAGAAACCCGTAAGCCAAAATTCAGGGAAAGTCTCTAGTTCTTTAAATAGCCATCAATGTGTGGTTGGTTGACCCTGGCCAGCAGCCAAGCACCTACACAGGCACTTCCTTACTCCCTCCTGCCTCAGCAGGGTGGAATGATAAAATAGGAACAACAAAAGTGAGAAGACTTCTGGGTCAAGATAAAGACAGTTTAATAGGTGATGAAAAGAGGAGAAAAAAACCCCAAGGAAGGCTAAGGAAATCACTCACCGCCCCCGCAGTCAGACCAATGCCCAAGCAGTCTCCAAAGAACCATCACCTTAGAAGCTGAACCCCCCCCTTCTTTCGCTACCCCAGTTTTTATTGCCAAGTACAACATTACGTGGTATTGAATATTCCCCCGGCCAGTTTGGGTCAGCTGTCCCAGCCCAGCCTGCTCGCTGGGGGCAGCATGGGAAAAAGAGGCGGCCTTGAGGCTTTGCAAGTACCATCTGGCAACAACGAAAACATGGGAGCGTTACCAGTGCTGTTTTAGCTCCAAATCCAAAACACAGCACCAAACTGTAGTGACAGTTAACTCCATCCCAGCCAGACCCAGTACAGAGTGCGCCCATGCCAGAGAGCTTCCCCAGAAAGTGAACTCTCATACAATCTGTGCTCAGGCTCATGAGCTCAGCATGCTGCAGTGGTCTGCTGCATGTCAGAGCTGCTCAACTACAGCCACAGGCCACACAAGAGCACATAGTGCTCCTCTCTGTAAAGAGAGTCTCCATTCCAGAGCGGTTCTTTCGCTGTTCTTTGAATCGGGTCCCATAGGAACATCATTATCATCATAACCACGGATTTATCTCACTATCTCAAAATGACTGAAATGGGTGCTACAGACCTGAGGAAGATGAAGATGGCTTTCCTGTAGGACACCCCATCAACCTGCTCATAATAGTCCAAGAATGGCTTGATGGCATCAATGAGACCTGGATGCATTTTGTCCATTTCATCAAAAATGAAGACAGAGTGGGGACAGGCGCTGACATTGCCCCGAATCCAGTTCTGCAGTTGTTCCTGGAGCAAGAGGTTGAAAAACACTGAAAAACTAGGTCTTTGGGGACATACTGCAAGATGCTTGTATGTGACAGCCTCTAGGGACACCCTTTCGAATGTCAGTATCCCACACTCACTGGTTATACTTTTTCCTGAAGAGAGGACCATAAATTCTGTGACTGATCCCTTTAACGTGTGACACTGAATGTAAATGTGATTTCTTTTCCTGCTCACAGATGAGAGACTTTCCCATTCCTTCCACTTAGTGTACGGATAAGGCACGAAAACCAGGCTGAGATGGGAAATGTTGAAGAAGAGAAAGCTTCTTTTTCATTTGGTTAAAAAAAAAATAAAAAATCAGTGTTTCCTTTTTCATACAGAAACCACATCTATCAGTTGTGGGTACCTTCAAACATGAAGATCAGAAGTCTCCAATGTTGAGGAACGAAGTCACTTGAAAAATCTCTCATGGAGGCCACACTTTCTCATTGCATAGTGCATGGTGGGTTGACCCGGCCAGCAGCCAAGCACCCCAGCAGGGAGGGTGAAAGACAACAAAAAATAAAAGCAAAAAAACTCACAGGTTAAGATAAAGACATTTTTTAGGTGATGGAAAGAGGAAAAAAAAAAAAAATCAAGCAAAAGTGAATCACACACTCCCAACACATGGAGACCCATGCTCGGCCAGTGTTAGAGCAACAACCACCTTGGAAGCCAACATCCCCCACTTTTTCCTTCTTCCACCCGTTTTTATTGCCAAGCATGACAGCGTATGGTACGGAATATCCCTGAGGCTGACTGGGGTCAGCTGTGTCCCCCCGCAATGCTTTGCTCACCCCAAACTGCTGTCTATGAGTGACGGAAAAAAAGCAAGTTTTGAGGCTGCACAAGCGCTGTTCAGTAATAACCAAAACGCTGGCGCGTTATCAACGCTGTTCGAGCCACAAACGCAAAACACGGCACCGCAGGCGCTGCTATGGAGAAAGTTACCTCCATCCCAGCCAACCTGCAAGTGCAGTTTTAATAATAAGATTCTTTCCAAACGGCAAGCGCTGCAGGAATCAGCAGATGGCATCAGTGAGAGGACAGCACCAGGAGATTACTCTCACTTTGGATTTCTCGGCAATTTGCTGCCTTCCTCTTTCACTTTCTGAATGCATTTCCCCCTCCATCTCTCCTGAGCACCAGCTTTGGAAATACCCAGCTGTACACCTCCAGTGGTCAGGTATCTGGAGGACATCTGGGGCACAAACAGCCAAACCCCCATAACGGGGAGGTCTGGGGACTCAGGGTGACTGGATTACCTTGTGTCCCTCCTCACCTTGTAAAGCTTGAGTTGGTCATGGTGGGGAAAGTGCAGGGTGGACAGGAAGAGATGGACAAACTTGCTGCGCAGGCCAGCGGGGTGGACGTGCTCTGCCAGGATCTGGCTGAGGAAGTTCTTGCCGGTGCCGGCCCAGCCGTGGAGTGAGAGCGTCAGCGGCTTCTTGGGGCTGGGGTTGTTGCTGAAGCCCATCACCGCCTTCAGCACCACATCCTTGGCCAGGTGCTGCCCGAAGAGCTTGGTGTCCAGCTGCATCTTCAGCGCTGCGGGGAGAGGGACAGCTCAGCATTGTGTGGCCACCAACGGGTGCTGGTCACTGGCCACGCACCATGCCAGAGCTTGGCATGGCCACCGATGGGTGCTAATTACTGGCCATACACTGGGTGAGCTCAGCATGGCCACTACTGGGTGCCAGTCACCGGCCACACACTGGGTGAGCTTGGCATGGCCACTACTGGGTGCCAGTCACTGGCCACGCACTGGGTGAACTCGGCATGGCCACCCATGGGTGGCAGTCACTGGCCACGCACTGGGTGAGCTCGGCATGGCCACCCATGGGTGCCAGTCACCGGCCACGCACTGGGTGAGCTCGGCATGGCCACCCATGGGTGCCAGTCACCGGCCACGCACTGGGTGAGCTCGGCATGGCCACCCATGGGTGCCAGTCACCGGCCACGCACTGGGTGAGCTCGGCATGGCCACCCATGGGTGCCAGTCACCGGCCACGCACTGGGTGAGCTCGGCATGGCCACCCATGGGTGCCAGTCACCGGCCACGCACTGGGTGAGCTCGGCATGGCCACCCATGGGTGCCAGTCACAGCCATGCACTGGGTGAGCTCGGCATGACCACTGCCGGGCATGGGTCTGAGCATGGCACGGCCGCTGCCAGGCACACCGGGGGCTGCCCCGTGCAGTGACCGTTACCGGCCGAGCTCCAGGGCAGGGCCGGGGAGCCCAGCGCGGCCCGGCGCCCCCCCCGCCCCCGCCGTACCGGTGGCGTTGAGGCGGTGCCCGGCGCTGGGGCAGCACTCCACGTAGCTGCAGTAGAAGCTGGGGTGGGACAGGTAGCCGGTGAGGGCCGAGGCGATGCCGATGGCCAGGCCCACGCTGAGCGGCTCCAGCGCCGCCAGCCCCGGCAGCAGCAGCCAGAGCAGCGCGGCCGCCCGCGGCATGGCGGCTTCGCGCCCGAGCCCACTTCCGCCCGCCGCCGGCTGTGGGCGGGCTGATCCCCGCCCCGCCCGTAGCCGCTCCCGCCGCCATCTTTGTGAAGGGAACGGGCCGGCATTCGCTGCCCTGCTGATGACGGCGGCGGGCCGTGACGTACCGCTGGGGGGATGACGTTAGGGGCGGTGCGTGACTGCATTAGTAGCCTCGGGCAGCGAGGTGGAGGCTCAGGGTATCCTCACCGCCTCCATCGCCTCAGGGCGAGCAGACCCCATCCCTGCCGTCACCCCTCAGAGCATCCCAGGCCCCATCTTCCATCACCGTCCCTCCCCTCCACGCCACCGGGTTTTCCAGCAAGACACCGCCACAAATGGCGTTCCCCATCCCGTGCCACAGCATGAGCCTCCTCTCCTTCTCCCCACCGACAGGCACGGGTGGTTGCATCGGACCGAGCAAATCACAGAGGCACTGCCCACAGCCCGCTGGAGAAATGGCGTGGGGACACGGTGCGGAGATTAGGAGGGGGTTTCTGCATCCTTTTCATTCAGTGACAGAGGCCCTGCCGCACAGCGTTCCCCCATGCAGGCAGCTCAGCCAGGATGGGGTAACGGCATTGGCGTGAGGTGGCAGCGCCACTGCAGAACCGGGACTGATACCTGTGAATATTGAAATATTAAGATCAATTCAAGCAATTAGAGCCACTGCTCAATAGACGTAACCAAACAAAAGGGAAACCATTACAAATTAGAAAATAGTTAGAATAGTTGTAAGATAAGAAGCTCTGGAATAATCTCATTTTAAAACAGCTCGGCCTTGGAAGAACAGATGCACGAAGATAAGAAAGTTACAAGATGATCACAAAACCAACCTTGAAGGATAAGGTATACGTGATACCAGGACTGAGTCCGCCTAGAAGTAAAGGTCAAGAAGAGTATGAGCCTTCATCTGAAGACCCCCGACGACCACCCGGAGGTGCCAACAAACATGCGTGAAGGACGTTAGCATATACTAACAAGTTCCCGGAAAATCCATGAATGTGATAAGCATTACTTGGAAATATAATGAATATGTATATAAACATAGTATAAATACTTGTTAGTTTTGTCTTTTGGCTGCACATGTTAGGTGGAGTTATCCCCCATGCACTCAGCGCTGCAATGAAGACTGCCTGCTTTCTAGAACTTCAAAATAAGTCTTAGAGAGTGAATTATTTTGCCACTTTCCGGTAACAGGACACTGTTGCCGACTAGGGTCTGCTGGATGGGAAACTCCTCCTTTGTGCTTGGGCTTCCACTCCTGCAAAGCAGGAACAGTGGCTGATCTCCTGTGTGACTTCTGACATACGCAGGTGACAGCCAGTATAAACCAGACTGAGAAAGTTATTTATTAATAGATTGTATTAATTAGGGCAATGCTAGGACTTAAAGTGCAAACACTCTTGCCACAAAAGTGGGAGATTTTCCTTTTTAAAATACTTTTTTGTGAGTGCTTCTGTGGCAAGGAGAGCAAACCTCATCACCCACGTATGTCCCTCTTCTGCTTACTCGATACCAGAATTGCTGCGGTGTCCTGTGTATTTCTGTAATCAAGAGCTCTACAAAAGGTCCCTCTGGTATGGGACAGCCTAAATCCCTTCAAGGGAGTGTAGATTGAGCTGGGGGAAAGGAGTTACTGGTTTTTCCATCTGCTGTGGTCTTGTAAAAAGAAGACGAGGCATTTGGCCTTGTAGTGCCTAGGTGGTCAGAGTCACTCTGGAGGCTACGGTCTTGCAGCCTTTGCTGGAGTAGTGTCTTTCTTCACTAGGGTAGTCGGTCATTGCCGAGGCAATCTCTGCAATGAGGTCTTCGTCCTCGGAATGCCCTTGCACACGCAGCTCCTCCCGGACACACTCTCTCACATGTTTGTATTCGAGAGGAAGGAAAGGGATGAAGTAGTCGATCAGGTTCTTCTGGATCAGTTGACTGTGAAAGAAACCACCTGGAAGAGAGAATGGGGAGCTGCGGAGGCCAGGGTGTTGCCTCACAGTTCACGGATCATTTTGCAGAAGGCATCAGCAGTTCTGGGACTGAGCCCTGAGCCCAGGGGTACTCACTGTTTCTGTTCCTGAAAATTTCCTCTGAGAGCAGAGACTGAAGGTTCTTCACAGGGATGTCTTCTCTTCTCTTCAGCCTTCTCCAGTAATCAAGAGCGATCTCTGTTATCTTATCTCCGCCTGCATTGCTGTTAGGAAAGAGATTCACTGGCTCATTAGAGCTATATCTTTGCCATCTTTATTGCTCTGGTCTTGGCAGTGGTTTCAGTCACTCTGTGTGAATCTGCACTGGAGTGGAGGTGTCACATCCCTACGTGTGTGTTGCCCAGAGACGGGAAGTGACAAGGACCGCACCATCTCCCAAATGGTGGCAGTGTCTGATGGGATGAGCACTTCTCTGGCACAGTGGCTTGAACTGCTGCGTTTGTCATTGCAGCAGAGCAGGAGGATTGGCCGTACTGCCAGGTGTTACTGAGAGGGTCTCTGACAAGCTGCTACTCACTGTAGTAATTGCTGCCTCAAGCTGAAATAGGGAGTTGGCCATGTGTTTGAACGTAAACGCAAGCTGAGAGGTATGCCAGCCCAAAGCTTGGGGTTCGGGCTTGCTTCAGTCTTGTGATGTGAACAGAGCTGGAGTGACCCTCAGCAAAGGGATTTCCCAGGAATAATACAGGGAGGAATTGTGCTCCCCTGATCTGTTTATGCAAATGGCCTTCAGTAGGTGAGTTCTCCCCTCTTTGCAACTAAAAAGCTCCCTATGGGGGTCCCATTTATCTTACAGAGAACTTTCTGCCTAAGGGTTGTGTTCTAGAGCTGGAGAAAACCTATTTACTGACCACTGTGGAAGTGGCATCTCCAGTACTTTTGGAAGCCACCATGGATGCTTGGTTTGCCATTCACTTGGGGACCGGGAGCCCTTTCCCCCCGGGGACAGCTCACTTCCCTTTATGGTTTTGAGTAGCTCAGATCTTCTGGCTGACACGACGGCTGGGCATGTTCACTGACAACATGCTGTAAAGACAGACAGCAAGGGACCTTGAGCTGCTCAGCCACGCTGCAGTCAGCTACAAACCTATTGGCATCTGTTACTCCCTTTGTCCCTGCAGATTTTGTGGGACTGAAATTTCCTTTTTGCCTTTGGTTTTCCTTACTTCAGAAAGAGGAAGATCGCCTTGCCATAATAAACACCGTCGATCTCTTCACGGTAGCCAAGGAATGGCATTATAGAGTCTATCAGGCCATGTGGCATCTGATCCATTTCAGAGAAGATAAAAAGGGACCTTGGACAGGCACTGACATTGCCCCAAATCCAATTCTGTAGCCGCTCCTGTGAGAACAGGCAAAATTACCTGGGATTTGCACTCATAATTGCAGATAAATTGAAGAAGGTGAGATAAAGCTGGAAGTACCTTATAGAGATGGATGTGTGAAAGGTGCGGGAAGTGCAGTACTGCGCTGAAGTGGTGCGCAAACCTCCTCCTTGGTATATTAAGCTGATAGAGGTTCTCTGCAATGATACTACTGACAAACAATTTGCCTGTTCCAGTCCAGCCATGGAAGGACATCACCAGGGGCTTCCGGGGCCGGTTGGAGTGGATATTTGCTCTGAGAGCTCTCAGAACTATCTGGATAGCAAGATGCTGGCCAAAGACTTTCCACTCCAAATCCACCTTTATCACTGAAGGAATGAGGGGAGAGAAGAGTCAGAAAATGCCATATTATTCCTCCTCTTTTTTTTTTTTTTTTTTTTGGTTGCAGCTGAACCATCAGGGAGGACAAATGTTCATTGCCCTCCATCCATGACAAGACTGTGAATCAGCAGAGAATCCAGCTGAGGAGCAGACTCATGAATCAGACTCTCGGTGACATTTATGGGAATCAAGCAGTTTGTTCAAGATAGGCAGGAGTCCCAGCAGTATTGTGGCTACTGCCTCCTATAAAGTCCTGGGACAGGACCTGATGTGTTTGCAGAGACTTGTTCACCACACGTGCTAAATTCTCGTTAACTGTTTTTGTGGCGTCTAGCATACCTTGCATTTATAGAAGAATGCGCTTCTCTTGCTATATCAACACAACTGGTGTTTCAGTAGGTAAAATACTAGAAAACAACCTGTTTGTAAGCAGCCAAATCCAGAGCTGGTAGGAAGTGACATATTGAAGTACCTGGAGGCACACAGCTCTCCGATAGTTGAGGATTTGTTTTGAAATCTGCATCCCAGCACTGAAATTAAGCAATATTTGTAGTCTCATGACAAAGAGAAGGGGGATTTCCAGGTGGCAGGATCAGGAGTTTATGGTTAAAAGGTCATATAAGCTCTTTTTCAAGTTGTTGTGGTTTAACCCCAGCTGGTAATTAAGTACCACGCAGCTGCTCACTCACTCGTCCTCTCCACAGTGGGATGGGAAGAGAATGGAAAAAACTTTGGGTTGAGATAAAGACAGTTTAATAGGATAACAAAGGACAGTAATAATAATAATAGAATACACAAACCAAGTGATGCACAGCACAATTGCTCACCAACCGAAGATGATACTCGCTTAGTTCCTGAGCCAAACTGCATCCTGGCCCACCCCCCAGTTATATACGGAGCATGATGTCATATGGTATGGAATATCCCTTTGGCCAGTTTGGGGCAGCTGTCCTGGCCGTGTCCCCTCCCAGCTTCTTGGACACCTCCGCCTTCTCGTTGGCAGGGCAGTATGAGAAGCTGAAAAGTCCTTGACTGCTTGGCAACAACTAAAATATTGGTGTGTTATCAACATCATTCTCATCCTAAATCCAAAACACAGCATTATACCAGCTGCTAGGAAGAAAATGAACTCTATCCCAGCCAAAACCAGCTCACAGACCATGCACTAGTTCCCTGCAGGCAGAGTGAAGCAACCCTTTCTTCTCCAGTCACCAAGGACTGCCAGCCTACTTGTCTCAGGGACATGAAGCAGCATGTTTGGAATCTAGACCTACCAGTAATTGCTACTCATTTGACACAAAGGACAAGCGACCACAAGTTGGGGTATGGGATACCACCGGGGTGTCCGTCTCAAGAAGACATGGGATTATTTCGTTAACTCTTAGCCTTGAATTCACATCAGAAGTTTTTCTCCTTCTGCCAATATAAACCAAGACACGAGCAAGGAAAACGCTCCAGTACTGCCATGAGAAGCAGGCTACATGACCGCTTGTGGGATAAGCAGTATTAGGTTAGTACAGCCTTTGCCTTCTAAAGCCACTGTGGGCAGTAACTTATCTTTCCACAACCACCCCAAAGGAGGCTGGCATTAAAAAGGAAGCCCTCACCACCCAGGGAAGGACCATCAGCTGGTCTCACTGACAGCTTGGCTCAGGGTGCCCTTGCCACTGCCTCACCTGATAAGTTCAGCGTGTTCTTCATATTGCAGCACTCCAGGAGACTGCACTTGAGCCAGGAGTGAGGGGAGAGGAGCTGCCAAGCCACAGCAGCACCGCCCATCAGGATTGAAGTGCTGAGAGGGTCCAAAGCTGGCACCAAAGTGGGCACAAGAATAAAGAATACAGCAGCATTCAGAAGCTTCATGGTGGGAACTGAAAGCCAGCCTGGCTCAGCAGGAAAGAAAAGCAAAACAGAAATTGGAGAATAACTTCCTGGAGGTTGGGGCCTGAGGCTGCCCAAGAGGACAGAAGCCAAGATTCCTGTAAGCTAGAGGTGTCAGTGGGTTCACAGGCTTATCACACTGCTCCCGAAGAACAGAAAGTGTTGTGTGCAGGGTGTCACGGAATGGGTAGAGTGAGAGTTTCACCAGAACAATCCCAGCTCTGAGGGAAGCAGGACTGGAACCTCACTGCATCTTAACCAAGGTGATAATTGGTCTGGTGATTAACCAAGAACATAGCGATGCTTGTCTTGGGCTTAGGTCAGAGTGGGTTGTGCACCTAGAATCACAGAGCCCATAGATTTCTGTAGCAGTGGCTGGAGCTCTGCACCTCACAGGACTGAACGCATCAGAAAGCTGCTTTATTAACACCAAGTTCTCAGAGCAGATATTTTGTCCTGACAACTTCGTGATCCCCCCCACTGCCAAAGAAGTGTGTTTGCAAAGGGGAAGGACAGACACTGAAACAGCTCTCATTTTCTCAGCAAATGCTTTTTTTTTAATGAAATAAATATGAAAAGCACTTTTAAGTAATTCTCATTTCATTTTTAAAATCTCATTGAAAAAAACCAACCACTGAGTGGCATTATTTAGCACTTGAAATACACGCTCAAGATTTGACATCTCTCTTGAAATGAGTGCCCTGCGCTACCGAGCACGGAGCACGCAGGATGCTTAGACTCGGCTCATTATTCCAAGTTATCTCACCCAGATGACTCACCTACAGAGGGGTGTCCTCAAAGCCCCGGGGTTTGGGCTGCAAGGAGCTAACACCTGAGGAGCGGGGCTTGCTGGGCTTTCCAGCTGCAATCTCTCCACTGGGAGACCCGGAGGCTGCGTAGAGGCCAGAGGAAGGAATTGGCAGTGGCATATGCAGGTTTCCGTGTTGCCTGGACTCTGTCGGAGCTCTCTTGGAGGTAAATCAAATGCCAGTTTTATAAAGATGGTTTAATACCGCTGAAAAAAATGCTGGGAATTTTCCAGTAAACTCCCGTTTCCTTGATGCACCAGCCCTCTGCATTTGTCTGTGCTGAACGCTAGATGGGGTGTCAGACAAAGGTTTTACAGGATTTACAGCGTTAAAAAAAAAAACTTGCAGAAAACTTGAGTCGTCCCTAAGAAAAACAGAAGAGAGAGGAGTACACATCTGCAGAGCTGACCACCTGTATTACAAAATGTGATTTCCTGGGATACAACACAGCCTGGCCCTCATGGCTAGTGAGGGTTCACTGAGAGCAAGAGCCTCATAGGCAATTTCAGCAGGGGACCGAGAACAACCAAAGTCATCCTGCAGAGGAAAATGGAGAGTTTGAATAAAGAAACAAGGCTGTTTAGCTGAGATCTGCAGATTCTCTTGTCTGTACATCTGAATTAAAGGTACAAGCAGGTTGCATTGCTCACCTCACAGGCTTCAGCAGATATTTCAGTGTTCCTCTGTAGAAACAAAGTGTAGTCCCATGAACACTGGAACAGATTGTCACCCCTAAATCTCTCTGTGATAAAGTGTGGCACCAAGTTGTTTCTTGAAAAAGGTGAATTGGCTTCACAGTTTATGGTCCACCTTTTCAAACCCAGATGGCGTGGAGCCTCTTCTGGCTGATGTGTGAAGGGGGCGTGAGATCTCCCTAGTAAATTTTTCACTGTGGTCTTGTGTCCTTTCACAAAGTCTCACCATTCTGGAAGGGACTGCATCTCTCAAAACACAGATAGGAAATGCAAAGTGATATGCTAGAAACAACACAGAGAAGGAGAATTGACCTCAGGTATACAAAAAGAAGGGGTAGCATGGGACACATCTATAGATCTTCTCTTATTCCATATGGGAGGGAGGTGGCATATATTTCCTATACAACAATAGGATGTATGCTGCATAACAGGTACCAGATGGATGTTTAAATAATCTTCAGCTGCAACATGTCATGCTGTTATCTCATTATCCCTTACAAGTTAAATGGGTTCAAGCTGGGCCTGGACATGGATGAGATGTCTAATAGTGGTGGTGGGGCTGACATTGATGGCAATTTCCTTGAACAGCTGTCTGGAAGCTCCAAGTGGAGCGCAGACCCTGCAATGCACAGTCCATGGTGCAGTGTCTTGTTGCCTGTTGTGTTGTGCCGATGAACATGTTGCTCTTCCATCTCGCTGCCCTCCTGTGCCCTGGGCACAGAATTGGCATCCTGTCAGGTATTCATGCAGCTCCCTCTGACCAGCATAGGTGGTAGTGGTGGTCAGTCAGCAGTGGGTCATCTTGAATCGGCTGCCACAAGCTGAAAGTACTGAAAATTTGTTGCTGAGAAAAACTTTCAAAAAGCATTGGTTTGGAGTATCCGTGATCCATGTTGATCTGTGGTGGGAAGGTGAGGGTGTGGAAGAGGTAAGGACATGGGGGGGTTACAGGAAAAGGGAAGGTAGGGATTTGGGGAGCAGTGGTATGAGCTGGAGGATATGGGGTGTTTGCAGTGAGTAATTCAGAGTGCTAAAGCTATTGTGATGGGGGAGGTAGTGGAGGTGGAGTGGGTGTATTGCAAAGGGAGAGATAAGGGACGCAGAGATAGAGTACATAAGGCCAAGGATGAGGAGAGAGGAAAGTCCCAGATGAGAGCTTTGCTTGGCCTTACTCTGCTTTCAGTGTGTTGAAATTTTCTGTCACCCATCCGTGGTTTGATTTGTACATTGTTGGTATAAGTCAGCATTCTCAGGACTTGAGGCTTGCAGTTCCATGTCAGAGAGCCTAGACAATGTGGGATATGGCTGGTGAGTGCAGCTTTCTGATCACGAGGCAGCATACCTCGCAGTTGCCTGGAGAGCGAAGAAACACGATGTCTCCAACCAGAGCACAGGGTGCTAGGAATCGGTGTTGGAGCCCTGCCTTGAGTTCATGGAGTGCAAGAAGTTTCCAGGTAAGAATTGTAAGGTCAATGAATCGATGCTTTTCCCAGAAAAGGTCTGTGTTTTTGTTGGAGAACATATAAGGTCTTCAATATTTCCAAGAGCTTTATGAAAGAGGTTTGGTAATATGACTGCTGTTTTACACAAGATGCTGGGCTGGCAGGAGGTTCTTGCTGAAGGTTTCTAATTGGAGAAGAAGAAGTAGGAGACTCATTTTTCCCTACGTTCACTTTAATTTCTACCTAAACATATCTCTGTCCACAACGCGTGTCTCCCTGCCTTCTGACTCTGGCTAGATGCTCTCTAATGCTTGGAGTTTTTCTAAGACAAGTTTGATTTATTTTTGCCCTTTTTTTTTTTTCCCCCTGTATGTGTGGTTTGGGTTTGTTTTCTTTCCCTGCTTCAATTTCATCATCATCTTCCAAGTGCTCCTTATCCTAAACATAGAGATGAGGCAGTGACAGGAAAGGGCTGCCACTCTGACGTACATTGGGATCTTTAAGGGTGGGATTGTGGTGGGCTTTATCCAAATACAGAGCCTGGCTAAGCTCTGAGGACTACACTAACACAGTGAGAAGGCTCTGAATCACTCGAATGTGTTCGTTGACCTTTCTATAATGTGACAGTAGCAATAACACACAGCACCAAAATCTGCATTAATGTTGAGCAAACATTGTCTAATCCTAGCAACACCCAGGGAGGCAAAAGACTCATCCTTCTCTTGCAGGTAGGAAAATTGAGGTTTGCAGATGATGAAAGTTCTTCTTAATGTAGTAGTTCATACCAAAGCAATTCTGTCTTTGAAATCTTTACTCAAGAGCTTGAGCCATGATTTGCCTTGGGCGGACTTAAAAAAATCCTTGTCTAGGGTCCAAAATCAGAGTCCCTTGGATCAGTGTGCGCTGCCGTGCTATGTGAAGAGGGACAGTGCAACAAGGAAAGGTTTGGATGAGCTTGGGATTTTGGGTGGAAAGTGGAACATCATACACATGTCCAAATAAATCTGCCCATCTGAAATAATTCCTTTACAAGAGAAAAGGATTTCCCATCCGGATGCCCAACCTTAAAGCCCTTTTGCCTGAGCCTGTGTTGCAGTCAGAGACCAGGGTCTCTCTGTGCTATACAAGCAGAATAAATAACCAGCCCTAAGGACCTTGCAGCGTTTGGATGGTCCAGACCAGAGCTTTACGTGGTCTACACTGGTACAGCCCCTACCCAGAGCAATGTACAGCAGCTGAGGAGCAAGCAAGGTTTATTAGTGCTGCTGATGCCCTTTGGTGAATGCTGACAGTGTCTGCAAAGGGAGGCAAATGTGATTCTTAATCTGATCTCAAGTGGTTTTCAGTAAGTGGAGGTCGTGTTACCTGGTAGGGAGAGGAGTTGTGTAAAGCCATGCCTGATCTACAGAATCAGTGTGGGTGAGGGAAGTGGCCATCTCACATTTCTTGTCTCCTGTGGGAACTTCCTTGAAAGGTAATGTTTTATCTATAAAAGTGCAAGGTGACAAGCTGGCAGGGCACTTCTTTGCTCTTTATATGGTGAGACCTAGTGCTGAAACCTGTTTGATCTTTCAGTCATACCCACTCCATTGAGCAATGATGGCTGGAGAAGGTCTTTTCCCAGAACAAGCACAGAGAGCTATTTGCCCGGCAGCCAAACTGGCTTTGCTCCTCCGCAGGCTGCTGTGTGCTCCAGAGGGAGAAGGGGTGGAGGGAGGCAGCCCCTTGGCTTTGGAAAAAAATGAGAGGTTTCTGTTCATCTGCACAGGACTGCCATAGGGACAGGCTTTGAGGAGAACAGCTTTTTATTCTGTAGCTGGATGATCTTAACGGGTGTCCGTTTCTAAAATGGACTTTCACGGCATAGACACGCTCCAAGCTCGCATAGGTTTTGGTGCCAGGAGTGAAGAGGTTAAGGTGTAGCTTGGAGAAAATTGCTGTTAAGAGCTTAAATACCAGTGCTGCCAGGACACTGGGGCTCAGGTGGGTGTTTTATGTGCTGGCTTGGGTGTCTCCTGTTGCAGGGCAAGAGGATACAGCGGCTCAGGGTCTAATGGCACCACCCTAAGCCAGGTGCAAATAAGCAGCAGGCAGCTATGGACCATGCAAATCCACCTGGGCTGGCAGCTGAAAGAGGCACCCTCGGGGCAGGAACTGAGGAAAGCAAAGCAGGGTGCTGGGACAGGTGTTTTAACAGCCTCACCTTTTCACCCCTCGCTGCCACAGAGCTGGCTCTGCTCCCGCTTAATTGCCTCTTGGTTCTGATTTCAAGGCTGCGTTGTGCAAGATCGAATGAACAATGTATGAAGTGGTGGTGACAGAGCCAGTGGATGGGCTATCGGGTCGCACTTGCACGCTGGCATTTAGACTCTGTTTTGACTTATAAACTAAACAGTCATGGTGCAGACATCCTCTGTGGTTTGGTGATTAGATCTGGGAACTGCATTTGGACTCCAGGGGTCAAGCCAAGGTGCTGTCACCCAGCTCTGAGCAACACGAGGTAAATCACATTTTCTGTGCTGTAGGTTGCTCATTGGTAAGATGGGGATGCTGTGAAAGTTGGATGTCGCCCGTCTCAATCCTGCCTTTGGTTTTGTCCCCTTCTTCTTAAAAGAAAAACTGGAGACTGTTCCTGTTTGGCTTTGTCTGGGCTCCAGTCTGGTTTTGTTCTCCAGACTGGCTTGGAAGCAGCTGGAGTGGAGTGGCTCCCACGTGAGCCTGTCTGCTGTGTGTAGCAATAGCTCTCATTGAGAGAACAAGAAATATTAGGAAAACTTTAGCCCATAGTCTATCTTAAAACTTGAATTCTGTTCCACATAATAATTTAAGGATAAAAACTGGGTGAAAGGGATGAAACCTGAACTCGAAGAAATAAAAAAACACTACACTTAACATGATGGGGGAGGTTTGCTACAGGAAGAGGATTATAGGGCATGAGTAACGCCGTGCCCTCGCTCCAGTCATGGGCTCTGATGTGGTGAGTGGCTTGTATTTTATCCAAAGTACATAAGGTGGTGGTGTTATTAAGCAGACATCCCCATCCAACACTTTGGGACCCTTAGGTGAAAGAGGATTTTAAAGTGTTCAATAGGTTTTGGGTTGGACTAGAATCAGAGGCTGTGTTTGGCTTGGGGTTTGCAAAACTAAACGCCCTGCTGTTTCACCCATCTCCTGTGGAAGAGCCGTAAATACAGGTCACTAAAATTAGTCTTGCAAAGCAGCTATTCTGACTGGCGCCTCTGTTATTCTGGCTCCTCTGGCTTCAACTCATGCTTGAATCAAGACCTCTGCCTGGTTTTAATCAGCTCTAGCAGTTGGTGTTGAGGAACAAGTAGGTTCATCAGGAGAAAGCAACTATTTGCTGTTGTAATAGTTCCCCCATTTGTTTGGACAGGCCAGGTCTGGCTGCACTTGGAAGGTTGTGGAGGTTGTGGAGCTGGGCTCAACAGCTGGTTGCAAGGCAAGAGAAGAGCACCAGGCAGTTTGCCAGCGAAGACTAAAGGACAGCAGAGCCTCTTCAGGTTCCTGTTTTTTTTGGAGAGCCTCAGAGGGGATCTGTAACCAGCCAGCAACAGGCACCAGCAGCCAGAAACCCTTGGCACCAGCGGTGACGTCTCCTGAGCAAGGAGGGATGTGGTGATTTCTGTGGAGACCACAGTGAGGAGGCTTCTTGGAAATTGCACCAAGTCTGTCCATCTCTGTGGTTTGGACATCAGGCTGTCGGCATGGGACAGCCAAGGCGTCTCTCCCATTTGGTGACTCACCATCGGGAGCTTTCCAGTCCACCTCTGCCCTGTTTGCCATCTCTTCTGCCTCTGGTGCTGAGAACAACTGTAAAGAAATCACCCAGGGTGGCATCTCTTCAGACTCCAATGCAGAGTGAAACCCTGAGATGAGAAACTATTGTGCAGCTGTTTCCGCTCAACAATAGTGGACTTAACCAGCCAGCTGGAGAAAAAACAGCTTTGTAGGGCCTGAGGTGGTCCTGTTGCATGTCATCTTTTGAGTTGACAGTCTCAGGCCCATTTTCCAGGGAGGACTGTGTTCTCTACAGCCTGCCTGTGTTTGTCCTTTACATCCAGGGTAGAGCTTGGCACTACCCATCCTGTACTGTGGGTGTAACTTTGATTCTATGCTAGCTTAGTGCAAAATTAATTCACTCAACAGCTCCTGACTGCTCTCCATTTAGTTGATAGAAAAAATGTCATCTTGGGTTTTCCAGGTTCTTTCTGGATTGGTTGGTTTGTGTTACTGAAAGAGGAAAAAAAAAAGTAAATTTAGGAGTATCCTGGTTTGGGCTGGGGTAGAGTTAAATTCCTAGCAGCTGGTATAGTGCTGTGTTTTAGATTTAGGATGAGAATAATGTTGATAACACACTAATATTTTAGTTGTTGCCAAGCAGTCAAGGACTTTTCATCTTCTCATACTGCCTCGCCAACGAGAAGGCGGGGGTGTCCAAGAAGCTGGGAGGGGACACAGCCAGGACAACTGCCCCAAACTGGCCAAAGGGATATTCCATACCATATGATGTCATGGTCCGTGTATAACTGGGGGATTAGCACGGCTCAGGAACTAACTGAGTATCAGTTATGAGTGGTGAGCAATTGTGCTGTGCATCACTTGTTTTGGCAATAATAATAACTTCCTTTTCTGTCCTATTAAACTGTCTTTACCTCAACCCACAAGTTTTACCTTTTTCTTTTCAATTCTCTCCCCCATCCCACGGGTGAGCGAACAGCTGTGTGGTTGCTTTAGCTGCCTGCAGGGTTAAACCACGACAAGGAGCAAATTTAAAATTATCTACATGTACTGAGAGTTTGGGGAGGATCTTGTAGCTTAGGGGCATGAACTTGAGTGACTGCAGACACTAAACTGACTTGACTGCTGCAGCACAAGGGGAAAAGCATCACACCGTACAGGAGCTCCTTCTGGTGGTTCTGTAGGTTGGAATTAACCCTTAGGCAGGTAAATCTCACAGAAGGGCTGTAGGCACCGGCTTTGCTCTCGTCCCTTCATGGTGAGCACCACCCCAACCAGCACGCTGGGTGGCTTTCCCTGTCCCCTCCCTCCAGCTCCCAGGTTTGTCCAGCCACATGCTGAGGAGGGACAAGTGACAAACCTACTGAAAACAGATCAATGGACACTTGACACAAGGTCTCAGTGTTCACAAATGTGTCCCTCTATTTATGCAGGACCAGCTGAGAGGTATTTATTTCTTTCATTTCTGCAATGTCCAGCTGCAGTGCTCTATGAGGACCTGTTAATTTATGCCTCGCATTTTCCTCTGAATGACCTGGAAAGTATCAGTCTCATTTAAGTATGATCAATGTTAAATAAGGATGGGGGGTCAGGAAGGGATCTGAAAATGTTGTGTTCTTTTTCCAGGAGATATGTTATCTAACAGGAAGAAAAATGTAAAAATAAAAGATTGTGTGCAGGACTTTAGTTTCCAGCTATTGTTAGAATGTATGTTTGAGGGCTGGGAACCCTGTGGCCAACAGTGACCTGGACTGAGTTGAAAACAGGAGAATGGATGTGCTCTGCAAAGAACAATGTTAAATCCATGCTAATAGCATAGCAAGAGAGGAGACCGTGCTGGAAGAGACAGAAAAGCCCTGAAGGAACAGAGAAGAGCAAGCCAGGTCTCAGATAGCTGCTGAGTGAATGAGTGAGTTTCCCAGGGCTGTCTTCTGTAAGAACATAGCTGGAATTCCTTCAGTTTGGGAGTAGCCCCTCCAGAGTACTAAATAACTCGGTGTGGAGTCATCCTAGACCCCTCAGTGAGGACTTGTGGTGTTTAAAAGAGAAATGAGCTATTAGGAGGCCACAGGATGGTTGGGGTGAAAGGAGTCGGCAGGCATGTGCTGGTCATTTGCTTGCTTCAGCGTTGGAGGGAAATAAGAAAGTATGACTAGGATAATCAAAAGCATGGAGGAATGTCCTTTGAAGAGAGATGAAAGCAAATGGGACTGTGGTAAAGCTGAGTACGAGGTGATTTCACAAACATGTATCAAAGGAGGAGTACGCTACATAAAGCTGAGCAAGAACTGCTGTACTGCCTAACCCTTGCGTGTGCCTCCATGACATGAACAAGAGGGGAAGATCCCATAAAAAATTATCATCATCATCTTAATTTATATTGTGTTTCATTATGGAACTTATTGTTCCAGGAAGTATTTTAATTTTAACAGTTTGGACAGTGACTTGATGCATGTAATTATCAAGCATTACTGTCATGTATAACAACAAATTTGCAAGAAAGAGAAATAAACCTTGTGATTCAGAGCTTAAGATAATCTCTGACTTCTGAAGACTGGATGAACCAGAGTGGGGGTGTGGAGCCAGAGAGCCTCAGTCCACTGCTGGCTACCACAGAGGCTTGCGCTACCTTGAAACCACAGCGAGCCTCAGGGCTGGTACAACCCATCAGGCTCCCTGCTCCTGTTGAAGAGCAGCAGCTCCCTTCCACCAGCGAACACGCAACACAAACTTCTCCCAGTGTGGAACGGCGCAGCGCAGCTCCCTGCCCCTTTCTGCTGCCTAACTCTCCTTGTGGGACAGCTCTAGCCCTGCAAATGTGACTGTAGCATCCCGTAGCCTCCCGTCCCTACATCCCTTCCACCGCTGCCTTCCCACCTGGATCCAGCTTCTCTCCTGCTAATGGGGGAGCACTGCTTCAGTTTTGGCTGAGTTGGTGGCACTGTTAACGGAAATGTGCTGTGCTAGAGAGATGCACTCTGCTGCCTTGTAAATAATTTGTAATGAGCACATATCTTCTCATGGAGGGCTGTGTAGAGCAGTCGGGGTTGCATAAACACAGGGTGAAGCAGATTTCTGGGCACATGTTATGGACCTGAGGACATGCCCAGCAAATCAGGAAAGTACTCAAAGTGTGGAACCCAGGCAGGTTCCTGGACTCCTGCTGATGGATTGTTCAGGTGGGGACGAAATCTTAGGATAGTTAGTCCAAGCATCACTGCCTGTGGAGTAGCATGGAGAGGTTTCTCTACTTCCTTTCATCATTCAGGCCAAATTCTGGTCTTGATTGTGTCTGGGGATGACTCTGGGAGGTTGTATGGTACTACATCCCCTTCCCTTTCCTCGCTGTAGGTTTGGGAAATATGCACTGACTGGTTTTAACTTTCAAGTGCAGTAGAAGTTGCATTGCACAGGGTATGTAATCCCTGCTCTGACGTCCAGGCAGGGGCCTGTGAGCTTCATTCCCTTTCCCTTATCTCCCACTCTGCTGCCTCAGGACATGACTGCAGCCTGGGTCATGCTCTGTGAGTGCTCCCATTGCTGTGAGCAAGAGGGCAGCTGAGACAACACCACAATAAAAATCTTCCAGGCAATGGGGGCTGTAAATAATGCAGCTAAATTACTCCCTGCACTCTAGGCTGATTATGGGGAGAGTGTTTATTAATAAAGTCAAGTTGAGACCTGGACCACCTTTCTACTGGCTGCTGAGATGCTGAAGCAAGCCCAAAAGACGCGTTGTGCATCATGCAGTGCGGGGAGAAGAAAGGGAAAGTTTTAACGTGCATCTGGAGCATAGCTATGGGCTAACAAGTGACTCAACTCAAAAAAACCCTCAAACTGCCGAGAAGCTCTGAGTTCTGCCTGAGTCAGGTCTCGTGAGAAGGAGACCTTAGTCTGCTGCTCAAGGAGGCCCAGCCACCCTCCTTGTGCCGAGAACCTTGCTCTAAGAAGTGAGAGCGATTAGGAGATTAACATGTGTGATAAAGAGATTTAGAAAACATGACCTATAAGGAAGGGTGGGAGGAAATGCTGCTGTTTAGTCTAGGGGTGATGGAGGGGATGCAGAGTACTCAGGGTTTTAAAAATAAGCTCTGTGTTTTGGAAAGCTTTGTGGTGGGCGAAGCTCTACAGCAAGGCCATGAAGGAAGATTCTCTTTAAAGTCAGTCTTGCCTGGCTGGCGTAGCCACTCTCAGCTGGGGTCAGGGACAGGCAATGAAGCGCTGACCTTTCCATTCCATCTTGTCCCACGTTTCCATGTCTCTGTGACAACTCGAAAATACCTTTCTGTTGAAAATAGGATTTACAGGGCTTTAAAATGGGTGAGCTCTGAAGCCTGCTGTTCTTCCTGGGTTTCAGGGCAGGGTTAACAGCCCAGGAGCTAAGAGGTACCCACCTGCCAAAAAAGGTCCCTGTTCTTAAGCTGGGCACCCCATTGCACTTCTGAGGGCAAGCAGAGCCCTGCGGATCAGCACAGCAGGAGATCACAGTCCTTAGTCAGGCGCTGAAGAAGAGAAAGGCTGTCTTGGTTTGTTTTCTACTTTTCTCCTTGAAGCTTCTCATCTGCTGTTGAACGTCAGATCTCCATAAGGCTGAAATCTGGGACCACATCTGCTTTCTCTCCAAGCCCTGTTAGTGAGCCAGTGCTCTTAACGCCGTAAAACGTGCCCTGATTCCCATTTCTCCATTACACAGCATGTGGGGGCAGGACCATGCAGCATCCTTTACCTTTGCTCTTGCTCAAGAGCATCCCACCAGGGAATCTCTATTTACTTTGTAGTTTTTCAAATGCTTGAAGCTTAGGAAATGTTTTCCAATGCTGAAATTTTTGGCAGCAGAATTTCTTTCTTTTCTCTCCCAGCCTAGCAGGGAAACTCCCTCTTTTTGGGCAATAACATGAGTGTATTTTGCCTGTTGTTTACAGCTGATGGGATCTGGTTCTTGGGAAGAGAAACACATCACAAGTCGCTGCGGTGTGGCTGAGAGAGATGCCGGCTTCCCGCACGCCCCGAGCCCTGAACCCTGTCTCCCACTTTTGCCCCATGGCAGCAGCGGCAGGTGCAGCTCTGCCTAAAGCCAGCTTTGAAACCAGCTGGGTCAGAGGCAGAAAGCAGGGGAGAGGAGAAATAGGTCCCTCTCCCAGCAGAGTTGCATTCTTGAAGGCACAGAGCAGCATAGCCAAGGAATTCTTTCCTCTAAGAGAAAGCCCAGCCGTGAATCCATGTGAAGCTCAGAATAAGAGAAAA
Source organism: Balearica regulorum gibbericeps (assembly GCF_011004875.1). Classification (NCBI taxonomy): domain Eukaryota; kingdom Metazoa; phylum Chordata; class Aves; order Gruiformes; family Gruidae; genus Balearica; species Balearica regulorum. Next base: position 6,302,757 of record NC_046203.1, read on the forward strand.
TAATCTGCCTCCCACATGCTCACAGCCTGATGGCTTCTCCTTTAGTGTCTCCTTGCTGTCACAGCAGCAGGGGACATAGTGACTCCGCTGCAGCCAGGGTGGGTATTGCAGTTTGGGGCAGGAGAGTGACTGAGGGCAGGGCAGCAGCCTGGGAGCAGGCAGGAAGGGACGTGGATGGAGCTGGAAGGAGAAGGCAGGAGGACGTGCCACTGCCTCTCACTTGGCCCTGGGCCTGATCCCTGTCCCGGGACTGGCTGAGGAACAGCAGCTTCCTCCGCTCCTCTTCTCTGCCTGAGACCCGGAGCCTCTGCACCCCTGCCCCTTCCCCGAGCCTCTCCTGGCTTTCTCCTGCTGCAAACATCTGGTCTTCTGCGTCTGAAGGACTATTTGGGAGAGTTTGATCCTGCATTCTTCATGCCTGAGGCCTCTCAGATAGCTCCAGCCAGTACAGTCACTTTAAAATGGAAAACAGACAAAATCTGCCTGAGTTTGCCAAAGGCTGAAGCAGCCCGTTTGTTTCAGGAGATGCTAATGCTGGTGGTTTCACTGCTGAGTGACTTTGCAGTATCTTCTTCCATCCTGCATGCTGCAGAGAGCAGTGAGGAGCCCAGGAGCTGGGGAATGGGGAGCTGCAGGTGAAGCAACGGGATTTCATTCATTTGGGAGAGAAGGTGCATCACGGTGATGTGACTTTTCATGCAGGCTAAGGAGTGAACGCAAGGGGAGTGCCTTTCTCTTTAATAAATAGCGAAACTGCTCATGCCTTTACTTGAAAACGTAGCTGTGTTTGATGAGCCAGCGCAGCCTCCCGTAGGCAGCCGGATTTCCCAGGGCTGGGTACAGCCAAGGGCAAGTGATCACTGGGGCAGGGCACGTCTGCAGGCTCCAAGGCTTTGTGCTGGGAGAAGCAGGAAGAAATGGCAGGGAAGGAGGGCACCGGCGCCTGCAGCAGCGTCAGAACAAGCTGGGAATGTGGCTCAGCACAAGAGCAAGATCCCAGTTGGGTTCAGCACCTTCTCCACCAGCACGTGGGAGCACGCTGGAGAAGTGCCACCCGCCTGCCTGTCTCCTCCAGGCTGGAGCGGTCCCCTCGGGCTCTTTGCCTAGCCCAGGCTGTGGGATGTAATTGCTTGTTTGGGAAAATTTTGGGGAACCGGAGCTGTAATTGCCCAAAGCATCTGCTGCCCTTTAAGATCAGGTTGGAGACCAGGCCGTGCCACCCTGGCATATGTGTCTGTGCTCCATTGACAAGGATTTATTGCACAACCTCTCATGTAGCTGCCACCAGGAAATTCCCCAGCATAGCACTAGTAGAAAAACATGTTGTTATAATACTGCAGTGTCATTCAGCTGATCAAATAAATAACAAACCCATGTGGGAACGGAGGGTGATTTTTATTCCATAATCTTTCCAAAGCAGGATTGTTATTAGAGGCTTCTATTTTTAAGTACTTTTCTCAAGCATCTCCCATGAATTTTACATTCCTTCTGCCTGCTGTTCAGTCCCTCCTCCAGCAAACCCTTCCATCTTTTCCCCACAGCTCCTGGGGTCAGCCTAACCTGATGACTAAATCTTTCAAAGCCTGATGCCGATTCTTATTAATAATTTCTCCAAAAAATGCAGTGTTTTCTGCTATCAGTGTTGGTTTTGGGTAGGTCTTGTCCTGGGCTGAGACCTCTTGTCCCAAAGGCTTTAAGGCATAGCTTGTTGTTTAAAGACATGCTGCCCTTAGGACCCGGTCCCAATCAAGCGATGGCTCTGTCCTAGCAGGATATGATCGTGGAGGAGGATCAAACTGTTAATATTAACAGCCTGCTTCCGTCTGGGTTAATGGGGTGGTTGAACATGCTCCAGGGAGCTGCGGTGCCTTGGCTCAGCAAAGCCAGGAAGGTGCGACCGTGAATGTGTCCTGCCTAGCATGAGACCCCTAAACTTGAGAAATGAAGCGGGAGCCAGGACCCCAGGAGCGTTACACCTGCCTTTACAGGCAGCTTCTGCCCCTCGTACCCATCCACATAGGTGCTGTGCCAACAGACACCGGCCCTCCCCACTGGGGTTCAGCTCTGTGTAACAGGGAAAGGGTCTGAAATGCAGAAACACGTGGAAAAAACCAACTTTCTTTGCTCACATGCTTTTTATGCACCATGGAGCCCGCCCGACACATACAACACCCATGTCTGGGTCTGCCCCAGGGGCTTACACCTAAACAAACTGTGCTTCTTGATCACTTCATTCAATTTAAATTTGTGCCAGTTGCTGGTGCAATTTGTCCAGGGTTTCCTGCCAGCGCTTGAATAATGCTGAAGAAGAGAAAGTCTGTCTGGCTAGCAGGAGAAGTCCTGGCTTGTCTGCAGGTGGTACCAAGCTTGTGTGTATTCCTGCTGCTCAGCAAGGCATGCCGGCTGCCTCGGGAGGGGAAGAAGGTGCATGAAGAAAAAGGTCTTGCTGCCGAAGAGCCCATGGGCTGGATCCTCAGCTGGTAAAAACTGGAGTGACTCCATGGAGGGTGTGATGTGTTGGTGAAGGGTCTGGCTGCCTGCCCTAGTCCCAGGCTCCCAGGAGAACCGGGGAAGGGGCTGCTGGAGGGTTGGTCTAGCCCTTGCATCACCCCAGTCCTTGGGCACTGAGGTCCTTCCCACTGTGGGTTTGCTACCTATCCAGTGTGGAGATGGGAAATGGGAGGGAGTAGTGTTTGGGATGTTGCTTTGCCATCAGCTGCTTATGCTTGGCATTATGGCATTTATAATTGGTGAGTTCCAGGGTGACGTGAGCGGGGCTTGGATGCGGTTTGGTGGCAGCACAAGGCTGGGGTTCAGGGTGAACACCCCAGTGTTTGATTCCATGTGGCTGCTGTGTGTCCTGGTGTCCCCGTCCCCACCCCTACGGAAGCAGCCCGACGGCGGCATTCCCTGCGGAGCTCTGCACCGGGCTGTGCTGGGACTTGTCCTGCAGCCGCCCTGACGCCAGGGTGGTGGTGACCAGCCACAAGTACCTCTCCCTTGAAACCAGGCGTTTGGGGTTTTCAAAGGCTCTCTGCACACTCGGATGTCATGGGGCTGAGCCAGTGCATCGCAACGAGTGGTGTGGCATCTTTGGGTTTGCAGCATCAGAGCAGAATAGCCGCAGCGAGGAAAATTCAGAGGCACACAGGAAGAATTTGCAGGTCTCCATGCCGAGATGGAAATTGTGTGCTTGAAGGGTCTTTCTGGCTCTGAGCTCGGCCCTGCCAGGCTGGGAATAGTGCAGGGGTGTGGAGTTGCGGTGGAAGGAAGGACGTCTGCTCTGGGTGGGCGTAGGAAGAGGTTGGCCAATGGCTGGGATGGCTGGAGGACGCAGCTCACGTCTGAACTGAGCGTGACAGGAGCAAAAATCTCTTCTGCAGTGCTGATCCAGGCAGAAAAGCTGCCCTGGTGTGACTCTGTGCTGACCATTCGCTGGGAATACAAGAAATGGTGTAACCATCCCTTCTGCAGGGACGGAGGCAGGGGCTGGCCTGTGGCATCGCTTGGCCTCAGTCAGGGCTGGCGGGACAACACTGCCCAGAGGTGACTGTTCTCCTTCTTAGCTCATTCCCGGAGCAGGAGCCGACCTTCTGGATTTGCTCAGATAACCTGACTCATGCTTGTATCAACAGTACTTCTGTATCTCCTGGGCCCAGGGCTGCTGTGCCCAGAGCACAAGGCTGCCTTCAGTTCACACCAGCACCGCAGGAAAAAGGCTCCTGTAGCCCGTTCTCCCCGGGGAGTAGGGTGCCACCAGCACCCCGTTGCTGGGGATAAACCTGTCCTTGTGCAACAGAGTCTGTAGCGAAGGGACCAGAGCCTGGTCCTGTGCTGAGTGTGATGCTCCTCTTGGGTTCCTTTGGACCCTCTTGGAAAGGACAGGATTAGTTTTGCTGAATGGAAGTTAAGAAGCCCTGAAGAACAAAACCAGTTCTAGAGGCACTAACATTTTGATAGATGGGTTTGTAAATGACAAACTGTCGTACTCCATTCATTGTTTTTTGAGGCTTTTTTGTGGCTTGAAACAACTTTATTCGAACATGTCAGTTAATTAAAAAACTGCTTGCATCCTCAAAGCATTCAGTTTCCACTCGATCTCCAAAAGTTTCCATTTTCCTGAAATAAGGTTTTGGAGGTTTGGGGGTTTTTTTCTGTGTAAAGGAACCGAACCCCAAATCCTGCCCTTCAATACTAATAAACTTGGAGAGCTCCTATCAGCCCGCACGCTGCCGGCTCACCGGAGGTTTGCTGCTGCCAGCACTGGAGCAGGGCTGGGGAAGAAGGAGTTAAAGGAGCATTGGAAGAGCAGCCCAGCTGCCTGCAGAGGCTTAGAGCCCACTCTTTCTTCACCAGTGTTTGATGGCTGAGGAAGAGCCAGCTCCGAATTCAAATGCCACTTTCTAGACCGAGGACAAAATTACACCCGACTGCCCTGATTCACCTTCTTGGAGAAAACCAGGACGAGCTGGGCAAGCTGCTCCTTACTTCTGTTTGCAGGTTTGGGGCTTTGCTGTCCGCAGCCTGCCCGGTTGTGCTTCCAGGCTGGTCACTCTGGGAGCTCCCCTCCCAGCCCAGGCCCCCCCCCCGGGTGATGGGCGCTGGTGGGGCAGGGGGTGGCTCTGTCCCCTGTGCCCCATCCCTCGGCAGGTGGCTGTGTAGGGGAGGGCTGGCTGCCTCTGCCACGGGAGCACTTAGTCGCACTGGGCGGGACTGGGGAGTACTGGGAGCGCTGCCACGGAGGGGTGGGCTGTGGGATAGGGGCCGGAGGGAGCGCAGGGCTGGATGTGGCTGAGGTAGGTGCCTACCTTCTTCCTAACTCCTCCTTCCCGGGGCTGATCGGCTCGAGTCCCGTGGGTGAGCAGTGCCTGGCTGGGCGAGGGATGCTCTGCACAGCTCCATCCCTCTGGGCACGGACAGGAGGGGAGGTGGGACGGGGACGGATCGTGGTGGGCTGTTTTAGGGAGACAGGAGGTCGAGCTGCGGCCAGGCTGAGCTTTGCTGTGGCCCACACGGTGGAGGGGGCTGTATCCCAGCTTGGGGCATCGCATCCTTGCGGAGCTGGTGGTGGCAGGGAGCGGCGTGGGCAGCCTGCTCCGTGTCCCCGTGGGGTTCGCTCCCCGGCAGCTCTGCCGCATCATTTACTCCTGGCTGGCCCGAAGGGGTTTACGGGGCCTGTGGGCTTTTGCTGAAGAAACAGCGGTGACTTCTGTTGTCTTTAAACGTGGCTGTTCCTGCCCCCTCTCCCGCAGAGCCCTCTCGCAGCCCAAGCAAGATCTCTGCTGGCTGTGAGCGCTGCAGGCGACCGAGCGCACCTTCCCCCAAAATGATGGAAAACAAAGTGTTTATGTCATTTGCATTCTACAGCACGATCTTGATTTTAAAAATGTATGTTGTTGCCATCATTACAGGACAAGTGAGACTCAGAAAGAAGGTAAGTTCCAGTTTCCTTTACCTTTTTCTTTCTTTCTGGCTTTTTCCTTGGGTTTCTGTGGCTTTTCTTTCTTTTTTTTATTCCTGTAAAGGCCGACAAAGTTTTCCTGAAGCAAGCTGAGTTTTCTTTGCCTTAAGTTGAAAGCAAAACATGTTTCATAGCTGCGGCAGATAAATATCTCACTTCTCTTTGGCTCTTTTTGTTTGTTTCTACCATCTGTAGCTAAATGTTTATAATTTCTGAATCCCAATCTAAATAGTAATTTCAGATCTCAAATGCCATGCAGGTGAGCTGCTTCTGCAAAGAGACTGTTTACAGTTAATTTGCCATGTCTGGAGGAAAAGGGAAGTGGGGAAGGTTTAAGAACAAATCGTTTGCAATGCTCTTTTTTCTTGCAATGTAGCAGAAAGCTTTTGAGGTTCCAGGGGCTGAATGGCTGTGAGAATGCTCCAGGAGAGCAGCAAGTCACGGGAATAAAAACAATAGCTGGAGGAAATGGTTCTTGGGCACAGGGGAAAATACGGGGAGGACCGGGAGCTCTAGCTGCCATCAGGAGATGGGGTTAACCAGACCTTTTATCGCCCGCAACCCAAATTGAACTCGTGGCAAAACTCAGCAGTCTGTAAAATCTGTTTTAAAGTATATGAGGAGTTTTCCACTACATCAGTGGAGCAGGAGGAAGAGATTTCTCTTCTCACATAAACCACAAAGATAGATATTCGGGTACTGTAGCATCATTGTAACAGATGATTTGGCTTATCCCCTTGGTTTCTAAATGATGCTCCGGCCCTGGGACAGTCTGGGCTTGTAACATGATTAAAGAAAGTGTCAAGGTCCTTTCCAGGCTGCAAAGTGAAGCTGTCACATGTAACCAGGTCCCTGAGGAACAGCTTCTGCGCATAGGTGGGAAGCTTGTATAAATCATTTTTATTTGTAAGTTTATTAGCGTAGGATCCGATTTCCCCCGAGGCTGGTTTCAGTCACACAGTATCACTGCCAAAAAGCCAGCCAGGGAATATCCTTTCTCAGTAGGGTGAACTAATCTGTCAGTGCCGGTTATCTTTTGGCTGCTGCATTCAGTGTCTACGAGCTCTGTACAAGCCGGGATCTCGTTTGGTGGTTGGCAAAGTCCCCTTTAAATGGGTTTCATGGGGAGAAACGGACTGGGATCAGACCGGAGCTCCCTTGAGGCCCCTGGGTTGGGAACTGCCCGGCGGGCAGAGTTGGGTTTTTCAGAGGATGAGGAAAACCCGTCAGGAGGTGCAGGGTTTAACCCCCGGGACCGTGCACGTGGAACTGCAGTTGCTTTTGTATTTGTGAAGGGTGCGGAGAAACTAGAGCTGAAAGGTCTGGAAGAAATCCCCACTGGTCTCAAAGACTGGGAGTAAAGCGTCTACCTGTGAAGATCTTGAGAACATCATGAGCACATATACTATAAGGACTCTCTCTTGCAGGCGTTTGCAAACCCGGAGGACGCACTGCGCAACGGGGGGCTGCAGTACTACCGCGAGGACCCCGACGTGGAGCGGTGCCGCAGGCGAGTACGCGGCGGTGCTGGCATTGCCCCTGCGTCGCAGGGCGATCCCTGGCAGCTGCTGGCAAAGAAGCAGTGGAAAGTTAAAGGGCTCATTAATTAAGTAATTACCTAGATGGGTTGAATGCCTGGAGCTTGGATGTGGGACCCTGCACGCTAGAGCAATTTAATCTTTTATGCGAGCATGGTGTGCGCTGGGGTCTGACTGACACAACTAAACTAATTCCTAGGTGCTCAATGTCCCCCAGGTCCCCAAGGGCTTGTCCCGTACCCACACCTGAAGGCTCCTTGTGCCCTGTTCCTACAGGACCCCGAATCCCCCCAGATCCCTGCACAGCTATATTTATGCAACGTTTGCTTTAAAAAACATCCAGTGCCACCTAATCGCCAGGGTTCCAGAGGGAGGAGGACGGCAAATGAGCTGCTTCCTTGCTAGGAAAAAGAAAATAATAGTACTAATAATAATCATAATCCTCTTTTGATTAGTCAGAAAAGAAACTTCCATAAAAATAAATAACCAGAGCTGCAGCAAAGACCTGGGGAAGTCTGGGATCTGACTCGTGCAGTTAAAGCACTCAGGATCAGTCCTTGCTGATCTGTTCACAGCCCTGGGGAAGACAAATTAAACTCAAGGTGTTTTCCCTGAACAAGGGTGATGTTGGGTTTTCTTCTGGGGTGTTATCAGGATGGGAGCAGAGCCCGGGCCAAGCTGCTGGGGTCTGTGCAGGGCAGGGGCACAGCAGGGGAGAGCACGCAGCAGCGGGAGGTTTCCCCCTCCCCTCTTCGAGAGGCCCCCGGCTGCGTCTTGGCCCCAGAACGACAATTTGCCTTTTCTGCCCTTTCTCCTCCCTGTTCTTCCATTTGTCCTTCAAGCCCTGCTGAACCTCCAAGTCCTTGGGGGCTTGTTCGGACGGGGCTGCCGTGGGGCAAGGCGGTGGGTGTCCAGCAGCTGCCGTCTCCCGGCACGGCTGACACCAGAAGCAAACCGTGCTCATCACCACGGTCCTGGCTGGGCTGGGGGGAGGTTGGGGCAGTACCCGCAGAGGCAATGCTGGTTCGGGAAGGCAAGCAGGGCTCTGGGCTGGGCAGGGAAGGAGCTGTCAGAAGGCAGACACCAGCCCATCCTCGTGTCTGGGAAGAGGCTGGGTCTGACAGGGACCATCTGGCCAGGAGGAGCAGAGGGCTTCCTGCAGCTCCCCGCCTTGCTCCCGGGTTTGGCAGGGAATATGTCTCCTCCTTGTCGGGGTTCTGATCAGCTCATCCTGACCAAGTCCTCCTGGCATCACTGCTACAATAGCAGGACTCATTTTAGTCTCTTCTCCAGGCCAATTCTTCTGTAGTGTCCCAAAATCACACCCAGAGAGTAACTGAAATAGTGTTTCCAGAAGGTCCCTTGCCATGTACATCCCCCTCACCTTGCTTGGGGACGTGGCCCTTAACTTAGCGTCTGCTCCCCATGGAGGTGAAAGAGCGGGCAGGAGAAAGCCCCTCACTCTCCTGCCTGTTCTGAGGATCATGGGGTGCTGAAAACGGTCGTCCAGCCTGACTACAGTGCAATTAAGCAGGTGCTGCTGGCACAGCGCAGGGGTGCAGGGGATGCTTGGGGTGCTCCTCCCTGGTGCCCTTTGGATGCACTTATGGAGAGGGGCGAAGCCACGAACCCTCCCATCCTGGGAGTTTCTCTTCTGGAGAAACCGTGGTCTGGAAACCTCTTTGTTATTGTGTAACGTGGCCACATCTGGGGCCGTGCCGTGCTGGAGCCGCACCAGCTTTGAGCTTTTTGCAGCTTCGCAGGGTCTTTGTTTTGCTTTATTTATTTAAAAGCTCTAAGCCTTGAGCTGTCATCTGTCACAGCAAAGGCGTTCCAGTCACGGAGGGCAAGCTTCAGGAGTGCAGCATCCCAAGGGAAAGACACTGGGTGCGAAATCCTGCTGCCTGTGTGTGTAGGGGGGATCTGACTCTTTTGGGGGCTGCGTCTGCCCCATCCAGCGGAGGAGAGGGCCAGCAGCACCCAGGGATGGGCACTCTGGCTTGAAGGGATGGGAAACAGCAGAGAAGCCTGGTGGGAAGGAGCAAACTTATCTCCCTTTTCAGGGCCCACCGCAACGACATGGAGAACATCTTTCCCTTCCTCTTCCTTGGAGCCATCTACTCCCTGCTGGATCCCAGTCCCGCAGTGGCCAGGATCCACTTCTTCATCTTCTGCGTGGGGCGCATCGTCCACACCATCGCCTACCTCCTGCGGCTGAAGGCCCCCACGCGCTCCGTGGCCTACAGCGTGGCACAGCTGCCCTGCTTCTCCATGGCTCTGCAGATCCTCCTCGCCACCACCCCGTACTGGTAACGCCCAGTGAGACTGACCATCCAAACCCCCTCGTCCTGCGCTCTGCTGGTTTCCCCAGCTGGATTGGATGGTGTGTGTGCAAGTGTGAGCGTGCACGTGTGTGTGTGTGTGTGTGTGTGTATGGGATATGTTGCCAGGGAGGCTGCCTGCACCCCAGGGATGCTCAGCGCAGCCTTGATAAAGTCCCCGTGCTATTGAAATTGGGCAGGGAAGTCATCAGAGAGAGGGGGCACGTGTCCCTCTGGGGCGGGAAGGGGATGCAGAGGCAGGTTTCTCTCACTCCTGCTAAGGATGGGAGGGGGAAAGCACCTGGACTACCCCTCGAAGAAGGGGTTCAGTGAAGGAAAGAAGGTTTTCTGGCCCAATTTCATTTGGAACTGGGAAGGGGAAGATGTGTCCTTTCCCCTTGGTCACAAATACCCTGTGAATCAGGAAGGGAAAATCATGAGGGTCCCACGAAGTCTCTTGATCAGCAGACGTGGGGTTATAAAACAGCCACCCTCCTCCTGCCCGGCCGCGTGGGTCTGTGGGGAGGGGGGTTCCTTAGGTTCCCCCTCCCGCAAGGACCACAGGAGGCAGGTGCCTGCCAGGCAGCGTAACGTGGAAGTCAAAATCTCCGGGGTGACGTTGAGAAGCCACCGAAGCGTCCAGTGCTCCCAGCGCCGCCTCGTCTCACACCACGGGATGCAGCTCCCTGCCAGGGACTCTCGCTGCAGGCAGGAGCCTGCTTGTCCCAGCGAGGACGCCCCGCAGCCGGCGTTCGGCAGCTCCTGGCCAGCAGCAGCCGTGGCTTTTCCATCTCAGTCTGGCCGTGGCAAGATGCAGAGGGACGTGTCTGGAGCAGCTGACAGGAATCGCTTACCCTGTAGAGGACTGGACACAGAGCTCTGGGACTTCCGGAAAGATTGAGATGCTCACACAAAACAGGGGGTCTGCAGTTTGCAGGCAGAGCTTTCTCCCGAGGGCGGTATCTGCATTCACATGCTGCCGATGCCTGAAAATGCTCCCAGGGCAGCAGACTGAATTTCCCCCGCTTTGTTTGTAACCTTTCTCTGGCCGCAGAATGGCCGTTGCTATTTGGGGAATGTGCCGTGACCGCTTTGGGGTGTTTTCTTTCAGCTGTTTCCTGCTGTCCACTGCTGCCAAGCCATGCGCAGCCTGGATTAGCTGGTATTTGCAGAAAGCTCTGGAAATAAGCAGAGCGGCTTTGAACCGCCCCGCAGGAGAATACTGCTGCTCTGCTGCATCGCCTGAAAGCCGTCCTGTTGAGAGGAGAGGCTGGGACCAGGGTATCCCCTCATGAGCTCCTCTGCCATGCCGCTGTCCCGAAGTGCCAAGGGCTGGTCCAGGCAACAGCAGCACGCAATGGAGCACCCTCCGGAGGACAAGACAGCAGGAAGCCTCTGCCATTCAGTGCCTCCTCCCTCCTCTGAGGGCAATGCAAATTTTTTCTAACATCACAGGGGGAAACCAGAATGAACAGAATATAAATTCCCCTCCCACCTGTCCTAAGCCCTAAAGCTGTTCCCTTAACCCCGCTGTCCTCAGAGATGCTCTTACTGGAACCTCACTGAGCACCTGCATGCACAAAGCCCGGGTTGAAACACCACCTCAGACTGATGCTCTGAGCCCTTGCCCAGCTGGGGTAGCAGCTTCGGTACCAGCGACTCCTGACCCTGGTGCAGATGTGGCCTTAGGCTAAGCTGTTTGGTGAGGTTTAGAGCGGAGCGCGCTGCTCCTCCGCAGGGGATGCAGGGCCCACCGCCTGTGGAAGGTAGGCAGGACTGCAGGTTCAGCAGTTTGCTCTCGGCCACTTCTCATTTACACGGCCTCTGCAGATGTCTGGGTAGGACATACCCCTCTTAACAAGCCTTTTCTGCCTCACATGGTGCACAAGGTCTCAAACCCCTGTACATGTCTCTGCTGCTGCACATGAATCCTGGTGGCAGGAAGCAAATATTCCCAATAAAAACAAATCATTGTGCTCTGATACATCCTTCCTTTGGGAGCAGCAGATGCAGCTGGGTAGCAGCTGGGCCCAGCAGGATGGCTCCCCAGCTGCAAAGCACTTTGCTAAACCCTGCTGCAGAGCCTGGAGTGCCCTGGGACTCCTAAAGAGACATCCCTTTCCTCTGGACTCACCTGCCCTGCAGAGGAAGCTCTTTTCCAGGTGTGCATTATTTGTGCTGACCCTTTAAATTTAGCAGAGCTGGGGGGGGGGGAGGAGGGGTGTTACAAAGCAGCTCTGCTCAGTTTTCCTTCCCAGAGTAGCAGGTTGCTGCAAAGCTTGGTGTTCACCCAAACCTTCTCCATCCCAGCTCCCCCAAAGCAGGCTAGTGGTATGAGATGCTTTGTCCCAGTAAGCCTTCTTCACACCCTGCCTGTGCTCAGCTGGGTGCCTCTTCCCTGCGGAGCCAAGCTGGTGCTTAAATCCTGGAGGGCTGGAGAAGTTCAGGTAAGATGCAGTTGCTCTTATTTCTGTGCTTATGACTTGCAAAGGAGCTGCCTGTATCTTTCAAGCTCAGCAGCTCCCTCTCTTTGCTGGCAGGTTGCTGGGAAGCAAATGCCTCATTTGCCTGTTTTTCCCCCTATTTTCTTAAACTGTTGATGTTTGGGAGGTGCTGCCCTTTTGGTGTCTGTGTTAGCTGGTTGAGATGCACAAAATGGCTCCACTTGGTAGTTTTTTCTTTCCTTCATGCTTTTTGCTTTCAAATAAGAAATGCAGTAGCTTTATAAAACAGATTCTTTCCCATATATGTTGCTGTGGTTAGAGATATAGCTGGGACTGAGATTTTGGCATGGAAAGGAAGAAAAGGGGCTGCAACCCCCCAAACTCCAGAGCTGTCAGTTCCTTCAGCCTCTTCTACGCTGCCTGTTTGGTGCCTGGGGCTGATGCCCTGCTCAGGGAAACTGAGGTTACACGCAGAGCTCTGCTTTCTTCTTTTTTTATTAAAAAAAAAATAAACCCTGCTGTACTGGCTGTAGGGAAAAGCTTGGGAATGTGAACTCTCCTGGCTCCAAAAAAACAAACAGAAAAAGCCCACAAGGCAAATTCAGAGAGGCCCAACCATTGTGCTTATTTTGAAATGCTGTGGAGGTTTGTGGAGGCAGGACAGAGCCCGGCTCTCGGTGCCTGGTCAGCCCAAGCCCCATCAGGGCTCTCCCAGGACCCAGGCGGTGAGAGCTGCTGGCTCTCCCCTGGGCACAGCCAGGGGGGTTTGCTGTGTGCAAGGCAAGTGATGAGCTAAAGCATCCCCTGCCTCTTCCCAAATCATATCCTAAAGGCCAGAGCTCCCAGGTTCCTGCTCTGGCATCGGTGCAGGGGAAAGATGTGCCCAGGGTCTCCCACGGCTCCAGTAGAGCAGGGACGGTGGTTGCATCTACCAGTCTCTGGGTTTTGGGGGGGGGGGGCGGTGTTGTGTGTGCCAACAATTTGGTTTTCACACCTGGCTCAAACCTGAAGTGGTAACACCGCGAAACCCACCTGGGACTGCAGAACAACAGAGTTTGGTGCTTAAATATTTGAATTTGAATATGATTCACACTGCCAGTACATGTTTTCCCTCTGCCCTGCTGAGCCCAAGGTGTCTGGAGGTGGGGGGAAAAGCAAGCGGAGACCCAGCACAAACCACTTCCCCTCCCACACGCTTCCTGCGAGTTCAGCTCCAGGATCCGTCCTCCCCCTGAGCTTTGGGCTCACCCCTTCCTTACCTGCCCGCACCGCTTCCCGGGTCCCTTCTGTTTGTCCAGGTCTTTCCCCTGGTGGGGTCTGGGACCAAAATCCCCCCTTGGGCCCCTCTCCTGTGACACAGGTCACTCTGCCTTCTCTGCCCTCCCAAAATCTCCCATTTCCTCTAGCAGACGTGTTCCTCTTCCATCTCGTGCTGTAGGGTTTTGCCATGGAAATCCCCTTATTCCTCTGGAGAAACTGGGATTCCCGTGACTTGTAGGGAGAGTGAGAAGAGCCACCTCTACAGGTATGGACATCCCAGAGGTTAGTCACCCCAGAAAAGTGTTTCCCTGCTCCTCTCTGGCATACACGAGGGTGAACTTGGCACAAGGAAAACTTGATCCACGGGGTTATTTCCTACCCGGCTCCGGAGCTGCGCTGTGAGATGTCCCCTGTTTGCGACATGGGTGCCAGCTCCAGGCAGGGAGGAGGGTGCTGGATGAGGGGGGTGGTCCTTGGCCCCGTGTGAGGAGCAGCACGATGGGGGGGGGGGGCTTCGCTCCGCACCCCCGACCCCGCTGCGCTACTGTGGGCTGCGCTGTGCTCCCCTGCGTGGGGCTGCAGCACCCTCGTGTGGCTGCGAGCACCCGCTGCGGGGGGACCCTGCTCCCCCCACCCAGAGCCGCCCGCTGTCCTGGCACCACGGAGAACCGTGTGCTGGCCGGCCAGGGAGCTGTGGGCAGGTCCCGGGGGGGGGGGGGGGGGGGGGGGGGGGGGGGGGGGGGGGCTTGAGGTGTTTGGTGTGGAGGGAGGGAGGGAGGGATGGATGGGTGCTGGGTGCTGCTCCTTGGGGAGTGGAGGCTCATGTCTGCTCCTGTGCCCACCAGTGATGCTCTGCTTCACTCCTGGCCACTGTGTGTCTGTGTGCAATAATTCTTCCTTGCATGCAATAACTCTTCCTTGGCTTTGTCACACCCACTGCAAAGGGAATCTCCGCTTCCTCCCTCTTTCTTAAATTGTTAGTGTTACACCCCCAGCAGATAGCTACCATCCAACTTCTCGAAAGTGTCTCTGCTGCCTTAGGTAGCTTCCTTTTGGGGTTCAGAAAGAAGCAGCAGTAAGCAAAATATCAGCTGCAGGGAGGAGATGTGCCTTCCATATGGAGCGCAGAGTTTGGGGTGACCATTGCATCCCCCAGGACAGGAGGGGCTCAGCTGTGGGAGATGACACGTTGCTGTCATATGTACATATGTTTCTGTAGCTTGTAGGTGGTGTCAGCAGGACTTGGAAGATCTCTGGACCTTCCTGTTGCCACCAGAGGGAGAAGGTCTCAGCGCAAGGGTAGCGGGAGAGGAGGATGCTGTAACCGCTAGATGTCTGTACAATTCATCTTGGATGGGGATAACCAGGCTGGCATCCCCGCGAGCTGGAAAATATGAGCTCTGTTTTGTCTTGCTGCCGTGGCAGCCGATGCTGATGACAATATAACATTGTTCTCATTAAAATATTGCGGGGGCAAACTTCAACTTTTCATCGGTCAGAAAGCCATGCACAAGTGTTGGGCTGTGGGGTTAGAAACAAGGAAAGGAGGTACACAGAGGTCCTCCCATCAGCTGAGATTTGCCGTTTGGGAGTCAGCTGGTTGAAAACCAACTGCTTTGAGGAAGGAAACACAATTTGCAAAAAATGGTCTTGCAGCCTTCCCCTACGCTTGAAGTTGTGGTGTATGGAGGGAGACCAGCTCTCCTGCAGAAGTCTGTTCTGGTGTGGGAGTGTCCATTACAGACTGCTTCCTAGGAGGCAAAAAATCCACACGCGCACCCCGTGCTGGAGGAGAAGGAGAGGTAGCACAATACCTTTGAGCTCCTCTTCAGGGGCAGCCTTCCCCCAGCACATCCTTCCTCTGTGGAGTGCAGACCCTGCCAGGTGAGCTGCAGCTCTCCATGCTTGTCTGTCTCCTGGTTTGCAGAGCCCTCAGAAGTAGTCCCTCAGCTCCTGGGAGCCGGCAGGCCATGAGTTGAGACCTATTGCTCTAGCAATAGGAGTTGGACTGAAGCTGGGACAGTTCAAGCAGGAAATGTGACATATTTCCAGCAGTTAACAGTAATGAGTCACTGGAAGAATCTGCCCTGGGATCTGCAAGCTCTTTTCTTCCAAGGGTCTTTTGACTCAGGGCTGGATGCCCTCCCAAGGGATGCTCTGCCTTGGCCACGTGCTGAGGACGTGAGGATGCTGCTTGGGATATTCTCTGCCTGGACAAATGGCCTTAGTGATCTACAGGTCAGTTATTGAATGAATAAGTGGTTACAAAGCAGTAGTGGAGTGGTACGAGAGGGATGGTTAAGCTGCTGGTGTGCGGGACCATGGCTGCTAGAGTGGGCCAGTATGGCTTTGTGGGCTGCGTGTCCCACAGATCTGTAAATTGTCTGTGGAGTGCCCTGAGTCCCAGCAGCTAGTTGTGGTTCTGGGAACCAGCACAGCTCCAGGTGCTGAGGTAAGATCTTTATGTCTGTCCGTGGAGTTGCCCGCTGCCCCGAAGTGACACAAGGAGCTCTGTGGCCGTGTGGTGAAGGATTCATGCTCCTTTCAAGAACCACCATTGTGTGGCCACTCCCTGGTTTTCCTCTCCTAGAACTGAAAACAGGGTGGGAAGACACAAAAGCTCATGCAGCTAGTGGGCTTGGAGTGATGTCCAACATGGTGGCTTGCTCCCTTCCTACTGGGTGCTGCACTGAAGTGGCTGTTCCAGCACCAACAGCTGGGGTGGAAAAACATTAATCTCATTCCCCTCTGGGGAAAACTGGGATGTGTTGCTGTAGGGGTCCTTCTTCAACCTTGTGGTCCCACGGGGTCTGTGTCATGAAGGCCATTGATGGGGGACAGAGGTGTTGCTGCTGGGAGGCAGCTGATCCTGTGGGCTCTTCTGGGTGCGTAGGAGGGAACTGTGGTCCCCCTGGCTCTGTAGGGGTGATTTGGGATGGTTTGGGGAGGAGGAGGAGGTGACACAGGCGTCCCGTAAGCAATACCATGGGAGCTGGCTTGAGTGGAGTCTGCTGCAATTCAGGTAAAAAAAACAAGGGAAACCCAGGGCGTCCCTTCCCTGCTCCTGGAAGTTAGGAGGGCAGTGGTTTTCTGGACAGGCAGTTGAATCTCTGCCATGTTGCACTGACACAGACCCACCCACCATTAACTCTCTAACCCTCTCTGAATCTACTTTATACCTTTGATCTCTATAATATCTTGGGATGATGGATTTCAGGCTCTAGTTGTGCCGCAGGTTTCTACAACAGCTGTGAGGACACTTTCTGCCTTGTTTTCTAATCCTTTCCTAGGAATTCCTGCCGCTCAACTTGCTGCTTTTCAGTCTGAGCGCGTGCTGGGCGGTTTCCCTGGGCACATCTTCACACCTCTCAGCAGAGGTAATGCAATACTGCTTTATAACCCTGTACCATGAGCTCCTGGAGCTCTTTTTGGCTTTGGCCGCCCTGGACTACTTGGTATCGCCTCTGCATGACCACTGTGTCCCCCTGCTTTTGGGTGCTCTGTGCCTACTCTGCACCTGTGGGCCTTTGCACCTTGGGAAGCATTCCGCAACCTAAGAGCTCATGTTTTATTCCTGCCCTTTTGTTTCTTTAGCTAGTGGTCTGTGAAGAATCTGACCCTTCTCCTTGCTGCCTCTTAGCTCAATTTCTGTAGACCCAAAGGAGAAAATCCCCAGGGAGGCACGTGCTGCTCCGGTCCCTGTGTGCATGCTCCCCAGCTGGGGGCTGGTCAGGGGCTCTCCCTGGGAGCCATCCTGCTCGTGGCATCCCATATTGATTCTGGCTCCTAGCAAATCTATTGGACTGTGAGGCTCTGCAGAGCCCCAGCATGGCTGGGCTGCCCTTCAGGTTCAGCATCTGCTCGCTCTCTCTGCCCATGTCCCCTGTCAGTGCTCAGCCTGCAGCCTACCAGGTTGCACAGGTAACCCTCCCTGGCGTGCAGGATGGAGCCGGGAAGAGCTGGATTTGGTGCTGATTCAGGTTCCTGGTGCTTGTGCTGCTCAGCCCTTACCAAGTCTATGCACTTCACAGAGCAGCATTGGTCTGAGTGCCTGGGTGTGGCTGCAGTGACAGCGTAGATGACCATTGCCTTATTTCTCCAGGCCTCCAATTCTCTGAGCAGGTCCAGACCTCCACGTTGCCTGGTTCTGTCTCCCAGGGCTATGCACTTTCCAGTGGTCTCTGCTGGAACCATTGATGAGCACTTGTCCCAGGAGGACAGGATGTCTGTAACAGATGCTCATCCCTGAGGTCTGTGGAGCATCAATTAGTATTTACAGGCTTCCACCCCCATTTATGATGCTGGATTTGACCTGATAACCTAGCAGCAAGGGGTTCTGCTGCCTGCTCCCGGCCTCATCCCATCTCAGCCCTTTCTCTTGCTGCTGGGGGGAAAGGTGGGTGCTACTCCTGAGGCTGTGGATATGAACCAGGGCCAAGGTTAACATGAGCTGCTGCTTCATGGGGAATTTGTGAGCTGACTGGGACAGACCCTATAAGGTCTGCCACCCCAGTGGGATTTTTGAAGGGGAAAAAGCAAAGTGAGCCCTCTTCTCTAACCCCTCCCTCAATAGCCCACACTCATTACCCTGGAATGAAATAAGATAGATTTGGCAAGGCCCTGCAATTAGCTGTTGGCCTTTGTTAGGTTGTTTTCTGTGCCAATTGAGGAGCATTTAAACCATCTCTGAGCATTGCCTTGAGGGTCCCCAAGCTGGAGGAAAGCCTGGCAGCTCTGCGGTGGAAGTGGTGTCCCTCTGCCCTGTCTCTCATGTCTCAAGACGCTCCCCCCTGTGCTCCTGTCCCTCTCCTGGGCCATGTGGGCTGTTTGCCATTTGGGAGCCTAGGATGAAATCCAGGTCTCTGTGAGATGCCACCATCATGCCAGGTGAAGGTGGCCAGATCCTGGCTCTCGTCCTCTTGCCTGGGGCAGTCAGTTCCCTTCCCATGCTGCTTGTCCAGGGCAGGTGGGGAAACCACCATGGCCAGTGAGGAAACAGCCACATCCCTGTCACATGCATGGACACATCTCTACTCAGTAAAATATTTATTCCTCCATTATTTCACAAGAGTTGTTTTTACAAAAACCTTACAAAAATTTCCAAAACAGACATGCAGAAGAAAAAAAAAATCCACCATGGATCTTGTTACAAGTAATTGAAATGTACAAATAGAAAGGGCGAGAGGGAGCTTAGATTACAATAATCCCTCTGTCCTGCTACCCCTCCGTGGGTGCAATTTGTATCTCATCTCAGTGAGGCTACAGCGTTGACTGACAAGCTGCGATAAGCTGCTAAGAGCATGGCAAAAGAGAGGCCCTAAGATTAGGAGCAAATGTTTTCAAATATATATATACATATAGATATTTAGTGAAGAAATATTTATTCCCTGCCTTTTTTAGGTTTACAGAGACGGCATCTGCAAACTATTAAATGGGTTTATTTTCATTAATGCTCTCAAAGAGGCAGCGACATTTATATCCCTGTGGTTTCATCTTGTATAACCGAAAAAAGAGCCCTGTGCTTTCCATGGGAATAGGAACCCCCAGCTCCCTCCTCCTGCCCCAAGTGGTGTTTCTCATGGCGGATGACTTGATTTGCAGCGGATCTGTCTGCCCGCCCCCCGCCTGGCATGTCTCTGCTTTTGTCAGGTCTCTGTGCGGTGTCTTGCTGTGGTCTGGGGAGCTGCGTGCCCCCCTTCTGGCATGGCAAACAGGGGGGGACACCAGCCCTGGAAATAGGGGTGGGGAGCACAGGGTGGGTATTTAGGGTGACTTTACTCCCTGGATGAGGTGGGCAGTGTCGCTCAGGCCGTGCCCCCTCCCTGCCCGTCGTGCTTGAGGAGGTGGCGGTGGCTGTTCCTGACTGGGGGCTGCATTGGGTGAGGCAGAGAAAGCGGGAGCTGGGGGCAGGATGGAGGGGCTGGTTCACCCCCAACCAGAGAAGATGTGCTCCTCTCCTGGTTCTCCCATCAGGTCTCTGGGTGCTGGGTGAGGCCCCTGGGCAGGCACTGCCTGGGGTGAAGCTGAGGGTCCTGGTGTCGCAGCCGCTGGGTACCGCGTGTGGCTGCACTGAGCGACACGGTGGGAAAGGGAGAGGATGCTCCTGGGAGTGGTGGGGATTCGGCTGGGCACACATGTAGTTGGGACACTTTCAGCCTTGGTGTCACACGCTGGAGGATGTTTATCTGGAGGAAGCACCTTAGCAATTGCTGTATTCGTCCTCAGATGCCGCAGTCCCTGGTGGGGCTAAGCTCTTCTAGGCAAGCAGGGCTGGTGCCTCTCCCTCCAGGCAACTCATCTGAGCTGGTGGTGTCCCCACGCTTGGCTGGTGGCTCTTTGCAGTGGGTGAGGAAAGGGTGGTCTGGTTTCCAGAGGGTTTTGTCTGCAGGGTAAAACCTCCATCGCTCCGGCTCATCCCCCATTGCTGTGGTATTGGCAGAGGAGGGTGGAGGGTGCATCCTTCTGTGGCTCAGTCTCATGGGTGAAGGACTGGGGTGGTGTAAGCCTGGGGCAAGGTTGCCCATCCTGTGTCCATTCCCCTGCACGTATCACCTTGCAACCTCATTAGGCTGCACGGCAGGGTGGGACGAGGGGGAAACCATTTCCTTTCTGCAAAACCAAAAAAGCCAACCCCCACAGAGTCGCCGGCCCCAGACCCCCGCACACATCTGCGGAGCTGCCGACGGGGAGGCTGTGCCTCCGGAAGGCGAAGCCTGCTTTGCCGTTGGCACGAAGCGCTGGGAGCCGCCTACTCAGCTGAAACCCAACAGCTTTTTCCAATTTTCTCTTTCCCTGGGACGGTTCTATGACATGGGGCTCTGCAGAATTGCTGGCAAACCCACCGCGGCAGAGCAGCGGTGCCTGCTTGGAGACCAGCGATGCTCCCCCCAGCTTGCGGGAGAGCTCGCAGGCTCCGAGCGAGTCTGCTGAGATGCTCCAGCCCTACTCGCCCCTCTGAGAAGGGAGAAAGGCTGATGCCATCGACATAGGCAGCTCCTAAACGTAGGCAGCGTGGTGCAGGGAGCTGGCCGGGACTGGCCACGGCAGGGGCGAGCCGTCGGCTTCCCAAAGTCTCTCCCAAGCACCGTGGCTGGGGACGCACAAAGAGGCGAACGCGCGGGTCAGCTTCGGCACACGCGGTTGAGCGCCGTGAGTCGCAGCCCGGCGGAAAGGGGGGCTTGTGATCCTCCCACCGCCGCATGCTGTCCCTGCGGGAGGAGAAGACCCAATAACTCTTTGGCTCTCTGGGCAAGATACCCAAATTGGTCAAATCCAATAGTCCAAAATCCTTCCATGTTTGGAAGCAAATTCTTGTTCCCTTGGCAAGTCTGTTTGTCCTCGAAGAGCGCGTGGGGGGTATGTGTGTGTATATATAGCCTTTATTATAAGGGTGTGCGGAAAAGCAAGTTTCTAACCAAGTTTGCTCCATATGTGGCTATAATTATGTGCCACTTTGGCCTGGGACTGACTCTACCTTCAAAAGGGAAGAGAAGAGGAGAGGAGAGGTGCTGAGTTGTTGGATGAGTGGCATGTGGGTTAGGCAGGCGGCAGATTCATCCTGGACAGGCACAGGAGCTCCGCGTTGTGTCCTGGGTGGGCTTTGCCCTGGTCAGTTCACGGTCGGCACCTGGTTCTGATGGAGGCTGAACTCTTTGGCTTTGAGGCGCAGGCTGGCGATGCTGTTGGCCATGTTCACCCCTTGGGTGGGCGTCGCGGTCCCACTGGAGCTGTAGGAGGGCACAGTGCTGCAGGGAGGGAGCAGGGGAGGAATGAGGCATGGCCCACGGAGCAGTCCCTTTGCCCTGCGCGGTCCTGCCAGCTTCCCAGACCAGATTGGCCGTTCTCTTAGACATCTCCCACAAGAGCGGTCAAGGCTTCAGCATTTTTATGTGGCTGGATGCATGTGGGAACCCCTCAAACTATGCACCAGGAGGCCCTGCCTTGAGCTTTTGGATGAGATGGCTGGACGTGGAGAGCTGGGAACCAGAAGGGATCCTTGCCACCTCCCATGCCGAGATGTGGGAAGGGTCAGCGCGAGGCCAAGCGAATCCCTTGCAAGGACCAGGGCTCTGCTCTGGCCCTGAAATGCATGGAGGCAGGGAAGCCTGCTCAGCAGCAGGCAGGGGATGCTCAGATGGGGCTGAAATGGGTTCCCAAAGCAAAGCCAGACGAGCTCCTTTCAGCCCTGTAAAACTCCCCACGTCCTCAGCAGCGGCACAGGGCTGCGCTCCCACGGCAGTGGGGTGGTCCCTAGGCAGCCTGTCCCGTGGCCACCTCCTCCCCAGCTCCTCCAGCGCCTGCACCTACCTGTATGGGGAGGTGCTAGTCCAGGAGAGATACTCGGGGGTCAGCGCGGTGGGCCGTGGCGCCATGGGCTGTTCAATGGCTGCTTCTTGGCTGTAGGATTTGAGGAGCGATGCCGATCTGTTGGCCAGCATCGCCCTCTCGTTACGGCGAAACTTGGCCCTCCGGTTCTGAAACCAGACCTGAGTGGGGAGGGAAGGTAGTCAGGGGGGACCTGGTGCGAGCAGGGATGTCCCAAGCATCCGTCCTACTGATCACGGTCATGTGCAGGATGAAATGAGAGAGGGGACAGTCCCTGCTCCTGCCTGGGGACAAGGCAGAGGGTGTTGTTTTCTCCCACACAAACCTTTGCTCACCTGGACTCTCGCCTCGCTGAGGTTGACCCTTCTCGCCAGCTCCTCCCGCACGAAAGCATCGGGGTAGTGCGTCCTCTCGAAGACCCTCTCCAGAGCCTGCAGCTGGCTGCTGTTGAAGGTGGTGCGGTTCCTCCTCTGCTTCTTCTTCCTCTTGGCTGCTCCACGGCTCGGGCTCAGGCTCTCGCCTGTGGGGAAGCACAGAAGAGGCTGTATGAGAACCAGACCCATGTGAGACCCCACACAGGGACCCGGCTGGGCTCGAGCCCTCCTGGGGGTCTGCGCTGCCCTGCTCCATACCAGCCATGCTCCCTGCAGGCACCTGGAACTCTGCGGGGAGCAGCATACGTGCAACCCTGTGGTCTCCAGGAGAATCAAAACCTATTTCAAGACCCGCTGGAGCTTAGGCTTAAACCCAACATTTGCAAAGACCTGTAGTGGTTTTATGTCTGGCTAAAACCACCCAGACCTGATTTTGAACACCATTTTCAGTGGATTTCTGGGGCAGCACTTGACCCAAACTACTGGGACTGCATCTCACAGCCTCCCCCTCAATGGGGACATGTCCATAGGATGTCTTGGGCTTGGCTCTTGTTAAGGGTTTAGGTCAAGCTTTCATGGATGGTGATGGAAATTCAGCACCAAAACATCTCTGAGATGTGGGTGTCAGGTCCCACCTCCAGCACCTCTCGAAGCCCCCGCTGTGGCGTGTCCCCAAGGTGACACAGGACTGCAGCCAAGCATCTGCTCATCCAACCCTGGTCTTCAGAGCTAGGAACGAACGCCACCGCGTCTCGCAGAGCTCAGCCTCCACAGTGTTTATTTCTGGCTTTGCTGGCTCATGGAAACATGAAGCTGAGGGTGTAGTTTGGTTTCTCAGTATTGATCTTGGGCTTTCAGCCAGGCTGAGATTAATCTCCTCTTTGTCACTAATATCATCAGGTTTAGGCAAGTTTATGAAGTCTTTTTCTGAGATACCCAGTCAGCTGCCTGCAAAGGGTCCATGGGGAACATGTCTTGCTGTCGTTCTTCCTTATGGAGGTACTGGTTAATTATTCTTTCTGTTAATAAAGCATCTGGATCCAATCTGTACCTACTGGTGGGAAAGTATTTTGGAATTATTTGAAATGTTAATAGTTTTATGACATTCTGATTCATAGCAGGGTTATATTGGGGTTTTCTGCGCTATATCATTGCAGAGGCCATGATGGCAGGAATTACTGCTCCCTGCATATGTTCAAGAAATAAATACTTGCTAATAAGCTATCTTGATACTTATTAAATAGGTGCAGCATTTTCAGATGATACTTGAGCAAGTAACAAAATCTACTGGAAGGGATATTAACTCTGCTACTTCAAGACACCACCAAGCTGTCGAGCAGGAGGAAACTATGGGTTCCAAGATCTTTAAGGCCAGAAGAACCTTCTTGGATTCTGAATAATTCAAGCCATGCAAACTCTACCAACAAGTTCTTCATCAAGTCCCTAAGGTCTCTTTGTGCCCAAGTATACCACCCTCAAGGGCTGTCCCATCCTGAGATGAGCCATGAGGACCAGAGAAACCCCAATATCTGCTGGCACGTTGTCCCTGGGACTAACCACCTTTTGCCCAAAGCAGGGTCCAAATTTAGAGCTACTGCAGAGTTTTCTTGCACCCTTCTCTGAAAACCATGCTGCTGGCTGATGCCACCAACAGCATCCTGGTGCCAAATGCCAGCCACGCCATCGGATGTGGCAGTGGAGGAAGGGTTAAATTTATTTCCATTGCTGGCAGTGGCCTGGAAAGAGCAGATGGCTTCTCTGATGCTTTGCTATAGCAAGGACCAGTGCCAGGACTCAGGAGTGCTGGGTGCCTCCAACACCCTGACCTGTTAAGGTACGAAGCGTTGGGCTGGAAGAGACGCAGGGATATGGCAGTTGGACCTGGGCATCACCATCGTTCCCGTCCTCTGGGCGCATGCAGGGATGCTGCATCATTTTGAACATGATGGGCCAAACTGCTGGGATGTGGGGGAAAGAAGAGTATCCCAGGACTGGCAGGGGAGGAAAAGGATCTCCATCCACCTCCCAGAGTCTCATTGCAGCTGCTGACATTTCTCTGGGTCTTTTATTGTGCTCTAGGTCCATTTGGACCTTGGTTGACCATCCCTTGGGCTGGAAACAGCCTGCGCTCTTCTATGTGGGACATGGCCTTCTTGGTTGGGTAAAGACTTAATGGACTGTGCCATGCCTGAAATACGTGCGGGTTTGAGGCCCTTTCCTCGGCCAGGAAACCGCAGACTGCCCTTCGCCGCCGTTCATGTTTAAAGGCTCACAAATAAAATTCCCCAGATTCCCTCCAGCCCTTGTTCCTGCAGCTTCAAATGTTCTGCCAGTCTCCGCTTTCCAGTTGCCCCTTTTAGTTAAACTCCTTTTTTGGTCCTGTTTTCCTTCAGCGAGCTAACGAGCCGCTGGATTAAAATACATGAAGTCCAGCCATGGTTGTCCCTGAGTTTTCCATGAGCCTGGGACTGACACAGGAACCATCAGGCTGGGACAGAGCTACAGGATGTAACAGGGCGAGAGACATTTCCTTGTGAGTTTATGGCTACCCCATAGGGCTTCTGGGGAAATTAGAAACCGGGGCTTGGTTCAAAAAATGCCCCCCACCAAACCAGCAATGATTTCAACACAACCCTAGTAAATGTATAAATAAAATTTATAAACCCCCTTTGGTTTTGTCCTCAATTTAAAATCTGGCTATAGGACTTTTCCATAAGTGATGTCTTCTCTCACTCACTCTAATTTGGCTGAGAGCAAGGAGGAGGAGGAAGGGTTTCTTAAATTAACTCTCAAACGAGCTCTATAGCATCTGACCCCATTTCTGGCTGGTTTCTGTCTCCCTAAACAGCCGTGGGAGCTGGGCAGTGTGTCTGGGTGCTGGTTCCTGCGTGGTTGGAGAGCTGCAAGCCCTGGGCCATGCCTGGGTTGGGGCATTTTGTTCAGCCCCTGTTGCTGGTTTTAATGGAGAGACTTTTTCCTGCACCATAAAATCCTGTGGGATGCTTCAGGGAGCTTCTCGGAGGATGCTGGTGGCCAAAACCCCTTCCCCACCTACTCACACCTCCCCTAAAACATGCTGCACCCTGGTGTGGCTCAGAGCTCCCCAATGCCCCACAGAAACCTTTGCTTTCCAGCTCAATTCTCTGCTATGTTCTTTTTGCCCCCCATTTTCCACCTCATCTCCATACTGCAGGGAGGCAGCTCCAGGCCTGGGGTGCCTGCCTGGGTCCTCTGCTCTGCTCGAGGATGAGCCTTGGTAACGGATCAACATCTTTTCCCCATCAGTTCAGGCATCGCAGGCTTGTGGGACCAGATAAATGCCACCCTAATTGCTGGCGGCGTGTGTCTGACAGGTTTACAGCGTGCAAAGTCGAGCCGGATTGCTTCTATCAAAGATGCTTTAATAACCCCAAATCAGCTTTCCAAAAACGAGCGTCGCTAAGTGCTCTGTGGCATTGGAGAAGGAATGGGAAGGGGATGGGTTGGGTCCCCTGAAGACCCCCTGCCATCTCACTGCCACCCATCCAAAGGAATCCGATTTAACCAGATTTGCTGACACCTTGATGGAGGAATCAGAAACCGGCTCCCTGCCCCGATGGGCTTCCAGGAATAAGAGTTTGTAATTGCACCAAGTTAAAAACCAACTCGCCACCGTCTCTTTTGCCCCAAAGCAGCACTTGGGGACATTAAGGAGAAAGCCAAACCCTTGCCTTTGTCAGTTACAATTTGGGGGTTCGTTTGGGGCATGGCTGGCAGCATCGACTTGATTGTCCAACCCTGAGGTCAGAGGGACTCCTGAGCCATCTCCCCAGCCACCCTCACCTTTGGTGTATTTATCTTCCACTGATTACAATTTCGGCTAACGGAAAAAAAAATGCAGGGGAGGGAGGGAAACATGGGGGATAACATTACTGAATAACGAAAGATGACATGGGGGGGAGGATGGGGAGAGGGAGGCGCAGGGGCTTTGCGCAGAGCAGGATAGGCCCGACGTGCTTCACAAAAAAAGCCTTCAATTGCACCAGTGTGCTGGAAAAGACACAAGTCTCTTCGCCCATGATGTGGGTAAGTCTTGGGGTGCTGGATGCAGCCTGGGTAACTTCCAGCCTCCTCTCTGTGATGCCCAACCTCAGGCAGTGCTGCTTGAGGGCCATCTGGAGGGCAGCCCTCTGCCCTGTGGATGCCACGGGGTGCTGGGAGTCACCCCAAAGCCCTTCTCCATGAGGGACCGCTGATGCTGGCAAGCCTGGACCGCGTCGTGCCGGAGAGCCGCCCTGCCACCGGGAACTGCGGAGCGACTGGTCCTGCTCCATTTGCGAAGGCAATGGCCCCAGCGCCGCTGGGTCAGAGCCGTGCCGGTTCAGCTGAGCGCCGACCAAGCCCACTTTTCCGGCTCTTGCCTTTTCCCTCTGTGCTTCCATCAGTTTTCCATAGGAAGGACTCGGCGGGTTTCAGCTGCAGAAGCCTGGGCGCTGGCCTTGCCAAGGGGGGGCCCCACGCTGGCAGGGCCCCCAGCCTCCCGCACAGCAGCCGCCGAGTGTTGTAAAGAGGTAATTTTCACTAGATTTCCACCGAGGCTTCGGCTTTGACTTACGACCTCTATTAGCGAACGATAAACGACCTCCGTGCAGCTGTGATCCAGACCTAACCAGCATTTAAAATCCCAGCCGCTCGCACGCCTAAGCCCTGGGGACCGCGGCGTCCTCGGGCAAGGATGCTCCGGCAGGACAGCTCATCCCTTGGGATGACTTTTGGTCGTGGGCTACATTGCCAACCATGCTCAGTCTCCCACTGCGGGGCAGCTCCGCTCTGGACACCAAGTTTGGGGGGTTTCTTTGCAAAATGTTCATCCCAGAGCGCCCAGCACCGTCCCTGCGACCCGGGATGGTCACCTCGGCAGACTGCAAGCCTGTCTCTCCCCCAGACAATGCTGCAAACCCCCCACGTGCACCACCATGTCCTGGGACAAGTTCTGCCGGCTCCAGCTATGCCACTTGGCTTTGGGGTGCAAATACCCCCCTTTTTTGGGGGCCATGCCAGGAGGGAGCAAGTTCAACCCTCTCCTGCAAAAAAACCAGGCTACATCTCCTCTGATGTTTCATTTTCCATTGCGCTGCAGACCCCCGAGCCCCGAACAGTTTTCTGCCGTTAAATTATTTCACGCGTTCCATTTATTTGCGAGCAGTTTGCCAAAGACCTTTTAAGCTTTAAATTTTTCACCCACCTCCCAGCCAAATGATCAAATCTGCCCTACCATTTACTTCCTTTCTCTGCCTGGAACAGCATTTTTTTCCCCTTTTTTCTTCTTGGGTATAATTTAAGGGTTGAAATAGCCTGGAGGGAATTAGCTGTAAATTCTTCCTAAGACAAATAAATTCAGCCCTCTGAGTTTCTACGTTTTTCAAACTGTTGAGAGACGTTTTGGGTTTGTTTTACTTGAAATAATGATCATGGCATATCTGACCCTCAGGCTGCGGCCGGCTCTAACCAAATAAATAGCTTTTATTAATTAAGGTTTATCCTTAACAAATAAAACCCCAATTTGATCTCGGCCGGCTGAATTAGCAAAAATAAACAACGGGTTCTCCGGGCACTTGATGTGGATTTAACAAATTAACGCTGGGCCTTCATCAGGGAAGCCGCAGGGTGGTGGAGGCCTTTTACAGCCAAGAAATCCTTTGGAAAAACAATGTCTTTCGTTTCTCCCATGGTCTCTCTCGGTAAACATGTGGACTCCCTTCATCCCTTTATATACTCGGGGGAAGCGAGGAGAGCTCCGGCGATGACGTCCGCCAAAGTTTCATGTGCAATTGTTTAACTTGTTCCTCTAAATCATGCGATGGGGAGGAAGCGTTTCCCTTCGGATCGTGGCAAGCCGTGCCAGAGCGAAGCTCTCGAGTTTGGGAATTGCCCCTCTGGGGTGTCCACCTGCCCCGGCTCCTTTTTATCCCGTGACCTTCAGCTGAGACACCCAAAGCTGGGGGGTGATTTTGGGGTGCATGGGCAGCCGAGCACAGCTGAACCCCCCTTTCCGGCAGCTACTGCCAGCATCGCCCTGCCTTAGGACGCGGCTGGGGACAGCCTGGGAGCCCCCGGGGGGGTTACCTGCCCTCACTGGGGCCGTGCGGTGAGGAGGGATGGCAGCAGGGATGCTCTGCAGCCCGAAGGGGAGCTGGGGGCTTCTCCCCACTCGTGGGCGCAGGCAGCACGGGGTTTGTCGCAGAAGTGATGGTGGGAGCTGCCTGCCCCGCTACGGGTCTTTGACCTCCCCAATCATCTCGGGAAGCCCGGGGGGGGGGCTGAGAAGCTGCCGGGAAGCTGTCCCTCCACGCATGCTGGGTCGCCCAACTGCGGTCCCTCTCCTGCACCCACCAGTCAGCCCAGCTTGGGTGCACGGGACCAACACAGCATGGCAACGCAGGGCAAAACCATATCAGTGTAACTCTGTTTTCTGGGTGGTTTCACCCCACTACCTGGGGGAGAAGCTCCTTGGGGCCACCAGCCCCTGCCCACAGGGTGCCAGTCCCAGCTTTGCTCAGCACGATGCTGTGAGGTCCAAACCCATCCCGGGAACCACCCACGGGCACGGGGGACTGGGTATCCCTGGGGAACGGGGACTGGAAGCCCCTTCCCGGCCTCTCCCGCTGCCGGGAGCGGGCTCTGACCTCCTCATCCTGACCCACTGCCGCTCCCTGCTCCCCCTCCAGCCCAGCTTCAGCCTCTCGAAGACCCCAGGAATGCCGGAGGCTCTGTGGGGGGGGATTGAAGCTGGGGGGGTCCAAATGTGCTGAGTCCGAAGGAAACTTTCTCGGCTCAAGTGGCATACATGAAAAATTTAAGAGAGGGGCAAGTCTCAGCTACTGGAGAAACATTACAGCGAAATGTTTCCGAGGATGTTTCACCTCATTAATTGTGAAAAAACTGAAACGCTGACACGTTTTTACAGGCTGCCAGTTTTGCTGGGGGAAAAGTGTCTCTCTTAAAAAGGAGCAGCAAAAGCCTGGACCAAGAAAGAGGCCAAGGCTGTCCCGAGAGGGCCTTAGCCTGTGCTCACTGACAGGCAGCAGCAGCCTGTTTTATGGTTATAGAGCTGCCGCTGCACCACTCAGAAACCACCCAGCGCCACCGCTCGCTGCCCGCAGCCGCGTGGACACCCAATTTTCAGGAGGATCCTGCCCTACGGTGCTGCTACCCCAGGGATGCTCCACGCACAGCCTGCACCCCCCGAGCCCAGGAGGCTTTTCCCCTTGCACCCCCAGAAGCTGAGCTGCTGCTCGGCGGCGATGCTGGGGATGGTGTGCTGTGTCCGAGCACCCATCGTGGCATGTCCAACCGAAACCCTGAGCAAGCCGGGAAGATTCTGGAGAGCCGGCTGAGCCAGCAACATCCCTGCATCCCAGCTGGGACTTGTCCAGCCTGTGCTTGTGACCAGATTGCGGCACCGAAGCCTTTTTTTGGTTCTTCCTCATCTTTAGGGCAGCAAACGCGGTGGGAATGTGATGCTTAGCTGGGTTTGGGGACCGGAAGGAACCTGGAAAGGACGAGCCCCGTGTTGCAGGATGCTGCCTCTCTTAGGTCCTCCTGCCCTGGCCAGAGGCTCGTGTGCAGCCCAGCACGGTGCTCGCCCAGCTGGGGCCAGGCCCCGGGAACGGTGTTTGGGCATGGCCAGCTCCTGCGTCAGTGAAGTGTTTAATGAATTAATTGCAGCCACGTTCCCTGAAGGAGGAGGCAGGGTCAGTGGGATGCTGTCAAGCCTCAGGAAGGGGCTGGGGAACATCTTTGACCATGAAGGTCCAGTGGGAGAGGGCTCAGCAGCGTGAGAAATTCCCCCCGCTCTCCCCAGCAGCTGGAGGAGATGGTGGCATCACCTGCCTTTCACCTGGGGCGGGAACTGCCTTCCCCAGGTAGTCCTTTGGAGAAGGGGACGTGGACAGATCCTCCTGCCAGGCTCATCGGCTCTGAGATGCGCCCCAGCATCCTGGCCCCCACCCCAACCCTGCAGCAGGATCCAGACCACAGAGCCTGGCACCATCAGCATCCCCCGAAACAACTGCTCCAGAAACAGCCTTTAGAGCCGTGCAACAGCGCTGGTGCACAGTGCGGGGCTCAGCAAAACCTCTTGCTGCGCTTTCCCAGCCGCCTGGCTCCCGTGCACCCCGGGAGCCATTGTGCACAGCCACGGGGCTCAGACTGCCTGGCTGCACCCGCCGACGGGTGGCACCGGCCCAGGGCATCCAGCCCGGGACCCGGGGCGCCGAACGCATCCCTTGGGCTCACTGATCTGCAAGCAAAAAATTCCCTCCCAGGGCCGGGCCCGTGCAGCGGGTGACCCCAGCCTGGCGAAGGGCTTTCAGGAGCTGCCAAGAGCATCCCGTGCGCTCAGAGGAGGCTGCAACCGCAGCCTGACACAATGGGCTGTCCCGGCTCCAGCACCATCGCCTCCATTGTGTCAGGTCTCTGCAGGGTTGGAACCGCAGAGGAGCCAAGCGGGGGACAAGCCGGGGTGCTGCTCCCTGCCAGGTACCCCGATTTTCCTACCAAGGGATGGTAGGCTGAGGAG
The DNA here is from genome assembly GCF_011004875.1 of Balearica regulorum gibbericeps. Taxonomy (NCBI): domain Eukaryota; kingdom Metazoa; phylum Chordata; class Aves; order Gruiformes; family Gruidae; genus Balearica; species Balearica regulorum. Next base: position 6,333,040 of record NC_046203.1, read on the forward strand.
AAAAGCCTCCTGGGAAGGTCTGTCATCTGCATGAGTTTGCTGGGGACGGTGGCACTGCGGCAGTCACTGCCGGGCACCCCGCTTGGCTCTGTGTGGTTGGGGTCTGGCATCTTCCCTGCTGGTGGCAGGGGAACATGCAGCTCAAGGGGTTCACGCCTCTCTGGGGTCCCCCTGCGCCTACATGGGCCTGGGGTCACACCGAGCCTCCAAAAACTCATCCGCGATGGTGCCAGTCTGGGATGTCCCCTGCAAATGCCGAAGAGGGAGAGGGGGAGGCAGGATGGATATAGGGATGTGGTGCCTGTTGTGCCGCGGCTCCCGGCTTCGCCCAGGGATGCTCCAGGAGGCCGTGTCAGACCAAAGGGCTCCTCGGGCAGATGCTCACGGCCATGGGGCCAGGGGTGGCAGGAGCTGCTCAGCCGGGTGAGCCGAAGCCCTCACGGCACAGGCAAGCGCCTCAGGAAAAGGCATCGCGGTGGGTTTGAAGCGCCGAGCCAGTCCAAGTACAGAGCAGCAACCAACCGACGGGGGATCAGGAATTTTAATTTTGTTCTCCTGCGAATCTGCCAGCCCCCACGGTGGAGGCCCGGGGACCAACAAAAGGCGCTGGCTCTCCCCCAGCCGCTGGCGGCCGGGAGCCTCCCCAGCGAGGAGGCATTCACCAGGGGGGGTTTGCTTTCATCTCCTGGCCAGGAGACCTTCTTGTGGTGGGACGAGAGCAGTGCTCGGGCTGTCCTGTGCCTCGCACCGCTGTAGCACCCTGGGATGCCCCTGGGTGCTACGAAGCCCCTGCGCACCCACCCGAGATGCAGCCTCCCCGCGTTGCCAGCGCCGGTTATGCCGAGCGTTAAAATAGCTGAGTGCGGAGAGTGGCAGTGCCAGTGATGGTTAACAGATGTGTGAATGGGCTTCCGCGATGTGGGGAAATGGCCAGCCCGGGCCCCGCCGCCAAAATGCTGGGGTTTGGGTCAGCTCTGGGCACCGCAGCGAGGGGGTCCGGGCAGAGGGGACGGCCATGGCGGCTGCCCACAGCCATCAGCGAGGGGGATGATGGGATGGACGATGCCAGGATGGACAGACCTCATTGTCCTGCATCGGGGCTGAGCGTGGCAGATGCTGGTTCTCTCCCCATCCCACAATGTTTTTGGCACCATTAGGCACATCCATGATGCAGCCGCAGAGGTGCCAACATCGCTCACATGCGACCGCCTGACATAACAGGTTACATGGTTTCCCAGCAGGGCACGGGGCATGTGTAATTAATTAACACTAATGAGACTTGTGCAAGCGCCAGCCCTGAGAGCAGCACCCGCCCGCACTTGCAAAGCTCCACCGAAAACTCAGCTTTAACTGCAAAGTGGTTTTCCCAGGGGGTTGGGAAGGGGACGGGATGGCGGGTGCCTCAGACCCGTCACAGTGTGGAGAGCTCACTGGGACTTTTGCTTGGTGTTTAAAAAATAAAACTAATCAGCCAGGGCTGCGTAGCAGGAACAGCGTGTAGAGGACTGGCTCCCAGCCAGGGACCCCTGGCATGGTGATCCCAGCCTTCCTTTCCCCACCCCAGCCCAAAAAAAAAAAAAAAGTGGTCTCTTGAAATTTAATAAGCAAAAGCCCATCGCAAGCCAGCCCCAATGGCATCTGGCACTGAAACCCAACCCCAGCCTGCCAGGGTACAGCACGGACCCCGTAGCATCAGGGTCATTGCCAAGAGGGAGGGAAGAGGACGGGCAGGGACCGGGGGGAACAGTGGGAACGCCCATGGTGTCCCCTCCTGCGCCTCCTTCCACTGACCCGACTCCCCTCTCTTTTTTCAGGCCAGTTGGGCATTTTTCACACCCAGGCCAAGATGCCACCGAGCACCCATTTTACCAGCGAGCGCTGGCACCTGCTGAGAGCCTGTCCCGCAACCACCGGCTGCTGTCCCTGGCTGGGGGACACCAGCACATTTGGGGTGTGGGATGGATGCAAGCCCCTGGCCAGGCGCCCATCCCACCACCACTCCGAGGAGGACCCTCGTGGGTGCACGCATGCACAAACGTCCCAGAAACCCTCGCCAGCGAGCAGCATCGCTGTCCTCCAGTCTGGTTTTCATTTGAGGTCGGTGGCCTCTCGCCAAATTTATTGTAAAACATTCATTTTAATAAGTGGCTCGTATCTTTTTTTTTTTTTTTTTTTTAAAAAAAAACCCAGCCCGGTTAACTGTTTCCAGGTTAAAGCAGAGCCATGCGCAGGGACGGCAGGGACAGTGGGGATGGCAGGGACAGCGGGGATGGCAGGGACAGCGGAGGTGGCAGGCAGGTTGCTGGGGGCAGGTGCCAGTCGCGGGGAGGACACCAAAGGACACCTCGGAGATGCCAGGGTGGGGGCTGCTGCATCGGGGTCCTGCTTCTGCAACGCCCGGTGGCGTTGAGACCCTCACCCTCATCACCCCAAGCCTTCGTCCCCACCGGGTTACTGGGGAGCCCAAACACCATTTTGCCACACTGTGGACCCCAAAACCCAGGAGTAAAGTGGGGGGGACACTGGCATCAGTGTTCAGGGTCCCGGAGTGCGAGTCAGCAACCTCCGGGCACTCTAACACTAATCTCATTAAAACTTAACCCCTGATGGGTAACTGGGTCGTGCTGAACATGCGAAGGGCTTCGCGAAGTGGACAGTGCCTGGTAGTTTAGTTTCAACATTTGTTTTAAGTTTTATAAACCTCTAATACTAATAGAAATGCTTCAGTGTTTTTTAATTTAAATGAAAACAGTTATTTTTTTTAATTTAAAAATTCCCCTGAGGTATTTACAACCCCCAAATTACAGCCATGTGGCCGGCCCAGACAAGAAAGTGAAATCGGTGAGGAAGGAGCGTGGCGGCTGCCCTGGCCCGAGCCGAGCCCCGCACGGCCCTGAGCAGCACTGCGCCGGTGGCCGTCCCCATGTCACCCACCTCCCCTCCACAGCTCTCCGTGGATGCTTTGCACCTTTGCTGGGGATGTGGGATCCCAGTCCACGGGGCAACCAGCCCCCCAGAGCTGCCAGCCACCGCTGTCCCCAGCAGGATGGCATCCTTCTGTCTTTCCTGCCTTCCTTCTGTCCTTCCTTTCTCATCCTTCCCTCTCCCCCCCTCTCCTTTCCCTCTCTCCCCTCTCCTGGACCCACATCGGGTGGCTTCAGGCAGAGGCAGGAGCAGCCCTGCAGCACGGGTGGGTTTGGAGGCAGGAGCTTACCCCGACCTGCGTCCTCCTCGGCCGTGCCGCTGCTGGACCAGGCTCTTCGCTCCCCACTACCCGCCCAGCGCTGTGTGCGGGGTCCCCTGTGTGTTCCCCCGCAGCATCACTGCTACTCCTACCCCAACACCCCCCCCCCAGCAACGCAACACCCCTGCTCCCAGCCCCTGCAATGCCCCGCAGGGCGCAGGGTGCAATGCAGCCCCCCCACATGCACACACTACGGTGCGCTGTGCAGCTTGGGGTGCAATGCAACCCCCACATGCACGACCTGGGGTACAACGCAATTCCTCTGCATGACTCGGGGTGCAACGCAACGCTCCCTCCCCCTGCAACGCCCTGCACAGCTCGGGGTGCGACACACTCCCCACCCAAGCAACGTGCTGCATGAACAGGGGTACAACGCAACCCCCCTCCGCATGACTCAGGGTGCAATGCTACCCCCCCATACACACACTGCAATGCTCTGCACAGCTCAGGGTGCAACACGCTCCCCCCACCAAGGCCCTGCACGACTCAGGGTGCAGCCCGCAGCCCGGTGCGGCACGACCAGCCGCACCAACACCTCTGCTCCAGCTCTGTACCTGGGCTGTCCCCCCACAGCCCCCCCCAACCTCGATACCCAGGCTCTGCCCTCTCCCCAACACCCCGCTCTCGCCAGCGCTGCCATGTGCTCCCCGGCGCTCCCCCGGCTCTCCTGCCATGTGCACTCCAGTTTCTTTGCGTGTGAAGCCTGCAGCCTCTCAGATTCAGTGGCTGGAAAGGATGGCGCCTCTCCACATCTGGTTCAATGCGCGAGCCTGGCGCCTGGCTTAGCCACAGTCTCCATTCAGAGACACACAGACTTTAATAGACTCATACAATTCTTCCTGATCTATCACTGCAGCCGCAGCTGAAAAGCTGCTTTATTATATGCACTCCAAAGGGGGATGAGGAGGGAAGGGGAGGGGGCCGGCGGCTGGCGCGGCCGCTCTCTGAAGGCTCCCAGCCTGCCCGGAGTCCCCCCAGGACCTGAGCTGCCCCCCCCTACACCCCTGCTGCCCCGGGTCCTGTCCCAGCTCTCGGGGGCCGTGTGCCCCCCCCAGCCCCGGGGTTAAGGAACAGCGCTGCGGCCTCGTTAAGCCTCCTGCTCAATTAACGCCTGCGGCCCCCCCGAGCTGCCGTTTGCACCCCGGCAGCGTGCACGGATGGGGCAGCCCCCCGCAGAGCAAAGGGGACTCTGTCTGTCCCCCTAACGTCCCCGGGGGGGGGTGTGGGGTGCGTCCCGAGCCTGGACAATTTCCCCCACCCCTCCCAACCTCAGCGTCCCGTTTAGCCGGAGCTGCTGGCACGGGCTGCCCATGGGCGAGGGGCTGCCCCACGGGTGGGTGCCACTGCCCCCCCCGCACCCCCAGCGATGCCCCCGGCAGGTCCCAGCGCTGGGACTGGTTTTCCCAGGGGAAGCACACGGCAGGGAAGTGTCCGGCGAGGGATGCTGAGCACGGACCAGGCGTTTCGTTACACCATGGGAAGGCTGGAAAACATCACCCGCAGCCATGTGTCCCTCGGGCGAACATGAACGTTGGGAATGCCTCAAGGGTGACAGTGGGATTTATTTTTTTTTAATTCTTGGAAATTTGGCGGCATCCAGTGAAAAACAAGCCGGTTCTGCAGTGCCGTGGCAGCACTGGTAAACAGGCATCAGAAAACCACCTTGAAACCCCAAAGCAGTCCTTCCTCACCCGCAGGGGTTGTTTTCCCCATCCTCCCTGACCCAGCTGGGCATCGCTGTCCCCAGGCAGGGGACGGCTGCCTCTGGCCACCGTGCTGTCACCCTCTTCCCAATTGCTTTTTCCAGCCAGGAAAAAAACTGATTTGCATTAACCCTGGCCTAAATCCTTGCCTGGTCCCAGCTCAGCCCGGCCACAACCCACTGCCCCGGCATTTTAAAGGATGCTCTGAGCCTTCCCTGTGGCTCAGGGATCCCATCCTGGGAGGATAACTCCTTCCAGCTGCTCTTTGCGCCACAGGGAGGGGATGGGGTGCCAGCCTGGGGACACCAAGCCTCTGCCAATCCCAAAGCCCCCAGGTCCCATCCTGTTTCAAACCCCATCCCTTCGGCTGAATGATTTTACAGCTCTGGGGGGATAATTCCCGGTGGCCGGAGGAAATCAGCTCCGCTCCCTGGGAGAGAGGAGGGTTTCTAATGAGGCAGCCTCAAAGCCCCAAATCATTTCATCAGCCTCCCAGCTACAGACACACGCCCAGGCTCTCTTAAAATGCTGATTCGTTGAAATTCGCCCATCTTGGCTGTGCGGAGTCGAAATTTCATATTTTTCCTGTGAATCAGCCCCGTTCCCTGAAATAACAGCCCAAAAGGAGAGGGGAAATAGTCTTGCACTGAGCTGTTCCTGGTCGAGCTAGACATAACAGCCCTGGGGGGGGACAGACAGGCAAGGTGTCCCCGCACCCTGGCACCCTCTTGGGCTGGGCATGACTGTGCCACGGGGCGTTTGAGCTGCTGCTGGGGCTTAAAGCACATCAGTGGGTGCTGCTGGGGCTCCAAGGGAGTGGGGCAAAGCCCCGTGTCCCCACCACATACGGGACCCCCCAACTGTCCTCTTGGACTCTGTTGGGGGGTGGCTTTTGCAGCTCTGCCCCACGCTCCTGCACCCTTTCCCTGCTGGAAAGGGAGAGGTGGGAACGAGCATCCCCCGCAGCAATGCCTGCCGAAAACCCAGCGCACTGGGGTGCCGAGGGGAGAAAAATCCCAGCAATGAGAAGTGGCGGGGGGGGGAGAATTGATTTTCCTGCCTTCCTGGCCTGGCCAAGGCTGCTCCAGCTCTTGGGCTCCCCAGTAAGAGGGGACCCATCTCCCCAGGCCCTAGATTTGGGGTTTTTTTCTCTTTTCTCTCTGGCAGCAGCTCCCCCAGCACAGATGCAAGTGTATGCAGGGACTCTGCAGTGCCCTGCAAATGCTGCAGAAACCATGCTGGCACTTCTTTTCCTGCACCCCTGGGGAGGGCTCAAAGCAAGCAGGGCTGCTTCCTGGGGCTGCAGAAGCCCCCCCCCCCCTCAAACCCAGAGCCCCCTGATCTGGGGAGGGGGATGTCCTGGAGCCTGGGTGGGGGTGTTTAGCCCATTTGGGGGCAAATTTTCAAATTGGAGCCCAGGTGTCATCAGTCAGTAAGAGCCTGACTGCAGCCCAGGGTGCAGAGCATCCTCCCAGGGCACGAGGATGAGCGGGATGGTGAGTGGGTGTCATGCTGGGAGGAGTGGGATGGTGCACGGGTGTCACTCTTCGGGGCTGGAGGGGACAGGGAGGCACAGAGCGGTGGTACTCAGGTGGGCCTTGTGCCAGAAGCCCCATTAGAGCTGGGGTCTCCCAGCTGTGACCCCCCCACCCCAGGGTCCCTGCTTCTCTGCACCTGGCAGTGGTTTGTGCTGCTCTGGCTTGTTTTGGCAGGGCTGTGACCTAACTCGGCCTCTCATCCTGCC